>NC_141158.1:128450221-128755157 GCF_053477565.2 Lygodium microphyllum
TTTTGTAATCCACATGAGCATTGCATTTTCTTCCTCATCATAAGGGGTTGGTACATTCCTCATTCTTGGCGGGCTCTTCAATCTAGTGTATTGGGGTATCACTAGATGGGTGCATGATGATTAGGCGTGGGGGCCATGGGATGCCAGATGGATTGATGTTAGTGCTAGGAGTTGTAGGTCTATGATCTAGGGGAGTAGATAGAGCCATTGGTTGTGGTTTGGGGTATGGGAACCCTTGATTTACATATGGTGTAGCATAGGGAGGCCACCTAGGAGCTCTACAGGTGGATGTCTCATAACCAAACTACCCACAATTGGTGCAGCTCTTGCTCTAGCTATCGAGAGTATTCTAATGGCAAGTGATCACCATCACAATGAATGCAGTGCAAAGCACATTTTGCTGGTACAGGAAATTCTTTCAGAATGAGTCAACCATTTTCAAGGTGTTGTTGTTTCATCACATTAGCCATGAGATTTTGAGTTTGGGTGTTTTCTATCTCAAGTTTTCCCTTGCTAGATTGGAATTTAGATTCTAGGCCCTTTCCTTTCTTGTCTTGAGTTCTCTCCTTGTGTAGGTCTTTTATTTGGATTGTTTCATCTAAGACTCCATTGAGATTAGTCTAGTCAAGGATAGAGTTGCTAGCCAATGCTTCATAGATCTTTTCATCACAAATTTCCTTGTGTGTTGATGAAATCCTTTGTGAGTGCTATGGTGGTGGTTGAGTGCGTGCGAGAAGTGAGCTTTTGAGCGACCTTTTTTTGGCAACCTCAAGTTTTATTTCACATAGTCCACTTGTTCCTCTTTTTCTTTTGGGCATATATCAAGCACCAATGCTGCTCCTCCGTTTGCTGCCACCACCACCACCACCACCACATCTTACTCTCTCCCCCTCCTCATTAGAGCCACAATCAGATCTTCTCTCTCTCTCCTCATTGGGGACCAACCACTGACATCTCACTCCCCTTCAATAACATTACCACCACTAGCACCGCCACTACACCACCATATCTTACTCTCCTCCTCATCAGAACCACAATTCATTCTTCTCTCTCTCTCTCTCTCTCTCTCTGTGTGTGTCATATCTTGGAGACCCACAACATGCATCTCCCTCTCCTCATCCCCTTCAATAACACCCCCCCCCTCTCTCTCTCTCTCTCTCTCTCTCTCTCTTACCTCCAACTCTCTCTCTCTCTCTCTCTCTCTCTCTCTCTCTCTCTCTCCAACAACACATTAGTAGTTCTCTCTCCTTCACTGCTTTACATCACTATATTAAGCTTGTGTGATTATTTTTTATAATATTATCACAATGTTAGTGGTTGAATTACACATACACAAGCGATATCAACTTTGTATACGTTCACATCTCCCCTCTCCCAATTATTTGTGTATATGTTATAATTACATCATGATGCATTAGTACTTCTATTGTGCACACATAAGAAAAACCAGATACACTTACACATTCCTCTCTCTTTCTCTCACTCGCTTGCACACACACACACACACACACACACACACACACACACACACACACACACACACACACACACACACACACACACACACACACACACACACACACACACACACGTTAGGGATCAACCCTCGACATGTCACTCCCCTCAAAAACATCTCTCCTCTCTCTCTATCTCTCATATGTTGGGGATCCACGACATCCATTTCCCTCTCCTCCTTTCTAAATAACAACCTCTCTCTCTCTCTCTCTCTCTCTCTCTCTCTGTCTTTTTCACCCCCAACTCTGTCATTTATCATCTCTCTCTCTCTCTCTAACAATGAATTAGTAGTTCTTTCTCAACTTATTCACATCACTAGATTAATCTTATGTGCTTATCTTTGATAATATTATCACAATGTTAATAGTTCAATTACGCATGTATATGAGATATCACACTACTTATCACACACAAGCAAACTATAGACACATCCACTTATACTTGCACATTGCTCTCTCTCTTCCTCATTTGATTAGGCTTACATATAGATTGAAGTTATGCATTCATTTACAATAGACCCTTGTAAACTATTGCTTCACAATCTTCGTAAAATATAGCTATGTATTACTTCATTACTTGTAGCTGTTATTCCTTTCAAGAATGTTTCATTTTAAACTTCAAAATTCAACAATCAAATATTTTAATATATTGATATATTTCACATTATACTGCATTAACTTACTACAAAAACTATAATTTTTTTTTCTAAATCTACAAATACATTTGCAAGTTAGTGAACTACGATATGCAAAGCAAACGAACATATTTATTGCTATCAATCGAGCTCCATTGTAGGAGGGTGAAATGGGTGTTCTCTAACAAACTCTTAGACTCCCTTGTGAAAACTTACTAGCTCACTCAAACATGGAAGCATGTATTTTAAGAGGATGGTATTCAAGGGATTTTCCTCAGTCAAATAGAGAAGCATCTATTTGAAGAGGGTGGTATCCATGGGATATCTTGAAATGTAAATGGATATGTAAAGGAGTTAGGTGGTTTACATTGCATCTTCTTTATACTATCATCCACAAATAATATCATTGTAGGACTAAAGTGTGGCCAATCAATATCATCAAAACATTTAGAAATTGTGGCTTCATCCTAACTCCTTACCGAATAATGAGTTATGAGAACAAATGCACTGCAAGTATCACTTTCCTACGATCAACTATATTCTCTTTTGAAGAAGGCATAAAAGTATGGCATATTCTAAAGAATACATGTGAAATTACTTACTAGGAATCTCGATACTTATGTCTCTTACACCTTTTTTTCGAGTATTTTTAGTATAATGCATTCTCCTTGGAGGAAAATTCACCTTTATGTAGTCGAGGAAGATATGACATCTCCGGTACACCTCCTTGTTCCACTGCTACTCAATCTAGTGATCCTTATATATGAGCTACTCCTTCTTCAAGTGCACCTAATCCCTATATTTCCTTGGCAAAGTTTGCAACATCCCCTTCAATTTCCTATACATGAACCTACCATTCATAGTTGCATTACATATAGAGAACACATTGACAAGATACCATTGTAAATATACTTCTATGGAAGGATACAGAGTTACGCTTGTAGAGAAGTCTCCATGCTACTAACTTGCATGACTTCTGAGACTCAATATCATCATTTGGTTTGAAATTCTCTTTATCTCCTATGTGAACTAGAAGAACAAATCTTTGTCTACTTGAATGTTGTAGTAGTTTCCTCATTGAGAAAGAGAGAGAGAGAGACAGAGACAGAGACAAAGAGACATAGAGAGAGATTATGTGACTTTATCATCATCTCTCTAAGGGGACATGAAATTTTTTTACCGAGTAAGGATTGCTAACAACCCTTTCTGAGAGAGAGAGAGAGAGAGAGAGAGAGAGAGAGAGAGAGAGCTTTGAATCACAACTCCCCTATATCATCTCTCTAAGGGGATATGAATTTTTTTGTCGCCAGACAGGGGTTGCTGGCAACCCCTTCTCGGTGAAGAAAATTCAAAAGTTGCCTCCATCTCTTTAAGGGGACTTATGAACTTTTTTTTGGCTAGGAAGGTTGTTGATAGCTCCATGTTTAGTGAAAAAGAAATTTAGAGAGGACTTCTGAAAAAAAATTTCACCGAGAAAGGGTTGCTACAACCCCCTGTTCAGCGGAAAAAAATTTCACAAGTCCCCTCAAAGAAATGATGGAGGAGACTTGTGAAAAAAAAAAATCATCTCAAAAAGGGGTTGCAAGCAATCCTCTTCTCGATAAGTTGCTAGCAACCCCCTTCTCGACCCAAAAAAAAGTCAAAGCAAGTCACATAATCTCTCTCTCTCTCTCATTTGTCTTTGTCTCTCTCTCCCCTGTCTTTATATTTCTATTTAGTAATTAACTTAAAAATAAATACTACTTCAGTTATTACCTAAGCAATAAATTAAGTAGTGCATGTATGTATGTGTCTCTCTCTCTCTCTATGTGTATGTGTATGTGTTTGTATATGGCCCTTATCTTCATTTCTCATTATGTGTATCTTTTGCAACTCTCTCTCTCTCTCTCTCTCTAGAGAGATTAGGACTCAATAAAGTCTATATATATATATATATATAATATTTTTATGAGAGAGAAGAGAAAAAAAGAGAGTTTTAAAACAATGTTTGAGAAGAGATAAAAAATAAGTATTAGCTAGGAAGATCAAATTTTGTGTATATTTATGATATGTTTTAATGTGAGACATAGTAAATTAAGACTTTTTGAATGAACTATATTGAAAAGTTTGGACCTTATGAACAAAGACCAGTCATCTCTTTTGGAAATTTTTTTTCTCCTAATATAGAAAACTAATAATTAACATAACATACAATGGCTATTGTCTTTTGCATTGTGCATTTGGCAAAATAAAGACCTTATCAAAGATTTTAAAAAGTTTTATACTATTGAAATTATAATCAAAATGTGCCTTTTTAGTCTAATTGTACTTGGGCTAAAAACTTTAAGTAGAGAAATTTGATCTAAGTTGGAGAGAGAGAGAGAGAGAGAGAGAGAGAGAGAGAGAGAGAGAGAGAGAGAGAGAGAGAGAGAGAGAGAGAGAGAGAGAGAGAGAGAGAGAGTGTGTGTGTGTGTGTGTGTGTATGTATATTTTGATAAAGGTCCAAAGTTATTAATGTAAGAGAAGCCCAAAGGTAGTGTTATATTATTATAGGAGAGAGTTGCTATAATTGTTTTAAGCCATGCACAGAGAGAGAGAGAGAGTGTGTGTGTGTATTGAAAATCCAAAGTTATTAATGTATATGAAAGGCCCAAATGTAGTATTGTAAGAGAAAGTTAAAAGAATTTTTTGGAGCCACACACATAGAGAAAGAAAGAGAGAGAGAGAGTGTGTGTGTGCGTGTTTTGATAAAGATCCAAAGCTATTAATATATGAGAAGTTCAAAGGTAGTATTGTGATGCTATAGGAGAGAGTTGCCATAATTTTTTAAAGCAGAGAGAGAGAGAGAGAGAGAGATTGTGTGTGTGTGTGTGTTTTGATAAAAATTCAAAGCTATTAATATGTAAGAAATATTGTAGTATTGAGAGAGAGAGAGAGAGAGAGAGAGAGAGAGAGAGTGTGTGTGTGTGTGTGTATAGTTGTGTAAAGGTCCAAGGCTATTAATGTAGGAGAGGGTCTAAGGTAGTATTATAGGAGAAAGTGCTAGAAAATTTGAAGCCAAAGAAGGGGGCGCATCGCCCCCTTTGGCTTCAAATTTTCTAGCACTCTCTCCTATAATACTACAATACTACTTTTCGGCCTCTCCTACATTAATTTGAAAAAGGTATCTCTCTATCCAAACTATTTTTCACATTTCTTTCTCTTCTCTCTTATCAACAATTTTTAAAAAGACACATCTTTCTTGTCTCTCAATCAATAATTATTTTTATCTCCTCTCTTTCTCTCTCTCATCCAAAAGTTATTTGTATCTCTCTCTTCTCCCTCTCTTCTCCATTGAGTCCTAAAACCCTTCCATTGAAATTCCTTACATTCAAAGTATCTAGAATACATTTTTTATTTTAAAAACTAGGCAAACCATTGATGAATTACTTAGTTAAGGGGGATTAGGTTTATATGAGCAATAATCTTAAAAGCTATGTCTTTAGTTCTATAATATACACTAGGCAAACCTACCTTGATTGTTCTCTCTATGTGTATGTGTGTGTGCATGCATGCACACGTGTACACGTGTCTCATTAAGAACTTATTTCTATCTCTCTCATTAATATATATACATATGTATGTGTGCATGTATTTATGTGTGTATATTAGAAGTCTTAACATGTGCACACACACATATACACACATATGATTAGTTCAAAGAAGTATAACTATATTTTATAGTCTATGAATATTATTAATATTTCAACAACATGATGTCAACTTAGCAAAGACATGCACAATGAGAGACCAAGATGATGTTCTCTCTCTCTCTCTCTCTCTCTCTCTCTCTCTCTCTCTCTCTCTCTCACATTAAGCATATTGACTGAGCATTGAATTTATACTTGTTTTCACCAATCAATATCCCTTCTTGCCACCATAATAAATAATCCAAAAATGTGCAAGCTTTAATGATGATTTTTTATTTTTTAACCAATGTTTAGTAAGGTTGCTAGAGCCATATATAAAGAAAAATGTTTAGTGAGTATTTGGAATGGATGCAAATGAAGATATGTTTATACATCAACCCATGCTTACCGAAGAGAGCTTACATCTCATATTTGGAAAGAGAAGAACTTTTCCAACATTGCCCATAGTGTGATCAGCAAAGCAAAGACTTTGCTAATTTTTAGAGTGAATGCATTTTATTTTGTTGAGAAAATACAAACGTATCTCGCTTTGGTTAGCTATGATTAACTTTATGATAATCTTTTACTGTCATTATCTGTCAATTTGTGAAACAATAGTACAGTTGCCAGAGATCAACATAATTTGAATCTAGATCCAGATTGCTTCTAGAAATTTTTTTGTATTGTAAATATGAGAGAGAGAGAGAGAGAGAGAGAGAGAGAGAGAGAGAGAGAGAGAGAGAGAGAGAGAGAGAGAGAGAGAGAGAGAGAGAGAGAGAGAGAGAGAGAGAGAGAACTATTTACAAGTAAAAAATGAACTATTTGTTGCGACACATGTCATAATCCAATGTAAAACAAGTTTTATCAAACCTAGAGTACTCACAAAAATACTATTGTATTGCAAGAGAGAGAGAGAGAGAGAGAGAGAGAGAGAGAGAACTATTTACAAGTAAAAAATGAACTATTTGTTGCGACACATGTCATAATCCAATGTAAAACAAGTTTTATCAAACCTAGAGTACTCACAAAAATACTATTGTATTGCAAGAGAGAGAGAGAGAGAGAGAGAGAGAGAGAGAGAGAGAGAGAGAGAGAGAGAGAGAGAGAGAGAGAGAGAGAGAGAGAGAGAGAGAGAGAGAACTATTTACAAGTAAAAAATGAACTATTTGTTGCAACACATGTCATAATCCAATGTAAAACAAGTTCTATCAAGCCTAGAGTACTCGCAAAAATATTTTTGTATTGCAAACGAGAGAGAGAGAGAGAGAGAGAGAGAGAGAGAGAGAGAGAGAGAGAGAGAGAGAGAGAGAGAGAGAGAGAGAGAGAACTATTTACAAGTAAAAAATGAACTATTTGTTGCAACACATGTCATAATCCAATGTAAAACAAGTTCTATCAAGCCTAGAGTACTCGCAAAAATATTTTTGTATTGCAAACGAGAGAGAGAGAGAGAGAGAGAGAGAGAGAGAGAGAGAGAGAGAGAGAGAGAGAGAGAGAGAGAGAGAGAGAGAGAGAGAGAGAGAGAGAGAGATTTAAAAAACTCGCCCAAAAAACTCGCTTCTTTCCCTTCCCTGTGATGGTTGATTTCTTTGTGAGTGGTATGCATTTGTATAATCTTCACAATTTGGACACATAACCCCTCATACTATTATCTTCCTACTATTCAATATTCATGAGATAGACAGTGAGATTATCACCATAGCTTGCTTCTAAAAATCTCTTAATGAAGAGGGTCTTAAGGTCTGCAGATGAAGCCTTTTGAGTTGCATCAAGGCCAATAAACCAAGTATGGCCCTTCTCACCCATGCAAAGCCCAAAGGCTTGAGCCTGTTTGGCATCTCTTGTAAGGCTATTGGCCTCACAAACTTGCTTGAATTTCTCAATGAAGTTATATGGGTCATCTTTGACCTCATAGTTGTCAAGTTGTTTGGCCTTTAATGGCACTTTAGCTCAATCTCGTTGGGCAAGTGTATTTCCCATCCCCATCAATAGTGTTTGGGCCATATGAGCTCCTAGAGTGAGCAGATTTGTGTGATTAAAGAGCCTACATTAAAGGAGGTCTATTATTAGTGGGTGATCCTAACATTCATGCATCCAACAACACGCTCTTAATCCCTTCCAACTTAGATTTCATGGTTATTAGAAGTTTCTGTGTTGTGTTAATTGTGTGTTCGAGAATCTTACTAAAAGTATTAGTCCCTTGATCTTGAAGGGCCATAAGTTTTGCTTGTAAGTCCAAATGTGAGAGTTGAGCCCAATTAAAATGCACTTGTTGGTAGCTGTCCAAGGAGTCATGGACTTCTCTTGGAAGAGAGTATGAAAATTTTGTCTTGTCCATTGTACAAGGCTCGAGGTGCAAAGTTTTCAAGTTTAGAGAAGAGGCATGAATTGTAGGGAAGGGTTCAAGGTTAGGGCTCTGCTCCCTAGGAGGAGAGGGGATTACCTTTGCTATTGCACAAGTGCATACAATGAAATTGGGTGGAGCTTGTAGCCTGAGCCTTGGAGTGCTGTGGTTGTCTATGGGTTAGTCCTTGGTATGAGAAGGTATTCCTAGGTTTACTTGACATCGGCTTTTCAAGATTCTTGTTGCATGCTTAAGGTACTTAGGATGTTTTGTCCAATGATGGATTTTAAATTGACAAAACACTCAAGTCGTGTTAAGCTACACCCAACCATACAAACACTCAAGTCATGTTAAGATACACCCAAACATGCAAAAGGGAGTTGGTGTAAAATTAGGCTTTTGTCCTTTTAAAAGCAAGGTGCACTTGTGCCGTCATGATGCAAGATTACCCACACAAATGCAAGACTAGATTCCTAGATGTATGTAGATGTAATGAAATGCAACCAAGGACAAGCAGGTGCATATATGCACGTGGGTGTATTTGGGAGTAGTGTGGGTGTGGTATTGTGAGAGTACACACTAGGGTGTTGTGCATGTGCTAAGGTGGTTTGAGCACTAGGTTTATGCGAGAGGGAGGTGCTGCAAGTGCAAACCCTAGATCATGCATATGCAAATCTTAGGTGGTGCAAATGCAAATTCTAGGTGGTACAAGTGTGAATCCTAAGTGGTGCAAGTGCAAATCCTAAGTGGTGCAAGTGCAAGGGGGTGCAAAATCCTAGGTGGTGCAAGTGCAAACCCTAGGTGATGTAAGTACAAGGTGGGTGCAAGTGCAAATCCTAAGTGGTGCAAGTGCGAGGTGGTGCAAGTGCAAATTCTAGGTGATGCAACTACTAGGTGGTTCAAATCCTAGGTGATACAAGTGTGAATCCTAGGTGGTGCAAGTCCTAGATGTGAGTGGTGTGCGAGTCCAAGTGTGTGAGTAATAGTGAGTAAACTCGACATGTATGTGTGAAGCTACCCTTATGTGACTTATGTGGCTAACGAAACCTAAATGACTATACGCCACATAATTAACGTACTTCCCATGCAACTAACTTGCATGCTTATTAGACTTCCATGCCTAACTTAAATAGGTCTATGTGACAAGAATGTGTTACTTGTGCATGTGCGATGTGTGTGTGAGCCTTCCTATTGTGACTTGTATTAAGAGGACTATGCGAGGAGTGTGCAAGTGAGTGGAGGTTGGTGTGTGAAGGGGATGCATGTGTGGGGGTGAATAAGGTGGTAGGGCAAGTGTTTATGTGTCTTTAGTGAATGTGTGCAAGGGGTGTGTGAATGATAGGGTTAGTTTGGAGCATGCGTGTGTGGGGGTGTAAGATTTGTGAATGGATGGATGTGGGTTAATGTGTTAGTATGTGTGTGTGAATGTGTATGTGTGGGGGGGATGAATAAGGTGGATTTTATGAGTGTGGTTGATGTTTATGTGAGTGAAGTGTGTGTGTGTGTGCCGCGTGCATATGATGTAGGTTTTTTGTGTTGAGTGTGTATAGGGTGGGTTGAGTGAGTTACATGTGCGTATGCGAATGAGGCATTGATTGTGTGTAATGGGAAGTGAGTATGTATGTGTAAATGTCCGTGTGGGTGGGGTGGGGTGGGAGTGTTGTGTGTGGGTGTGGTGTTTTAGTGGGTGCAGGTGAGTGTGGAATAGTGTGTGTTCGCCCTATTCGCTATCACGATTCACGACCATGCAACACACACTAGCCCCGCCACACGCCAACCCTGTCCGCTTTAGATGGAGCCACCGATCCTGCAATCTGCCAGCCCCACCAGCCCAGCCCTGTCCACTTCAAATGGTCAAAATAGCCAACCGCAACTCCAATACCACCTAATGCAAGACAGTCAAGTCAATAGGCAGAAACGCTTGAGTCACCATCACCAACTAGAATGCTATTGCTACCAAATAACACAACACAACATCCGGACGAAGAGTCGCCCTTACTGCTCATAACCCCTTCATTTTTTTGATCTTCCAATCACACACAAAGGCCGACCACAGTTGGAGGGCCCTTCCTTTTAGTGGACTTACGCTCTCCACCTTTCATAAGACCAATCTTTGTGCCTTGACCTCTCTTTCCTATAGGCTATAGCATAATCATCATCAGACATGTATCCAAGCAAAGCGTTTATCCAAGTGTAAGCTGCACGTCTTATCCTATTTGCAATTTAGATCTTGTGCCCCACTTTGCATTTTAGGGTTTCCACAACTATGAATTAGGGTTTGCACCCTCTTTTGGGTATTCTATCCATTTTATGGACTTCAGGTCAGTCAATCCTTGAAGTTTGCTTTGTCCTTAACTTAAATTGTAATGAAACGAACCTTACTGGACCTAAGACAGAGAAGAAAGAGTGCAAGAGAGAGAGAGAGAGAGAGAGAGAGAGAGAGAGAGAGAGAGAGAGAGAGAGAGAGAGCGTGTGTGTGTGTGATGAGAGGAGAGAAAGACCAGAAGAAGAGAGAGAAATACAAAAAGAAAGGGAGAAAGAAAGAAGATGAAGCCATGGAAATTGTGAAGGTGAAGAGAGTTTGTTGATTAATACATGATAAGTGACCTAACCCTCTTACACCTTAAATACCGTTAGGGAGACTGATATTTTCCCCTTATTTTTTCATATATCCCTCTTGTTACAATCCATCCCCAATTAAAGAGTTTTTGTCTCCCAAAACAAAAGAAGAATTGGAGGGGGGAGGGGGAAGGAGAAGGAGCAGCAAAGTACTACTGTGTGTAATAATACAAGGGAAATAAGTAGAGGGGAGGGGGACTAAGTACAATATGAAATGGGCCATATAGAGGCATAGGTAGTATGGGCATCATAAAGGGGGGGACCTACACAAGAGACAGTCCACCATTTCATGAAAATCATGGCCCTAGATGAAGTGGATAGCATGCTATCCAGAACAGGATTGCTATTGAAAAACGGTCGTAACTTTGGGTAGGGAGCTCCGAATAAGATGATTGAGGTGTCAATGTGGAGCTTGTGAAGTGTACTTTCAGTCCATGTATGTGGCTTGGGCTAAAAGATTTTCCGGGTCAAGATTTGTACAAAATAGTTTGCTATTCAAAAGCAGTTTGTGGGTCAAAAAGGGCCAAGTGTGGTTAAGTTTTAGACAAAACAACATCCTTGAGGTAGGGAAATTCCTCCAAAATGGATGGTGATCTCCAAGAGGCTTCCTCTAGAGGCAGGCCTTGCCATTTGATCAACTACTCTCTGATTGATCGAGTGTGAAGCTACTTTTCTCTTTGCCCAACAACTGCTTTAGGAATGTATTGAATAATACCCTCTTCATTCATGGGGGGCAACTCCTCCACATAGTCTTTTGGGATCCCAATGAACGGTTTTAGCTGGCTCACATGAAAGACATCATGGATCTTAGTAGAGGAAGAGAGTTAGAGGTGATAGGCCAAGTCACCTACTTTCTTGACTATCTTATATGGCCCATAGTAGTGGCATGCTAACTTATTGCATGAGCCATCCTTGAGTGTGGTATATCGGGACTTGGGGACCTTGAGAAATACCAACTCATCTTTTTCAAACTCAAGAGAGCGCCTCCTTTCATTAGCACAGAGCTTCATGCGGTCTTGGGCCTTTTCAAGGTTCACTTTGCATTGTTGAAGTAAGACCTACATGCAGTCTAATTCCTCTTTCCTATGTGGGTTGAGCTTTTACTAAAGATGATTGTAGGGAGGGGCACCCGATAGCCATATAAAGCCTCAAAGGGGGATACTCCAATACTGGAATGAGTGGAGTTATTGTAAGTAAACTCAATCAAGTGCAGCCCCATGAATCCCATACATGCTATAAATTGTGACTTGGTGGGGATAAAATGGGCTGTTTTAGTGAGTCTGTCAACTACGACTGTTAACCCCAAATCGAGATGGCCCCAGGTTGAGATGGCGGAAAGAGGAAGAAAAAAAGCAGACACACATGGAAAAAGAGCAAAGACACGCAGGCGATCTCCAAAACCAAGCCAGGGCAAAAAAGCGCAATTTTAAATGAAGGGTACCTCAAAAAACTCGAAAAACTCTCGTAAAAGAGTGCCAGGCTCCCTCCTATGCCAATTGTAAAATACTAGACGGGTGTAGGCTAGAGGCATAAGGCTAGAAGAGGGAAATGGAAAAAGGACCTTGCCACAATGGCCGGTCATGTAAAAAAGGGATGGGTGCCCATGGGATTTTAGGGTTTGTATATATAAAGTTCAAAAAGTGAATATGAGCTCATTCTTTGGGTGTGTGGCAACAAGAGTCTTCTTCTTCTTCTCTCCTTCTCATCTTCTTGCTTGTGTGTGCTCTTGAGAGAGGGAGTGTGAGAGTAGGAGTGAGTGTGTGAGAGTGAGGGATCAAGAGGGTGAAGCTCTTCACCATCTCCTCTTCTCTTCTTCTCTTCTCTTTTCTCTTCTTGTACGCACGGCTATGGAGGATGGAGCTTGGAGGTGGAGGAGGCTTGAGGATGCTTGAGCTAGCATCTAGGATCGTGGAGCTACTGGCGTGTGTGAGAGAGGAGGCAACTCATATCGGCACTAAGGTAAGCTCACTACACTCGTGGGATCGACGGCGCGTTGGCTAGGTGAGAGATAGCCATTAGAGATCGCTTGGAATGCTTGAAACAATAAGCGGTCCGTGGGTCTTGGCGGTTGAGCGAAAGCTCCCACATTTTGGTTCCGTTGTTGCCGGGACCAACGGATTCAAGCTTGAGAACTTGTGCGCCTCATATCGAGCATCGAAGTAAGGGACTCATCCCTGAAACGAAGCTTGAGATAGGTAGGAAGTTTGGGTGTTTTTGATCTTCAAAACAAGTAAGTATTTTGGGTTATTTTGTTTGTTTGATGATTGGGAAACATGGAGAAATCATTTCAATGTTTTGCTTTCGATTCTTGTTGCATTTAGAGTACGTTAGGATTAGGAAATTGCACCAGAGAAGGGTAGGGTTTATACTGCAAAACATGGCAAAAATTGTGCAAAAAATGGCAAAAAGCTCACTTGTGATGCCTAAGATCGGCAAGTGAGTGATTGGGGGTGTCAACACCATACCCGAGAAGGGGTATAAGAGCCAAGAGGCCAAGGGAGAGCTCATTTGCAATCATTTTAGAGAGAGAGAGAGAGAGAGAGAGAGAGAGAGAGAGAGAGAGAGAGAGAGAGAGAGAGAGAGAGAGAGAGAGAGCTATTGCCTGATTCGATTCGATCGCACCAACGACGAGCCCACCACTCTATCCAGGTATATAAATCCCTTCCCTTACCCCCTTAGGGAGGATATGGAGGTTTGTGCCTGATACGATTGAGTAAATCACGAGGAACGATCGAAATCAAACTCCCACTGATGATGTGCGCCGCGCTCGGCCCGTCCGAATAGTCACTTTTGGTCCAAGTCCCAGAATCGGCCCTCGGCCCCTTATCATTCGGCCCAAACCCTAATCGACCGATTGAGTCTACCATTCGGACCGTGGACCAATTCGGCCCTCTGCCACGTGTCAAATTCGACCACTTGGCCCACTTCCCTCGGCCCAGTTGCCTCGGCCCGTCCGAGCGACCTCGTCCGAATTGACCACTCGGCTTGTCCGAGCCAATCTGTCCAAGTGACTTCTTTCGAGTCCGTGTCCTAGCCCACCCTATCCAAGTCCCAAATTCGTCCCTTGGCCCATGTGCCTCGGCCCGTTCGAGTGACCCACTCGGACCCAGCAATTCGAACCAGTTGGGCCGTGTAGATTTTTACCAAATTTTTAGAAATTTGTCCTGACCCGGCTAGAACTCAGCGGCACAAACTGTCAAAAGCCCTTAGGACGCTCAAAACTTGATTCTGGCACACGGAATAGGCAAAATAATAGGGCGCAGTCGCTTAGCAGCTAGAAGTAGGCAGTTGTGAGACCCATAGACTTAGACGCAAACCGCTGAGTTGTAAAAGCCTGATTAGACAAAAAATGAATGAGGCAACATATTAGAGAAACCCTAAACCCTGCCAAGACGGCCAGAAAATTGACCAATAAGCCTATTAGGCCCGAAACAACGCGAGAGTGCGTAAGACGCCTAGAAATTGATTGCTGCACTCACCCTGAATTTCCGCACTTGAAGTACACTTAAGGAAACTGAAAGCTTGATTGAGCACAAGTGCATAGGGAAAGACACGAACATTGAGTGGCCATAAATTGAGGACTGTATTCAATAACTGAAGGAACTCACCCAGATAAACCACTCAAGGAACCCACTAGTAGGAGAGGACCCAAGACATAGATGAACCATCAACGCGCAAAAGTAGGACCAAGCAAGGGGCGCCGACGAAGTGGATTTGATGAGTCTATTGAACCTGATTGATAGCTTGATGGAGCACGATAACTCGATGATGGCTCAGACCACAGACCTAACGAGGAATTCGACTTAGGAGTCTTTCCAGATGCTATTCGGCAACTGGTCAGCAGTTACGACGCTCATGCTCGGTATGAGCACTGTGGTAGGATAGCGGACACTATCATCGCAGATCTAGAAGAGGAGAGAAAGCTAGCCCGCAAAGCATTGCAAGGCATGGCAGAATACAATAGGGATCAGCAGGCTAGGAGCCAAAGGCAAAGCATGGAGTTGCGAGAGGTGCAGCGGGTGCTGAACCTGGCTGGCAGAAATCGAACGGACCATGAGAAAGCACTAGAAGGAGACTTAACGCTGAGTGAGCTTCTCATGAAACAGCTGCTCGATAACACGGTTGCAGAGCAAAGTGCCACGGCTCTAGCGACATCGCTGCTCGCAGGATTAGGAGCAAACCAGGGCTCAAAGAGCCAGTCTAAAATCCCCATTATTGCCAAGCAACTCTATAAGTACCAACCCCATGACGATCCATACAGCTTTGTTGATCAGTTCGAGCAAGTTTGCGAAGCCAACGGCCTCAAGGATCTAACTCAATGCTCTCAAGCATTCGGGCTTTGCTTAGGCGACAAGGGTAGGATGTGGTATACGAGCTTAGATACCGCAGAGCGAGCCAACTTCGATGGCCTCAAGGATATCTTCATTAAGAGATTTGCCTCAAGGATACTCCGATAATCTACTAGTATGCTTGATGAACGTCAAGCAGAAAGAGAAGGAGGACATTCGCGATTACGTGACCCATGTGCGGAGTCTCTTCAAGAGAATCCCTACTAGAGAGTGGCCGACTGAAAGAGAAGTATCAACTGTATTCATCAGAGGGATTCAGAACAAGGAACTATATAAGGCTTTGACAGGCAACTCGAGCTTGCAGTGAGATGCGCTAGCTAGGGTCTTTGAGGAAGCCATCCGAGTTGACGATCAGCTGAAGGAGTGGAGCTCCAGAAGAGCGAACCTAGAAGAGACCAACTCACGAAGCTCAGAGAGAGCGTTAGCCTCGAGTGAGCGATCAGTCTCATCATTCTAGGATAAGGGGAAAACCACCGAGACGAACCAAGACGAACCAAGACTTGACTGACGTTAAGATGGAACTAGCCAAGTTGCAAGACATGCTGAGACGACCAATGCGCCCACATGTCCAATGCGTGTAATGTGGCGGAAACCACTTGACAGCTGAGTGTCAATACCCTAGGTCAAGACCTTGCGCTAACTGTGGTAGGTTCGGTCATGACATCGCGCATTCTAGATTGCCAAGAAGACTTCCATACTCACAGCCATACGGCCAACCTTACCTAGTGAACAGGCGGTAGCCATTTTTCGGAAGGGGAGCCCCATTGGCCCTCCCTACGCCTAACGACATTAAGTCGGCTGTTCCTAGGATGGAAATAAATCCTACAGGCATCCCTAGACCGCCTGGTCCTTACGTAACCCATCCACCGAGTGACGCTCCTGTCCACTATGTAGAAGAACCGAACGAGGAAGAAGCTTACATATGCCCTTACGCCTCGCATGACGATGAGGGCAATGCTGTTCTCATGGATTATTGCCCCATACCGGTGATGGCGTTAGGAAGAGGATGAGGTAAAGGCCTAGGAGGGCAGACACAAGATCCAATCACCTGTTGGACTTGTGGTCACCCAGGTCATGTCTCATCACGCTGCCCTGAAAGGGAGCAGCAAAACAGAGACAAGGCTGACCAAAGGCATGCTGAGTGTGGAATCACCCATCTCTTCATCGATTGCCCAAAGTGAAAGCCGTCTTCTAGCTCAGTCAACGTGCTATTTGTCCTGGGCTATTTGGTGTCCAGAACTTCGATGGGGAGGCCATGGCTATACCATTGCGGGTCATGACCCGTGCCCAAACGAAGCAGGCCGGCATCTCTTTGCCAGGACCTAGCAATCTCGATGCAGCCTCGATAGGGAAAAAGAGCCATAGACAGAGGAGGAAGAGGTCAGAAGCTAAAATCGCACTAAAAACGGAGAGTGCTACAACTTTGCTTGCTAGAAAGAAAGTCTCTGACGTAAAGGCAGAGACGTCAGCCCCTAAGACAGCCGAAAAGGGAAGCGCTAAGGTAGGGGAATACCCGCATCCGAAGTGACAATTAGAGGCCATAGAAAAGGTGAAGGAATGGGTGAAGGAGGCTCAAGAGCATCTAAAAGACGTTGAGCCGATCCTAGAGGATGAAATCGAGGACCTCTCCAGTGTAAGTACGCCAACCTCACCTCCACAACCAAAGATGGGAGAAGCAACTGCACCACAAGTAGTGCCGCTAAGGCCAAGCCTCGATGCTACAGGGCCGCGATTCAGTCACGGCCACTGGTCAGGACGATCCAGGTTAGGAGAGAGACAAACACCCAACGATCTCCTGACCACATTGGTGACTACCCCTATAACACTTAGCCTGGGAGATCTGCTTAGGCAGCACCCCACCCTATGGCAAGATCTAAAGTAGTGGGTTGAAGGGTCACAAGAGTAGGTCATGGCAGATCCTCATGACCATGATATAGAGACGCAAATATCGAGTTTGATGCTACACTCTATGCCTAAATCCTTGCACGTCAATGCCTTCTGGGAGGGTTCCGAGATGCATGTAGTTTTACCGGTTTTAGCCCTAGGTGATACAACGAGGAAGGGAATCGTGGACACGGGGGCTGGGGTTAGTGTGCTTAGCCATGCAGTGCTTCAGACTTGGGGAAACCCACCTGTTGAGACTACTAGGCTTAATGTCACACTAGCAAACGGCATGAGAGTCAAGCCATTCGGGGTGCTTAAGAATTGGCCAGTGAAGATCGCAGGTGTCCAGTTCTCCATTGACTTTATAGTCATGAAGGGAGTGGACTACGACATCCTATTAGGCAGACCCTAGATACGCACCGCTAGAGTCATCGAAGATTGGGGTAACGGCTTGATCTTCCTTGGCAATAGGACGGACGCCGTGAGAGTAGAGATGGACACCTGGAAGACCTCACCAGTCGACTTAGATGCCATCTCTGCTATGCTCAAGGGTAATGCTCAGGTCAAGAAGTCCTATGGGCCCTTGACCAAGTATATCCCATGCCCAGAGGACAAGCGGGATTGGATGCATGTCCTTACTACAATCGACCTGCCATTCTCTGATCACGAGGCGTATGAGCAAGCCATCAAAACAATCGGCAAGGCTAATGACACACCCTCCGTACCAGTCTGCATGACGGCAGAAAGCCTTCGTGGGAAACCGAAGCTAGTCAACTTCTAAGTCCCAACCAACAAAAGGGAACTTCAGGAGACACTGGAATACCTCACGGACAAGCTAGCTGGCAATCCAGCTGCAAATTTCAAACCACTCCAGGATCTCTTAGATGAATCCAAGTGGCAATGGACCAGAGTGCATGACTTAAACCTCATGTATAATTGGTCCCTGGTTCCTGACCAACGACCAGAAATATACCAAGCCCTAGGAGACGATGAGCAGTCTGATGAAGAGAATTCTAATGACGAATACAAAGACTGCCAATCCTTCAGTGTAAAAGTGAGGGTGAGGTAGATACCGTGGAATATGACACTGAAGGACAACAAATAGAGCAAATACGAGCAGACTCCAAGCCGCAAAAAAAGAGTATCTTCAGGATGGAGTGAGGAGTCATGAGTATGGAATGTGATCGCACCTGGTTGGAACACGTAGGAGCCATAGACCTTGAGCAAGCAGGCCTAGCCCAGCCAGGAATGACATCAGTACTTAGGACTGAATCACCATTTGAATTGCATCCACCAGGGGAGACCACCTCTTCTAGCGAAGACAGAGGGTTTGACTCTGAATCAAAGGTTAGTTTGGATAGTGATCCAGAAATCCCTAGGCTGTCCACAACTAGATGCACCAAGGGGGACCTGCCCCCGTCCACTTGAGGCGCAGACAATTAAGGTAGGAAAAGGAAAAACAACCCAAGGATACATGAACAGAAGAATAGCGAGAACCGCAGGACCTCCCTAAACGATTTACGAAATTCAAAAAAGGGGATAGGGTACTAGTCCTGTTAGGTGCCAAACGTCAAGCGCAGATGAGTGAACCAATCGAGGGACCAGCCAGGGTCAAGGAGGTGGACCTAGCCCAGGAAGGGGAAACACCCCGACCATTCTTCATTGCCGATGACTTGATTGATGAAGAAGAAACGAGTCTTGTTGCTCTCTTGCGAGAGTACATAGATGTGTTTGCCTGGTCCTTAGAAGAGCTTAAGGGGGTAGATTCGAGTGTTGTGACTCACAACATACCCATGACGCCAGACGCAATGTCGGTCAAGCAGTGACCGTACCCTATGAATCCAAAACACACTCATGCTGTCAAAGAAGAGATTGATAAGTTGATGAGAGCGGGATTCACCTATGAAATTACGCACACAGACTGGGTATTTCCCATAGTCATCGTGATGAAGAAGAATGGAAAAATCCGAGTGTGCATCAATTACAAGAAGGTGAATGCTGCCACCAAGAGCGACAACTATCCATTGCCGTACACTAAGCACATGCTTAAGAGAGTGGCAGGCAAGGAAGCCTACAATTTTCTAGACGGCTTCTCAGGGTACAACCAGGTGCAAGTGCATCGTGCGGACAGGCATAAGACTGCCTTCGCCACAGAGTGGGGCGTCTTTGCTTACATAGTCATGCCCTTCGGGTTGACTAATGTCCCTGCCACTTTCCAACGCCTCATGTGCACCATCTTTAAGGACATGCTTCGCAAGGAGTTAGAAGTCTTTGTCGACGACCTCTGCGTCCACTCAACCTGGATCGAGCACTTAGACAAACTCCGAGCAGTCTTCGAGCGGTGTCGCTTATATCATCTCTCCTTGAACCCCTTAAAGTGCCAGTTTTGGGTGAAGCATGGATGCATCCTAGGGCATGTGGTGTCGAAGAACGGCATTGCCACTGACTTCTCGAAGGTCAGGGTCATTGTTGACCTTCCACCCCCAACCAACTACAAGGGAGTTTAATGCTTCCTAGGCCATACTGGATACTATCGACGGTTTGTACTAAATTATGCGCTAATCGCTAGACCCCTGTACAAGCTGCTTATTGTCTTCGAATGGACGAAGCATGCCAACGGGCATATGAAGAGTTGAAGAAGGCTCTAACCACATCACCAATCCTACGAGCCCCAGATTGGACCATTACTTTCCACGTGCATATCGATGCTTCTAAGTTTGCTGTGGGGGCAGTGTTGCGCCAAGTTGGCGAACACAATTTAGACTATCCAGTGAGCTTTGCTAACTCATTGAGATGGAAATGAACTACTCGATGACGAAAAGAGAGGGATTAGCCATGGTATTCGCGGTGAAGAAATTCCAGCATTATCTTTTGGCCACGCCCTTTACCTTCTTTGTGGACCATCAAGCCTTGCTCTATCTAGTAAACAAACCTTGCGCTACAGGACGCGTAGCTCGATGGCTCCTTGTGCTTCTAGAGTTCGACTTCTCCGTGGTGGTATGGAAGGGAAAACAACATTACATGGCTGATCACATGTCACGCATTCCCACTGGAGAAGCTGCTGGACAAGGTGTTGTTGATGAATTACCTGACACCCATCTGTTTAACCTTTCCAGCGAGAGAGATCTATTTAAGGATGATCTAATGCCATATTGGGTAGATGACATAGTCTAGGTGCTTGAGCACAGACTACCTGACCGACCGATAGAAAAACCCGACTTAGGTGATTAGTCCTTAAGATCCAGCCCTATCAGCTGATTGCAGGCCAACTCTATAGGCTGGGGCAAGATGGATTGCTATGTAGATGTGTGTGCGAGCATGAGATGCACGATGTGCTCTCAGAGGCACATAGCGGCATTGCTGGAGGGCACTTTAGCGGGGATACGATAGCACGGAAGGTGCTGTAGTCTCAACTGTGGTGGCCCACGCTTTTCCGCGACGCAACACGATTTGTTAAGAATTGTGACGAGTGCCAGCGGCAGACGAAGGTTCCGATTCGCAAGAATCAAACTAACACCATGTTTGTGCAGCAGAATAGCCCCAATACCCCTTCAACTAGCATCACACTATATAGTGATTTCTTTTGTAAAGTCAAGTCACATGAGAATGGGAGCAGAAGTAAGCATTTCTTTAAACTTTGGTTGGAAGCTACGATTAGCTAGAGCATTTTTTTAAAAATCCTCTTTTTTCAACCCATCTATTAATGGTAATGTAATGGTAGCATAATGGTGAATAAACCTTTCATAAAAGGAGGAGAGACCAAGAAAGTCACATAAAGAGGTAGCATTATAGGGTGTGGGTCAATTTCGAATACATTACACCTTCTTGGTGTAAGCTTGGATCCCCTTTTCACTCACAATAAAGCCCAAATACTCAACCTCAATCTGCATGAAAATACATTTGCTTTCCTTGGCAAACAATTTAAGCTCCTATAATATATCAAATACCTACTGTACATGCTGTAGGTGCTCTCTCAATGTCCTATTGTAGATGACTATATCATCAAAAAAGACAAGCACAAATTGAAAAAGGAAGGGATGTAAGATCTTGTTCATAAGACTCTAAAAAGTGGTAGGGGCATTTGTTAGCCCAAATGGCATGACAAGAACATGATATAACCCTCAGTCAATCTTGAATGCTATTTTGATTTCATCACCTGCCCTCATGTGTATTTGATGATAGCTAGACCTCAGGTCTATCTTAGTGAAGTAGCATGTTCCTTTGAGCTTATCCAATAAATCGTCAATTCTAGGGAGTGGATACCTATTCTTGAGTGTAATCTTGTTAATGTCATGGTAATTGATACACATCTTGAAGGAGCCATCCTTCTTCTTGACCAACAAGATAAGAGATGCATAAGGGGAAGAGCTAGGCTCGATAAACCCCATTTGAATGAGCTCAGAAACTTGCTTGGCAACTTCCTCACGCTCACACTGAGAGAGCCTATAAGGTGGCTTATTGACTAGTTTTGAGTGGGGTTCCAAATCGATAGGATGATCCACTTACCTTTTTTGTGAGAGAGGTGTAGGTGGCTGAAAGAGGCCCTTATATTAATCCAAAAGATCTCTCAAGGATACATCCTTGGTCAATTTACTGGATTGATTTGAAACATCCTTATTTAAATGCGAGACATAGATTTGTGAGTGTATCTTAAACTCCCATTTCAGTTACTTTGTTATAATCAGCTAAAAATCTGCATTATTCCTATACAAGCTCTCCATGCATCACAAATTCCATGTACGTTTGAGAGAAATCCATGGCAATTTTTCCCAATGGTTTCAACAAATCACAACCTAAGACAACATTAATGGGTCCCATATCAAGTGTAAGCAAGTCCACAATCGCCTCATATTTTGCAACCAAGTTGACTGGTCCCTTAGAGCATATATGAGTGTTGATTTTCTCCTTGCCATTAGCCACATACACCTTAAGGGGTTGTTGTAATTCTATGGGAAAGCATCTCAAACGGTCTAGGGTTGATTTATTTACAAAGTTATGCATGTTGCCACTATCAACAAGAACAAATACATGCTTCCCATTTATGTTTCCTTGTATGCGTAGTGCACTTGGGCTTTTAGAGCCCATCCATGCATCCATAGATATGGAGCAATTGGAAGTGTAGTGGCATGTGTGGGGGTGTCATATGATCAGCCCCATCTATCTCATGAGGAAGACAACCACTAGGGTCAAAGCGAAATCCATCCAAGGAGTCAAAGAACTACTCATTGTCAAGGCCGTTCTCATAATCAATATTTTAAACATGGGGGATTGGAGACATAGCATTTAGGTCCCATCCTCATTTTCATAATCTTCCAAGACATACATGCTGTGAAACTTGATAGTGGTTGTCTTGTAAGGGCATTGAGAAGTACGATCAACTATATATTTGTTCCTGCATTTGAAACATAAACCCTTAACTTTTCTTTCCTCAACCACTTCTGGTGGGATAAATTTCTGACCACTTGGGGCAGAGACATTGCATGGTTTGTTTTCAGCATACTTAGTGTCTCCCTTTGGGGTGGCTATTGTCCCAAAACTTCCCTATTTTTTATCAACATTAAAAGTGGAAAAGTAGGTATGCTATGGCTACCACTAGGCATGTTAGTGGTGCAATAAATCCCGCCATATCGGCCCTTCCTTACGGGGGTTCTTTGCTATCCAAAACTAGGCTGTAAATTGTCACTCTTGCGATACTTTCGGCCATATCTTTCAGCCAGCCCTATGGCCTCAAACAAACTAGAGGGCTTTTGAGCCATTACATCAGTTGAAAGCTTGGTTCCAGCCCATAAATATACTTATGCAACTTGGCATTATCACTAAGAGCCTCTACATACATTGTCAAGTTCATGAATTGATTTGTATACTCTTGTACGACGAGATTACGTTGATCAAGTTGGTACCATATTCTTGCCAACCGTTCCTTTTCTACCGGGGACACAAATATCTGCACCATATGCATCTTAAAGTCATCCCAATTATAGAATTATTGATTTTTCCTTTGGCCCTCTAAATGAAGAGAGGTAAAAAGGATATTTTCCTCAGTGGTGCATGGGTAGATGATGTGAAAATAAGCCTCTCACTTAGAGGTCCACTCTTCCAAGTCAGTTGGGGATGGGGATTGTTCATTAAACTTGGAAAATATGATTTTTTCACGTAGCTCATTAGTGTCTTGCTACCCATACATTCCATGTGGCCTATGCTACCCATGAGGATCATGCTAGCTAAATTGTCCATAAGGGCCTTGTTGTCCATACATCCCATGCTGCCCAAATTGAACATTATGGCCTTGCTGCCCAAAAGTACCATGTGCATGCTGCCCATGAGTGCCATGCATGCCATGTTGTCCATAAGTACCTTGTGGAGTTAGCTATCCATGATTTTGGGTAGGCATGTAGCTGCCTTTTCTAGTGTCTTATTATCCCGAGGAAGGGCTAGATGGATTGGAAATGGGGGATGGAAGGATAGGTTCAACATGCCTTGTTTGTTGAGGGCTCACCCATCTCATAGGTACTAAAGGGAGTACTACGCATCCCAATGATGCCTTGCTGGCCATGTACGGTCTCTAAGGGAGGGGGCTGATTGGTCTCAAGATTGGACCAATGCTACTTTGCTTTCCTTGAGGGGGCTGCCAATGTCAAGATGAGAGTGGTCATTTGCTCCATCAACCTAGTCATGACCATCATCTCTTTATGTCTCTCAGCACAATGATTCTCATGTTGGCATAATGTGTGATTAAGCATAGAGTAATGGTCCAATTCAAGGGGCATTTCTTCACACATTTGTCTTCTTGGATAGAGATAGGGTTATTCATTGATGCCCAAGAAATCCCTAATTTCATGTTGAAAATCCTCATGGGCCTTTGCTTTGCCTATTTGTCTTGCCATACCAAGTGTTGTCCAAACAGACCCTCTTATACAAAATTTAAGATATTTTTAGCTAGGGATCTCCAATTGAGGAACTTTTCAAAACAGAGGGAAAAGTTCCCTCTACGAGTGTATGGAAAAACTTTTATGAATGGAAAATTTTTAGAATTGGATGTGAATAATTTTCTGTGGCTTGTAAGTTCACTGCACACAAAAGTGGTTGTAACTCTCCAATGGAAGCTCCAATCAGGAAGCTTTCTAGATTTAGTCAAAGGGGATGAATCACTCTTTGAAATAGATATGGGATTTTAGCTCAGTCCTCTAAGTCCTTTTTGTTGTAATAGGTTTTCTGGAGTAGTCTTGGAATGCTTACACCCTATCTCACAGTCTGTCTTGGTCCAAATCAACATTGTTTGACCTTGTTATGCTGCAAAAGCCTTAGACAACTGACTATATCATATACATAACCTCTAAAGCATACCATAGCATCTATACATGGCTTATGACTACATGCAATGATTTGGCAAACTCAACAAGAGTCCCAGGGAGATCCAATATCTGGTGTGGCAAGTGACATGGGTATGGCCATGTGGCTATAGAGTGTTGGACAACTTCAAGACTAATGCCTGACCATCCATCGTTCTACACTTTTCGCCTTAGGACAATGCATCTAGATACAAGTTGTTGGCATAAGATAGTTTAAGAGCAACAACAAGCTCATTCAATACAAACGAATTATAATTACATGGACTATAATAATACAACTTATGTGATTGGACCACCTAATCAACCTTTTAGGCCGAGCTTACAAATTCTGCCTGCTCTTTACTTCCTTCTTTAGGAGGTATTGGTCTTTCAAGAAAAGGAGCTACCCCTACTTGAATCTTAGGATTTGCTTAGGGCACGGGTAATAATGGATGGTCAGAGAAATGCTGTGGAGAGACTGACTTAGGTAGCTCTACATTAGGATCTATATCCTTAGATTTATCCTTCACTACTCCTTTTAATTGTAGACTCTCTTCCTCTAGACCTTGCTCCCCTTGTTGCTGCTTTTGTGCTCTAGTAACCACACCAATCATGGGGTCATCCTTAAAGGTCACCCTATGGGGTATGAATTTAGACCTAACCCCATTCTCTTGCCTTGTTGTTTCTACTTCAACTAAATTTGCGAATGAGGTCAAGGGTTCATTAGAGACTTGCTTATCCCTGTCATTAGTTTTGTTATCTTCTCGCTTAGGGCAATTTTCTTAGTGATGCCCTTCACCACTACACCTCCTACAAAGAGGAGTAAAGTCTTGATTTTTACGTACATTTGGACAATATGTAGTTATATGACCTTCCTGTTGGCATTGATAGCAAATCACTAGTTCACTAGGCCTTTGTTGTCTATTTTACCCTATTGGATTATGAAAAGTACCGTATGTATGGGATACATTCAATTCACTACTAATACATGTGTGACATACATCCCATATATATTTCCAATGTTTTTTCGATGGTCTTTGGGGTTAGGATGGATTGTACTTGCACTCGCAAACAAGTTCTTGGGTTCTGAGACTCGAGGGGTGTGCAAAGTTCTACCTTGAGCCAGGTTGTGCACCCCTTTAAGGTTGTTAATGGCAAGGGGGTTCACCCCACTATCATCTTACCATCTCACCTAGCATGGGCCTTGATTACATCGGTTGGAAGAGATATGGCAGGAGCATTCTAAGCTAATCAACTGGCATGAAATGCATATTTTAAAATAGACTTTCAACTTTGATGAGATGCAATGTATAATGGAAAAATTGGATGGGAAAGGGTGTTACCTCAATAATTTAGTGCCTCACTAATTGCTTACTTACCTCCCTTTTACAAACATATTTGAGTTTACTTTCAAAATCATAGCCAACAAGATGGTTATGGTTAGGAGTATGATGCTCACTGAAGAGAGGGATTAATTGAACCATAGACATGAATGCAATCCATAAATAATTGAGTAGGTGAAGAAGTAGGCCAATATATTCCTTGATTCAATCAATGCCAAGAGAGGGTTGATTCTCTGATCTCTCTCAAACAAGAGGATGGAGCTCAACAAATTGATGAAGAGAGAGGTCAAGAACTATGAGACATACCTCAAATACGCTTGAAGGAGTGGTGCCATGGCTGCCATTCATGCTATCCACTTTAGGGTTTCAAGAGAGTGCCAAGATTAGAGATCTCAATGAAGAGGGCTGAATCTTGCTCATATGAGTGCTAAGAGCTAGGGAATGAAGCTAGAGGTTAGTGCCAAGTGTTGGATTAGGAGGATAATGACCAAGGATCTCAGCATAAAATGTGCCAAAAACTACGGGGTTGAATCCAGAGGCTCCAGTTGGGTAGAGTGTAGCTCATGGGTGCTATATAGGCTACCCAAAGTGTCAGGAAAGCAAAGGAGATAGTACTCAAGCCCAGGGAGAGAGAGGAGGAAGATCTAGGGAGTTCTTGGGTTAGAGGTTCCATGGTTTGTTGAAGAAATTTTGAAGAGGGAAACTCACTTTTGGGAAAAAGTAGTGACAATTAAGCCATCCTCCAAGTCTTGAGTATCCTCCTTGGATAAAACACCTCTAAAATTGAGTTGTAGAGTAAAAGTGAGCTGCCATCTTTGTTTTCTTGCCTCCAAATTGAGTTTAAAGCTCCATTTAAAACTCCAAGAAAGGCTTCCATGGTCTTCAAGAAAGCTACTAGCCTGCCCAGGGTACACCTTGTGTACTTGTGTACATGAGTAACTAGGGTTCCTAAGACTAAAAATAAACTAACTCTAAAGGAAGGAGGGAGAGCTTTGATACCATTTATAATGAAGTGAACCTAACTAGATCTAAGAGAGAGAAGAAAGAGGGCAGAAGAGAAAGAAAAAGAGTGATGAGGAGAGAGAAAGACTAGAAGAAGAGAGAGAATGATAGAAAGAGAGAAAAAAGAGGAAGGAAGCCATGGAAGCTATGAAGGTGAAGAGAGTTTTTCTTGATTAATGCATGATAACTAACCTAACCATCTTACACCTTAAATAACATTAGGGTGATTGGTATTTTCCCCATAGTTTCTTGTATATCCTGCTCAATACATAAATAGACCTACCTTATGCTATTCTAGTCACAAATCCATAAGTGCAACTCACACAACACTTGTGGATGTGACAAATATAATTGTGAGTGATGATACAATGTACATGGATGTGAGCTAGGCTATCACAAAATAATACATCCATGAATATAATGTGTCCACAAAAGTACAAAAAATAATACAAATGTACATAGATGCGAGCTTGGCTCTCACAAAATAATACATCCATGAATATAATGTGTCCACAAAGTATGAAAAATAATACAAATGGTTAGATATAATACGCTATAGCTCTAAAAAATAATATCCTTCCAAAAATATTCCTAGAACTTGTGTCTTCTCTTTCCAAAAATATATTTGACTTTAGCCTTCTCCAAATACAATTAACATGAGTTGAAGAAACCCCATCAATGCTGATCAATCTATAAAATGGATGAAGAGTTATATCCAATCAAGTAAGAAAGTCACCATTGGAATGCTTTTTACAGCTCAACTCCACATTTGACACTGTTGCAAATTTATTCAGTATGATAGCTAACATCAATATATGGTAATGCTTGCTTCCTAGTGGCACCCCACTTATGAGGAGCAAAAACATATGTTTTGCAAAAGCATTCTTGTATAATTCTAGCTAGTCCACATACAATATAAAAGCTAAGGAGAACTACGATGAACAGGTGGCTAGATTCAAGTTCTTCTCAAAGCTAGTAAAAGACACATTGAGCATCAAAACAAAATCATGAAAGTACATTAAAACATAGAAGACTCCCCAAGTCTCTTAAAGGTGGGATAAAAGTTTAGTGATCATAGTTGATGGAATTGTAGCAAATGTATGGCCAATGAAGGAGTCCTACTAAGAGCTATACCAAAAGAAGAGTTGAAAGTGACATCATAGCTCTTGCATCATCTCTTCACCTACAACAAAATCTTGATCAACCCAACTAGGATACCTAAGTGGCTTCTAGAAGACATACTGACATGAAACCTACATAAGAAAGAATTGGATGCTATGTGGATAGAGCATGTCACAAAATCCCTAGCCAAGGCACAATGGTCACTCCAAATAATCTAAAAGGGAAGCTTAATTGCATGGAGGCCATGCATATCATCATTAACTATGGTAGCTTGCTTAATCATATCACTATTGTAGTGGTGGGATTGTTCGTCTAAGAGATCTTGCCACCACATATTGAGCCACCCACACTTTCCAAGGACTCATTTGAGGACATAGAGAGAGAGAAAGGAGGTGAAAAGGAAGAAGAGAAGAGAAAGAAGCGAGCTCATCTTTGGAGGACTTTAACAAAGGAGATAAAGAAGAAGAGTATCTGATCTTCCGTGTTGCTAAAAAGAGATCAAGGAATGGAAAAAGTTAGAAGCCAAAATGAGATAATCACAAGAAGAGTATGAAAGGGCTATCAAAGCATTTGTAGAAGAGTTCATGCACAACAAGGACCAATCTATCACACAGCAAGTAGCAAACCTTATAGCCCAAAAGGAGAAAGTAGTTCAAATAAGGGAAAGGAAAAGGTGAGAGAGGGACCAATTGTCAAGTATGTAGCTCTCCATAAACTAATGGCTCAAATTTCTACCATGGATGTGCAGATTAGTGAGTTGAAAAAAGCAAGACCCATACTTGAAGCCACCATAACCAATCCAGAAGAGAAGTCTCACTCACCAATAGATACTAGAAAGAATGCACAAGAACCTTTCAAGGGTTAGAGTGCATCAAGAAGGATAGGAGCCCTTGAATGGATGTGTGAAGGGATAAAAAAAGACAAGACCAATGCACTTAAGGCAATCAATATCTCTAGGATAGGTTGGAGAGGACAAAAGAGGAGTATAAAAGCTTTTGATTGAACTAAAAAAGTAGGTGGAGGAGATCTAGGATCAATTGTAGGTACATGACAAGGCATTGATGACGGAGATACGAGAAAAGCAAGAGCAAGAGTTCCAATACTAGCTAAAAGAGCATGTCTTGACACTCGGGGATCTCCAGAACTAGTTGAAGGAGCATGACTTGGTGCTCATGGATCTCCAAAATGTGCTAAAGGAGCATGACACAATGCTCAAGGAAATTCAAGAAAAATAGGTACAAGAGCTTCATAACTAGTTGAAGGAGAATGGTTCATTGCTTAAACAAATCTAGGATCAACTCAAAGAATAGGAAACTACTATACACAAGCTTTAGGATAGACTCAAGGAGCAAGATCGTTCACTTCAAAGCTACTACAAAATAAAGACTACTGAGCTAAAGCACATAGACAGTAGATATAAGCTACCAACTCTCTCTTACTAAGGTCAAAGTGGCCCAATAGAGAGAAAATATAGATCTACATGAGAGACAACATCGGAAGTATCAGTAAATATAGAGCTAACAGAGTGTCTCATATATACACTTGCAGGAGACCATTCTCACTAGCTTGTCAAGGGCAATGATCATGATAGAAAACAATACGTAAAGGCTCTATGGGTTCACTTTGTTGAAGCTCTCTAATGACCTATGAGTGGCCCTATAATGTGAAAGCTAGCATAGAGTCTAGCTAGAGGCTTGCAAACTTGTCATGGTGAAGCAAAAATAGCTATTTAGGATAGATTCAAGGAGCAAGATCATTCACTTTTGAAAGCTACTACAAAATAGAGACTACTAAGCTAAAGCACACTAGCTCTCTCTTACTAAGATTGAAGTGGCCCAAGAGAAAGCAAAGATAGATCTACATGAGAGATAACATAGGAAGTATCAACAAATATGGGGCTAATGGAGTGTCTCATATATAAGCTTGTAGAACGCTATTCTCATTAGTTTGTTAAGGGCCATTAACATGGTAGAAAGCAACATGTACATGCTCTATGAGACCACTTTGATAAAGCTCTCTAATGACCTAGGAGTAGCCCCATAATGTGAAAGCCAACATAGAGTCCAACTAGAGGCTCTTGCAAACTTGTCATGTTGAAGCAACAAGAGCTATTCAGGGAAGTTGTGATGTCAACTATATGTCTCAATTTGAAAATCTAGAAGAACTTAAAGCATGACACTAGTCCAACCCAAGAGGACCGAATCCAACAATAGAGGCAAAAGAGCTATGAAGAGCATGAACTCAATGTATAGGTGTGATACATCCTAAAACACCCCAGTCAACCTCTTTCGTCAGCTTAAAGGCACCCACAATCATGAAACCCCCATGGATTTGCCTGAATTAGTAGATTTTGACATAGGGGAATCATAAGAGAATCCAATAAGTAAAGAGGAAGACCTAGAGCAAATTGAGGCTTGCATAGTCATGAACCAAGCCTTGCAGGCTTAGCCACAGACAATATTAGAGTATTCCATTCTCCCCACACTCATACAATAGAAAGAGAAAGAGAGCTTAGTGAAGACAATGCAAAAATACCAAGAGAAATAGGAGAACATCTCCCTGTGAAGTTTGATTTCAAGGTAAATGATGAGAGTATATTTAGGAATCCACTCTTCATGATGCACCATACAATTACTTATACAAACAATAAAAAACATTGGTGTAAAGTGATTGGAACCTTTAGATATGGAAACTTATAAAAAATATTGCAGAGTTCAAAGTAGGGGAGGTACTTGAAATTGAAGCTAACAGAAGTATGGCTAGGACTACCATAATAGTATTATCCCATTTTGGAAGGCAATAAGATAGCATGGGAAGCATTTATCTATTCTCGGAAGGAAGAGTGGGTAGATCCACTTTTCTATCCCTATCCAAGAAAGCATGTCCATGAGTATAAAAAAAAGGAGCATGGTAGGTACAAATTTTCAAGGATGCCCAATATCAAAGTGATCCATGTCAATAGAACTTACCTGCTCTAGCCTATTGATTGGATTTCTTCCTTTACACATTTCGTAAGAGTATTCACCAATTGCCCAAACACCCCCTTCATCACTACCTCCACCTCTTCAATTAGGATTGTCCAACAATCGACAACACCTCATGAAGACAAGCTATCCCTATTCTTTTTCAACCTCAATGTTGTAATTGATCAAGTGGCAATGGTTTCCTTCACCTCCATGCTCTATTATTGCCAACATGTTGTACCCATTTTAGTAGAGGATATGGTGGATAGTAGGTTCACCATGTGTAGATACCCATTTTACCTAGAGATATCATTATAGCTATGGGAGTGCATCAAGAAGTATCTTCTCATAGCAAGGGTTATCTCTAGTGCATACTCAGCCCATTATCTAACTTATCTAACCCTCTCTTGTACGGTCTAGTTATTTGTTATACATTTATATATTTAAAAAGAGAGAAAAAAAGTAAAAAAGAAATTTAAAAAAGACAAAAAAGAAAGAAAAAAAGAAAAGCACATGCAATTTACCACACCTAGACCAATACCCTAGCCCCTTTCCCATGCCACAACCTCAGGGCACTTCAAGGGCATGACATTTCAGGTGTTGTTTTAGAGGTGTTTGAAAGTGTTTTGGATGAGATTGATTATATTTTGGAAGCTCATGATGATTCCCAATAGAAATATGAGGCTCTGTGATGTTTTGATAGGTTATGTTGAGGTTCTGATTGATTATGTTTAGCTTATGTTTTGTTCTGTTTCTCTTTTGTATGAAGCATGGATTGATGATTGATGGAAGTTGAGGTCTTTTGTAATATCATTGAATGGTTTTTTGATAGTTTGGAATGGTTTTAGTATGAGTTATGTGGTTTTGATGCTTTCTGTTGACCTTCTGTGAAATCTTTTGTGGATCTTCTATGAGTTTCTATAAACCTTCTGTAGATCTTCTCTAAGTGTTCTGTGGAATGTATGTGTGAATTTGGGAAAGGTTTCTAGCCTTGGAAAGAGGTTAATGTAAGTTCAAAAGAGCTCAAGGAAGTGGAAGAAGTAGCTGCTGAAGACTCAAGAGAAGACTGGAGTGAAATGATAGTGGTGAGCTATGAAGAGTCAATGTAGTGGCTCTGATGACCTTTCATATCAGACACACTAAGAAGAATGTGAAGATGAAAACTAAGAAGACAGTGAAGATGAATACTATGTGATATTTTTCCATGCAAACTAGTGTTTCTTTTGTGTTATCTTTGTCTATCAATGAAAAATATGAAGAATATGAAGAGAATGATCAATTTTATTGAAGATAAAACCGTGGGAGTTTGTTTATATGATGCTGCGTGAAGATTTCTTGCTAGTGGTGTTCTTTTCCTTGTTGTGCTTCTCTAAAAAATGAAACAAAAGCTTATTGATGTTACAAGATAGATTTTCTTGCAGTAGAAACCCCTTTTCCTTGGTGTCTCTCTTGGGGCTCCATGTTTTTGGTGCACAACAGGGGAAACTTGCCATTAGCAATTAGAAGAGGTTGAAAATGAAGGAAATGGCATTGCCAAGAAGAGAATAATTCAATGGATGTTTGCAAAGTTCCTTCTACCATTGAAGAATTGGAGATTCTCATTTCCAAAGCCACTTTTCACAAGAAGTTCATTCCACAATGGCAGAAACATATTACCATCATGATGTAGGCTCTATGTAGTGGACTATTTCCTCTTCCTGTTGAAGTAGTAGAAACTTGCATCTTGGTGGAAAATTGTTTGGGAACAAACTGAAGTGTAGAAATAGAGAGAATGACCATCTATGGAAGATTTGGCATTCATTAAGAAGTTTCCAGACATCATCAAATGGGAGATCATGAAGAAGCTTCAGGAGTTGTGGTCAGTGGAGGTTCACGAAAACAAGAAATAAAAGAGTTGGAATTTGTTCATGGATACTCAACAACATGACACGTGGGACGTATGGTGCACTGACAATCTCCTATTTGTCCAATTAGCAACCATTGGAAATTGACAGATAGAGTGTTCTTTACAACATACACTATTGAAACCATTAGAAGAGCTAGCATTATTATGTTGATGGCACAACAATGATCCTCAAAAGAATGAGTTTTGATATCTTCAGAACAGAATATCTCCCCCTCTGTAGTGGTTTGAAAGCTGAATTTAGAGACATAGAAAAGAAAGAAGTAGAAGAGATGTTGGCCAGAGAGTCCTCCAGAGACTGAAGCCCCCTCTGATTCTATTTTGTTGAGTATAGACCAACTGGTTGGAGCCAACCCCTTGATGAATGACGCAATCAAGAGGCAAGCACTAGAATGATTCCAGAGATACGTGAGAAGAGAGAAGGAAAAATCAAGGCCGAGAATGAGCTTGTAGCAAAAGCCTCCTTTGACGCCTTAAAAACACTCTTTACAAAAGTCCTCATGGCAACTCAAGGTCCCCTTCCTAGTCAGATTCGTCCTAGCCAACAAATGTAGTCCCATTGCCAATTTTTAAAGGCGAGTACAATGAAGACTTTGATCTTCATGTAGTAGAGTTTATGGTAGCATATGTGGCTAACAATGCTAGATACCCCTAAGCATTGGTTAGCAATATTCCCCACCACTTTCAATGGTGCGGCATTTCAGTGGTATGAAAGACAAGTAGCAAGAACTTTTGGCACATGGGATGGCTTGAAGTTGGCCTTCCTCACTGAATTCAGGTTTGAAGGTTTTGAAGAGTGGATGCAAGAGGAGTTCATGAACCTAAGTCAGTCCTTTGGAGAAATAGTAGAAGCTTATATCTCGCGAATGGAATCTATCCTGAAGAGATGGAATGATCATCATTTGGATGAAGGCATCCAAAAAGGAGTGTTCCTTAGAGGCCTACAACCAAAAGTTTGCAAGTTTGTGGAATTGAAAAGACTAGTTAATTTATAAGCTGCAGTGGAAGGTGCAAGACTGTATGATGAAGTTGAAGCAAGGTTGTCAATGACCTCAAAAGAGGAGTCTTACCTCCTCCCATGTCAGGAATGGTATACTAACCAAATGCAGTCCCAGGGATAGTTCTCTACTCCTATCCCCAGATGCAAACAGTGCCGCATTACAATACACCTAATCCACAGTGGCCGCAGATGACAATGCCTCAAATGATGGTTCAACCACAACAGTAGTGGTCTCAAACAGTTCCTCCAAAGGCGACTTAACAATAATGGAATTCTGCCCACTAGAATCAAGAACCCCAAGTCTCAATAGGAGCTTTGAATCAGAACCAAAATATAGGACCTCTTGGATCAACCCAACCAGTGTCTGCAGTAATCACAGAAGCTTCCCAAAACCCTACTACAAGTACTTTAGGAGGTGAAAATTTGAAGGAATACATGTCCAATTCAGTGGCAAGTATTAAGAAAGAGCTTATGGATGTGATCACAGAATAGCTACAGATGTTGAAGGTGAATACTGCCAATATATCCACTCCTGTAAGAGGTGGGAGAGATGTGATGCATTCTAATACATGGTGCAAAAAGTTCCATCAAGCGGGACATTTAGCCACTGAATGTAGCCGACAACCATTCCTGGAGCCTTCTGTTCATAATGTTTGAGTAAGAACCATACATAGGATATTTGCTCTCTGAAAGAGATGCATAAAAGAAGAAAGAAAGATGAAGACATAAGATTCAACTTGTTAGAATCCAAAATGACAACATAGGACATTGGACCAAAGCCTAGGGAGTTTGGTCCTAGTTTTGGTCCAAGGAGGTTTTCCTCTTAGAGTTACATAGGACGATAGCCTAGCAGTGGTCAGAGATCAAAGGTGCAGTGTTATAGATGTGGAGAAAAGGGTCATATTTCACCGAGTTGTCCAAACCCTAGAAGGTCTGTGGATTACAAGCCCTTATGCAGTTGATGCAAAGGAGAAGGCCACACTGCAAAAGATTGTCCAAGTCTAGCCCCTGTGAAATCTACTTCTGATACCCAACAGAAACCCAAGAACCCACTTCCAATTTGGTGGAATTGGAGGTGGCCACCATAACACGTGCAAAGAAAGGAGAACCTGTAATTCCAAAAGAGAATGTTCCTTCTGCCAAGACTGTGAAGTTAAATCTTCCTCGGGAAAAGCAAAACAATGCAGTCCAGAACAATGAAGTATAGAGCACTACAGAGCCACAGAGAGCTACATAGATAGGTCTAGAAGTCCATGAAATAGAGGATACGGAAGTACCTCCTTATGAAGAAGAAGTGCAGATGTTGCCACTCCTAGAAGAAAAAGGAAAGATAAAAGTGGGTGTGGCCCCATTTCCCAGTCGATTGGAAAAGCCTATGGATCCTATTAAAGAATATGATTTGGTCAAAGACCTAGACACTTTTAAACTAAATTTAATATTCCAAGAGTTTTTTATGTTGTCTCTTAGCTGACAAAAGAAATTCAAAAGCATATTGACTAGAAGAAGAGGCTTAAGAAATATTCCCTCCATGGTGACCAAGTCCAACATAGCCTCAGAATCGGTGAAGGAAGCAGATGTGGCTAATGGCTTCCTAGATCGTGGAACCCCAGAGATTGGCATATGGATTGAAGGGTCCTTTATTGTAGAGTATTGATTGATGGAGGCTCATTAGTAAATATAATGACAAATGTGACAATGAAGGATCTAGGCTTGCAAGGAATGCAGCCTACGCAGTGGCTTATCAGATTGGCAGACCAAAGTAGAATCAAACCGTTGGGCATTCTCCCATTGTCAAACAGATCTTTCCCAAGAAAATAGAGGCACAGTCCCTAGAAGTGGGCACTGTAAGCCAATTATCAAAGGAAGTAAAGTCTTTATCTATATGTATGAATACCTCTTGCCTGAACCTGAAATGAATTTTAAAATCACCTTTGATAGTGAGATAGAAGCATGGATGTATTGCTCTATTACATGGCCATAGCAGAGTTAGAGATAGAGGCAGAAGGTGAAGCAGAGAACCTGTTCTTCTCTTACATAGCTCCTACAGAGGTAGAGTTAGAGCTTGAAGAGGAGGATGACAAACATGAAGAAGAAGATTATGAAAGTGAGACAGAAGAATCTATTCCATCCGAAGAAGGCATGGATGAAGAGGGAGTCCTAGAAGTCTAAGAAGCAGAATACGTCATGCTGTTAGACAAAATGACGATGGTACCCTTTGGACTGGTAAATGGATCTTCTCATATGCAAAGCCTTTATAAGAAAAGGATTAAGAAAAATAAGCCATCTTTTATCAATGGTTCTTGGCACCCTCATCTACCCTTTCCAAGAAAGGATGATGATGACGCCCCTTGTCAACAAGCACCAGCCCCAAGGGCCCAACAGAATTTTGAGTCCCTGTTATGTGATATTCCTGGAGGCATCCTCAGAAGAGGAGTCCTCGAGCTCTGAGGCAATTAATACCCAAACCAAATCCGAGACATCCCTAATACCATTTCAACGTCCCAAGGAGCAACCCAAGTCCTCACTGAAACAAGAAGTTGGGTCTAGTGGGACATCAGAAGAAGACACCACCCCCTTGAAGGAGTCAGATCTATACCTAGGAGCAGTCCATGGGACCTTCATCCGTGAAGTGGAAGTTGAAAGGTAGTTAACCTTTGTGGATGCAGATGGCTCTAAATGCCACATGAAGGTGGGTAGCACCATGCTAGAAGGGTAGTTGTCGATCTTGTACAACTTATTAAAAGAGAATTTAGACATGTTTGCATGGTCCTATAAAGACCTGCAAGGGATTGATCCCACAATATGTCAGCATCACATTGACTTGGAGCCTGATGCTAAGTCAGTACGACAATGATAGAGGTGCATGAATCCAAATTACTCCACCTTGGTGAAAGTAGAGCTACTGAAGCTTTTGGAAGTCGAGTTCATCTATCCAGTGGCTAATTGTGAATGGGTTTCACCCATCGTGGTTGCACCCAAGAAGAATGGGAAGCTTTGCATATGTGTGGATTTCCACAAATTGAATTCCAAAACCAAGAAGGATTACTTTCCTATCCCTTTTACCAGACCAACTATTAGACAAAGTTGCAGGACATGAGCTTTACTCCTTTTTAGATGGCTTCAGTGGATAAAACCAAGTGCAGATAGCAAAAGAAGATCATTCCAAAAACAACCTTCACCACAAAATGGGGAACCTATGCTTATAGAGTGATGCCGTTTGGGCTTTGCAACACCCTTGCTACCTCCCATAGAATCATGATGGCCACATTCCAAAATCATTTGTACGACTTTATTGAGGTATATCTAGATGACTTCTGTGTTTACATTTTGATCCTTAAACATTGGGAACATTTGGAGCAATGCTTTGATCGATGCCAGAAGTATGGGATCTCCCTCAACCTCGACAAATGCATATTTGGAGTCTCTTCTAGAGTTTTGTTGGGCCATGTTGTCTTTGCACAAGGGGTATCAACAAACCTTGCAAAGATTGAGAAGATCGCAACCTTAAGAGCACTAACCAATCTCAAATACTTGAGGGGATCTCTAGGCCATGTGGGCTATTACAGGAGGTTCATAGCCCATTTTGCAACAAAGGCATCCCCCTTGCATAAGCTTCTAAGGAAAGATACGGAGTTTATTTGGACAGAAGAATGTGACAAAGCCTTTAACACTCTGAAGTAGTGTCTAATTGAGGCACCCATCCTGCAACCTCCTGATTGGACGAAGGAGTTCCATGTACATACCGATGCATTAGTTGAAGGCTTAGGAGAAGTCCTATGCTAGAAGGGATCCTCGAAGCTGGATCAACCCATTTATTATGCAAGTATAAAGGTCACTAACAGAGAGTGGAACTATACAATGACAGAGCTAGAGTGTTTGGCAATGGTGTTTTCCCTAAAGAAGTTTCGCCACTACCTACTGTCAACTCATTTTAAATTTTATGTGGACCATGAAGCCCTATCCTTCTTGATAAAGAAGGCCGATGTGAAGGGAAGAATGATGAGATGGCTTCTTCTATTCCAAGAGTTTGACTTTGAGGTAATCACCAAACCTGGTCACTCCCGTGTTCTGGCTGATCATTTGTTGTGTATCCCGCAGAATGCAGACAAGGAGCATGATGATCCAGACCTCCCTGATGCTTCCTTGTTTTTGGTCAAAACTGTCACCCTTGATAAGTAGACATTGCCAACCTATTGGCAACCCAATAATATCCTCTTGGCATCTCTAGTTAGGAAAGGAAGAAGCTTCTGTTAGAATCAGCCCCCTACACCCTGTTAGGTGGTGCACTGTACAACAAAGGCAAATATGAAGTGCTCAGAACATGTGCTGTAGGAGACAAGATTGGGATTGTTTTGAATGCTTGCCATGACGAGCCATGTGGAGGCCACTTTGCAGGAGAAGCAACAGCCAGAAAGGCTCTGTTAGTAGGATACTAGTGGCCAACCATCCGATACCTATGACTATTATAAGCGATGTGATGCATGTCAACGGATGGGGAAACCCACCAAGACTAGTGCCATGCCATTGCAACCTATCCTTCCCTTGAAGCCGTTCGAGAAGTGGGGCATCGACTTTGTAGGTCCAATCGATCCCCCCACCAAACGGAAGCAGAACAAAAACATCCTGGTATGTACGGAGTATGTCACCAAGTGGTGTGAAGCTAAAGCTCTAAAGTGGAATGATGGAAATAGCATGGCCTTGTTCCTTTACGAGAGCATCATCACCTGTTTTGGCAGTCCCCTAGAGCTGGTAAGTGACAAAGGCACTCATTTCATTAATAAGGTCATGGAAGAACTCACAGAGCTATATAAGATTCGCCATCGCAAGTCCATCCCCTATTACCCTAGAGCCAACAGTCAAGTTGAAGTCACTAATCTCATCCTCTACTCGATCCTGACAAGGACGATCGCCGTACATCACCGTGATTGGGATGATCAACTTATAGAGGCCCTCTGGGCGTACATAACCTCCCATAAGGCAGGTATAGGACAAACACTCTTCTAGCTGGTGTATGGTACAAAAGCCATTTTTCTTGTTGAACTGGAGTTGCCCTCCCTGTGAGTGGCTATCAAGGAGTGCTTGGGAGATGTCGAGTCCCTGCAATGCCATCTCCTGCAGTTGGAGTGTCTTGATGAGACTCACAGGGTGGCTCTAAAGTGCATGGAAGCCACGCAAGCCCGACGAAAGGCCTATCATGATAGCTTCATCAAGCACAAGGAGTTCAAGGAAGACGAACTTGTCCTAGCCTATGATTCGTGATTTGGAAAGTTTTCTAGAAAGATTTAACAATGATGGAAGGGCCCCTATAAGGTACTTGCTGTCAACCCTAATGGCTCTGTCCAAGTGCAGGCCGTTGATACCTCTGATGATCCTTTCCTGATCAATGGCTATCGCCTGAAGAAGTACTTTCCTCCCTAAGGAACTTGACAATCACAGTCGACTCACCCTCCCCCTTTTGGGCATCGCACTGTCTTTCTCCTCATGCTTGTGATAGCCCTCAAGATCTTATTCATGAGGCGGCCTTGTTCTACTAGCCCCTCACAAATACCTCCCATCCCTACCTTGTTTTCTTCTCGTCTGATCCAGAACTAGTGGTGAGGATGGTCTTGACACATGGTATTTCTACCATTCTCTTTATTTTTAAAAAAAGGAAAAAAAATATCGGTCATGGGAGAAAAGGACTTCAGTCCGTGTCATGCCGACCTATTCTTTGAGAAAAGGTGGAAACACCCTCGGGAGTAGGAAAGAAAGAAATAAAGAAAAAACACAAACTGTTATGGGAGAAAATGAAGCAATTCCCTGTCATAGCAGGCCTCGTTCCGAAAAAAGGTGGAAACACCCTTGGACGGGAAGCTCACTATGGAAAAGGTGGTAACACCCCACAGTCCAGGGTCGCCAAATCTTTAGCCGAACTCCTACAGATGAAGTTTTCAAGCCACCTCCCTTGGTGCACTAAATTTTGTAACCTCTCCAATGCTTCTAATTCCTACAACAACAGACAAAGTTTCCAACATGAAATTTAAGCATCGGACTTGTTGGCTACCTCATTGGGTAGGATTATTCATCAGCCAATCCACGTTGATACCATCAACCAGACGAAGCTGATCTTCATCGACAAACAATTGAGTGATGTGAGCTTTCATCCTAAAAGGATGGGTTGTGAGTATGGGCTGCCCTCTGTATTTATCAACATAGCGTGAGATAGAGGGTGGGGTGAGTGACCTGTATTTTTGCTTCAATTCAAATGAGAGGTGATCTGTGTGGAATGGAGGGTTTCACGCACGGTGCTGGGCCTCTCAATGCACAACACACGATCTGTTCCTATGCACTACACTATAAGGCTCCTTGACCTTCCTTCTTACACTATATGCTAGCACATGGCGGGATACACTACTGCATCATCAAATGCGCACAATGCATACAACCTTTGCATAAGCGATTGTGAGGATAACAATAATGGGTGTAAAGATCAGGTTGCCCTCCTGTATTCTCAAACAGATGTTGTCTCCTGATTTCCCTTCAAGTTCTCTTATTGTCTTCTTCTTCTTCTCCTACTCTCTCTCCCTCTCTTCTTCTCTCTCTCTCCTCTTCCTCTCCTTCCCTCTCTTCTCTCCTTCTTCCTCTTCTTCCTCTTCCTCTTCCTCTTCTTCCTCTTCTTCTCTTCTCTCTCACTTCTTCTCCTTCTCTCTCTCCCTCTTCTCCTTCTTCTTCTTCTTCTTCTTCTTCTTCTCCTACTCTCTCTCCCTCTCCTTCTCTTCTTCTCTCTCCTTCTCTCCTTCCTCTTCTTCTTCTTTTCTCTTCTTCTCCTACTCTCTCTCTCTCCTCCTCTTCTCTCCCTCTCCTCTTCCTCTTCTACCTCTTTTCCTCCTCTTCTCCTTCTTCTCTTCTTCTTCTTCTTCTCCCTTCTCTCTCTCCTTCTCTCCTTCTCTCCTTCTCTCCTTCTCTCTCTCCTTCTCTTCTTCTCCCTCTCCTTCTCTTCTTCTCTCCCTCTCCTCTTCCTCTTCTTTTCTCCTTCTTTTCTTCTCCTTCTCTTCTCCTCTTCTTCTCCTTCTCTTCTCCTTCTTCTTCTCCTCTTCTCCTTCTCTCTCTCCCTCCTTCTTCCTCTCCTTCTCTTCTCCTTCTCTCTCTCCCTCCTTCTTCCTCTCCTCTCTTTCCTTCTTCCTTCTTCACACTATCCATGGGGCCCTGTTGCTGTCAACCAAACGAGGAGGGGGGTGTGGAGTACTTTGACGGCAACCCCAGGGGGCGCTGTGGCTGCATGATGAATGAGGAGGGGGCATACTGGTGGAAGCCCAGGCTACTACTACCGGACGGAGGGTGACGTATCATGGGGGGAACTTCTGTCTGGGGATGCTGGAGGGGGGGCCGCTACCTGTACGTCAGGCTGGAGAGGGGGTCGTTGTGCTGCAACGGAGGGGGGGGAGGTGACATAGCAAGGGGGATTTATAGCCAGAAAAGGGGAGGTGGTAAGGCAGTGCCGCCCACCACCTGGGGGGTTGCATGCCCCCCCATATCCCATACTTCACTCCCTCTTGTAATGTCACACCCCCGTGACCCCCGTACTGTCCCCCCCATAGGGACCCTCCCCCCTTTAATTTTTTCAAATTTTTTAAAAAATCTCTCCCTCTCTCTTCCCCTACCATGTGCATGGAGAGAGAGAGAGAGAGAGAGAGAGAGAGAGAGAGAGAGAGAGAGAGAGAGAGAGAGAGAGAGAGAGAGAGAGAGAGAGAGAGAGAGAGAGAGAGAGAGAGAGAGAGAGAGAGAGAGAGAGAGAGAGAGAGAGAGAGAGAGAGAGAGAGAGAGAGAGAGAGAGAGAGAGAGAGAGGAGTGTGGGAGATGGGGGGCATGCAGCCCCCAGATGGCGAGGAGCTTTCCCCCCCCTACTGCAGCACGGCCCCCCTCCGTTTTCTAGCATTGCGCCCCCCCTTCCATTGTGAACAGGTGGCCGCCACAGTGACCCCCGTTAAAACACTATATAAAGGCATAGCCTTTATGCAAAAAAGAAAAGTGCGATGATCAAGCCGTCATGATGATAAGAGAGAGAGAGTGAAAGAGAGAAGGAGGAGAAGAAGAAGAAGAAGAGGAAGAGAGAGAGAAGAGAGAAGAGAGAAGAGAGAAGAGAGAAGAGAGAAGAGAGAAGGAGAAGGAGAAGGAGAAGAAGAGGGAGAAGAGAAGGAGAAGAAGAGAAGAAGAAGAAAAGGAGAAGAGAAGAAGGAAGAGGAGAGGGAGAGAGAAGAGAAGAAGTGAAGAAGAGGGAGAGAAGGAGAAGGAGAGAAGGGGAAGGAGGGAGAGAGAGGGAAGAAGAGAAGGAGAAAAAGAGAGAAGGGAAGAAAGAGGGAGAGAGAGAGGGAAGGAGAGAGAGAAGTAGAAGAGGAAGAAGAAGAGGTAGAAGGAGAGAAGAGAGAAGTAGTGGAAGAAGAAGAAGAAGAAGAGGTAGTAAGAGGAGGAGAAGAGAAGGAGAGAGAGAGAGAGAGTAGGAGAAAAAGAGAAAAGAAGAAGAAGAGGAAGAGGAGAGGGAGAGTTCTGTTTGGTCCACTGCACGCTAAGGCTCCCTTGCCTTCTTTCTTGCACCTATGCCAAATGGGTTGGGACGCACTGATGCACCATCAACTATGCACATAGGCATACTTCCTCTGAATCATCCCTCTCATCGATTTCTAACCGATGAGTCAGCAATGGTTCTACTCAATCATCTGCAACTCGGGCCAAGTCTTTCTAACCCTATCTCTTTTTCTTACAAGATCCTATCATGTTTTAAGTGTGAGGACATACGATGATGAATGATGATCAAGTGTAGGCCCGTGTTGCTTCGTTAATCTGATCTATTAAGGTCTTAAGTGTAGGGACACGTCCCTACGCATCCGCTGTGCATACTCTCCTGGAAACCTCCCTTTGAGATGCTTTGAGTATACCATGTCCTAGTCCTGCCCTGTCGCGGTCCCTTCCCCATCCACCTATCCCATTCACCCCGTCTTGGGGTCTTTCTTTGTTCGTTTGCCTTTCTCCTTTATTTTGTTCCTTTTTCATGCGAACGCACTCTACGTTTACCAAAATTACAATTTGACCTTATAGCCCTGTTCGTCCCTTCAGAATGGCAAATTTTCCTTTTTATTTTCCCTCCATTGTTTTAAGCCACGGATCATGAGTTATTAAAATTTAATGATTTTTAAACCAATTTCATGTTTTCCCATGCAAACATGCCTTTTTCACTTCGAAAGAACAATTTGATTATACAGTCATGACCTGCACTGTTGACATGTCTCCTTTTTACTTCCCATGAATTTGATGTCCAGTTTGTCCGTTATTAAATTTTTCGTAGTATTAGGAATTTTCATGTGCTTTTTTTTAATCGTTTTTCCATGGAAACCTGCCTTAACCACCTTAGAATTCAATTTTGATTTGATAGGCCTATCTGGCTTGCTCCCCTTCCCACATTTTCTTTTCCTTCATCCTTTTTTCGCCCATTGATTTTATTTTATCAAAATTTTTGCTTATTTTTTTTAATTTTTCCCATGTGAACATCCCTTAATGCCCCCAAAAATGCATTTTGACCTGACAACACTATTCCAAAAGTTTTCTAAGATATTTTTTCTTTTTCTTGCCCTCCATTCTGATGCACATCTTATTTCCTTTTAATTTTCAACTTCGTTTTCATGTGTGTTTTTGTTGTTTTTCCCATGTGAACGCACTCTACCACCCCCAAAATTGTGTTCTACATTCCCCATCCTTTTCGACCCTCATTGCACACCTTTTTCATTTTCACCTTACAAGGTTCGTTTTCATGTGTGTTTTTGTTGTTTTTCCCATGTGAACACACTCTACCACCCCCAAAGTTGTGTTCTACGTTCTCCATCCTTTTCGACCCTCATTGCAGACCTTTTTCATTTTCACCTTGCAAGGTTTCGCCCTACGGATCTCTCTGTATTAATTTTTATTTCTCGTTTCGAGTGCATTTTTTTGGTTCTTTCCGTGAGAACGGGTCCTATCCCCGTCGGAATTACGTTCTCACTTGATAGACATGTCCGACACATCATTCTACACACTTTTCCTTCTTTTCGCGCTTTATTTCGACAAATGAATTTTTTGAAATTAATTTTTCTATGTATTCTCATTCCGATATTCTGCGTAATTGCGTGCAAACATCCTTGTTTACTTCTGATGCGCATCTTGCCATCCTCCGCACGTGTGTCCACATGCCTTGTCAGTCCCAACAATGCAAAAAAATTTTAACCTCGGGACGACAATCGTTTTAAAAAAAGCAAAACAACCACCTCATTCCTTGATTAATATTTTTCAAAAAGAAAGAAAGAAAGAAAGAAAAAACAAACAAACAAACCCCATCCCACCTCCCGCCCGTAACCACCCCTCCACCCCTTTTCCCTTTTCTCTCTCCTCTCTCCCTATGACCTCTCCCTCCCTACCTTCCTCTACCCTCTCTCCACCCTACAGGTCACCCTCCTTCCTTCTTCTCCCCCCCCCCCCCCCCCCCCCCCCCCCTTCTTCTTCCCTCTCCTCCTCCTTCCCCTTCCCTTCTCTCCTCTCCCTCCTCCCTCCTCCCCTCTCCCCAACACCATCGCTTGTGGTGCCTCACCCTGACATTGATCTCATGGACATTGCTTGATCGCTCCGCCTACGCCCACTCGATGAGGACGCCACTGCCACTTGTGCACCCCACCTTGATGTTTGCTACAGTCGCCCCCACCTCCGCCCCGTGCATCGATTGCCTGTGCGCCCCGCAATCGCCACCACCCATGTGCCCACAGTTGCTGCCTCCCTCTCCTCCCATCATTGCCTCCCTCTCCACACACCACCCCCGCCCCCGCTCGCCCCGTTGGCCACCCTACCCAGCCCCCTACTAGCCCACCTAGAACCACCCCTCACCTACCATTCCGCCCTCGTCCACCCCACCATCCCCCCGGCCCACCCTACTTAATGTACCCTAACCCACACTGCTTAATGTTCCCTAGCCCGCCCAGTAATGCCCTGCACCCGCCCACAACAGGTCCCCCCCCACACCCTTTTTTAAATTACATATAAGCTACACTTTAAAAAAAAGAAAAACACACCTCTATATAAGTGTGTGTGTGTGTGTGTGTGTGTATCCATTCATCCTTTCTTAACACAAAAAAAAACCACATACTAATAATACACACAACAAAATTTCCTCTTCCCCACCTCTTGCTTCAGGGCCCCCATCGCATATCTTTCTTCTTTCGTGTGTGACCACCCCCTTTCCCACCATCTTGTGCGTGTGTGTATCTTTCTTAAGGTTTTGTTCGCGTGCGGGGTTTTAGCCCTCGATATGCATGTTCGTGATTGTGTACATTCTCGCGCGAGGACGGTGTGCAGTTTTTTCCGTGGGGTGGCACGCTAGCTGATGTTCACACACAGCTGACACACAATCCATTTCCGAATTTCCTTAAATCTTTCAAAATGGAAAAACATGAAAAAACACATGAAAACTTATAAAAACTCGTAAAAAACCATAAATTTCCAAATAAATATAAAAGAATTTTTAAAAATTGTTGAAATATTTTGACACTTTTTGAAAATTTTTTGGAATTTTTGTGAGCTGAAAATGCCAACAAAAATTCTAAAACAATTAGAAACCCCTTCCATTTCATGCAAATTTACACAAAAATACTTAAAAATTATTCAAAAATTAATAAAAATTCCCAAAAATATAATAACTTTTCTTTAAAATTTTAGATCGTTCACATATATTGAAATAATCAAAATTAATTGGGAATCAATTAATCGAATAATAAACCCTTGTTAAATGTGTATATTCTTGGAAATTTCTTTTTCAACTCCGAAAAATGGCTAGAAAAATTTTGAACAATCTATTTGATCTTTGTGCTTAACTCTCAGCATACATTTCTAAATGAACAAAATTAAAAAAAATGTTAATCACACATCCATATCAAAATTGATTAAGAAAAAAGAAAAAATTCATAAAACAAACCTAAATTGACAAACCAATTGAAACATACATAGTACAAAAAAATTCAACACATTTTATGGATTTAATTGAATAGAAATATGATAGAAAAACATATGACAATTTATTGAAAATTATTTGCCATGGTGTTTGGTTTGTTTGGCTTATATTGGTAAACTTTTTTAGCTCGTTGGATTCTATTATGGTTGCATCATCTCAATTTATTGATAGTGTATTCAGACCGTTGTCGTGTTGGTGCGCATCCGAGGTGTGGAATCCACCAAAAAGTTTGTGTGTGTGGCATTCGTGTTTCGTGTATACCTAGTCGTTGTGTTTGCATTTTGTTCTGCGTGTGGCTTGCGTGTTTGTGTGTGTATGAACCCTAGCTTTCCCGTAAGTGTGTTTCCAGTTATCGTCTAAAACCTGTGTGTGTGTGCTGGGACTTCGTTCCATTGTAAATAATATTATTTGTGTGCATTTATCTCTGCGTGTGTGTGAATGAATGCTTGTGTGTGTGTGCGTGTCAAAAATATTAAAAAAAACTGATGCCAAGGAAGATTGCTGAAGCTGTCAAAGTGGTACAAGAAATCCCGAATCTAAGATAAGAAGAAATACAAGAAGCCGAGAGTTAAAATCGAGCTTGAGAAACCTTGAAGGTGTGAAAGGCCACTAACTGAAATGAGTTCAAGTATGAAGGGCTCATCTTGAAACATTGTACAATGAAGCATTGGACGAAGCTGGTGACTCGTGATATAAATATGATGAAGACATACAAAAGATAACAAAAACCATGCAAGAGAAGGACAAGGCAATAGAAACTCAAACGGGAGAAGCAGTCTTTGCATAAGATCAAAGATGAACTTGAAAAACAACTATCTGAAATGAAGGGAGAGTTGCTATTGGTGAAAAGAAGATGTTAGATACAAACTTCAGAGTCAAGGAACAAGGCTGATGCAACGTAGGCCTTAATCACACGAGAGAGAATAGGCTCAGTCGCAAGATTGGTTAACAAAAGGGAGAGCAGAAAATCCAAGGCACCCTCTTTGTTCGTAGCGGCAACAAGTACCAGTTCATACATGACCCAAACGGGATCAGTGTGTAGGCAAAGCTGTATATTAATAGCCAAGATTAGTCTCTGGCAAAAAAATAACAAGGAAGTTGAAAAAGCATGAAATCAGGCCATAAGGAAAATTCATTGGCATCCATGGCTTCCCTTCGAGCTACTTCCCTCCTGTTCCGTGCACTTGCAGTCCATCCTGGGTGTGAGAAAATCAGAGAAAAGAGAAGAAGAAAATCTGCATTGAAGTTTCCCCCTTTGCCCATCTTCGCCCTCCATAACAAACTGTGTGCAACAGTCTAAAAGCGCATCATCTCTTCACATCGACCTCTTCCCAACACCAGGCCGTCAGAGGACAATAAGGAGGTCACTAGAATCGAAGATGAAGAGGCGATTGAAGTTGAAGAAAAGCCGATGAGTGTCAAAGGTAATCAGAGGAGGGAGTCGACAGCTTCATTGTTGATTGGTGGACAGGACCTGGCCACTTTAGAACCTTGAAATTTGGAGGTGAAACATGCGATCTTATTGTTTCATCCCTTGCACATGGGACTTACCTTGGTGGTGATAATGATGCAGAAGATAGAGAGTACATAGAAGCTATAAGAAGAAGTTTGAGTCTTGGTATCAATGTAATTGATTGCTGAAGCTGAGCAGAAGAAGCTTTAACTTGGATGTAATAGACATTTACTTTATTCACAATCCAGAGATTCAGCTCTCGTTTGTCCCTTTAAAAGGTGATGGAGCTGAAGAAGGAGTAGAGATAGAGAAATAGAAGAGATATCTTCTAGCATCATCAACCATGGAGAAGACGAAAGTTTTATGGAACCTAAGAATTTTAGCGTTTCTGATCAATCTTGCTGCCATCATGGAAAAGGCTGATGAAACATTGCTACCTACTATGTATAGAGAAATTGGCCTAGAACTTGGAGCAAACCCTAAATTCGCTTGATCTTTCGTCTTGGAATTTCTCAAGGACCTTTGTGGTCGTGACTTTGTTTTCGAAAACCCTTCAACATCGTATTTGCATACACACCCTCCTCTAGGTACTTCGTTCTTTCCCTAATTTCCTTTTGGCACAAACGTCACAAATAATTATTAAAAACAAACCAGTTGATCACATTTCCCACCCATGTTTGCACTAAACATACCTTTTAATTAACTAAAAAGAACCAGCCATTCACGAAGCACACACTTTGTATGCCAAACACACTTATTAATTTATAATAAAATAAACCTGCTGTCACAAGTGCACGTACTAAAAAACAAAAAGTGCTACACACACATTAATTTATAAAAAACAAACTTACATTTAGAGACCCAAGTCGGGATGCAGTCCGCCATGCATGTTAATAAGCATCGTTAACTTAATACAATTTTAATGGATAAAATAAACCACCGTTTTCTTATTAAAGTTTATCACCTAATTAATAAAATCACCCTTTGATAATTGAATTGTAAAATGAAACTATAACTAAAATTTCCATTTTTCCTCACATTGCACATTCCCCCTTTTTAATAAATGTGTTACATGGGGTGGGTGACATTGCAGTGAGTTGAAGTCCTTATTGGTAGTCTTGGTCAGTTGAGTATTGGTCAAGAGTTGATTTGGAATTTGGTTTGGTGGTTTTTATTTTTTATTTGAGTCAAGTCGGGGATACATTATGTATTTCTTTTCTTTTCTACCTAATATGGGGTTTATGGGTGCCTGAACATATGCATCGCATGAAGCTTTTGATGGCATAAGTGTAGAGGTCATGCTGAATTTTCTCTAAGATGCGGATTACTTGGGTTGGTCAATCAGTTGGTCCAGTCCATAAGAGTTTTTGTGGTTGATATCTTATCTTCTATTATTTTGATTGTTTTGTAGGCATTCTTTATGATTGTTTGTGTGCGTAAACCATGTGAATGGCGCCTCGTACTCCTCCCCCAGTTTCCTTTGGTGTCTCATGACTACTCCTTATTTCCAGATTGGTAGGATTAGCCAAGTTTGTAACACTTCTCTTGCCCTTTATCCTAGAGGATACTAATATTTGTGATAATTTTTTAGCCTCTTACAATAAGAGGTCTGGTCCTGTGAGAGAAACAATTATCCATTTGATGCCTAAAAGCTTGGGCAAAGCTCTATCTTTACCCTATTGAGGAGACTCTTTTTCTATTTCTCGACAATTGTTTTGTAATGAGGATATTCTCAAGTTGTTGCAGAAGTAGACCCAGGATGTATATGAACCTAAGAGGATTATCACTACTTCAGGCATTAGTGTCTCTATGATCTCTAATCTTGTTTGAAAGCAGTTATGCCAATTCCTTCAAGACAGGTTTATACTTGCCAAAACACCTTCTAACTAGCTTTCAAAGGAATTATTCATAGCTTCTCGAATGGTGTTGAAAGGAATTACTATTGATTGGAGTTCATATCTCTTGTCAAAGATGGATCAACATTTTGTCAGAGCTACACAGGGTAATGTGACTAATGTCACATTTGGTTCCTACCTTTCTGTTTTCTTGGCATATGCTGCCCCTCCAAAAGAAGTTCCTACATTACCACTTGATCCACCAGAGGTTCCTCCTCCTCCTACTGAAAGCACTAATGTTGCTATTGAGGATCTTGATCCCCTCTCACCTGTGGTAATTCGGAGAAAGTGCCTTAAATGAGTGGTTGAATCAGTCCTACATCCTTCTCTAGTCTCCATTCCTATTTAGTCTAGCAGTCAACTGCCAGCTTTCCACACAATGCCTAATCTTTTCAGAGCACATCAAGATGGCACTTTGGAGATTTCCATTCCCTCTGTACAATGCTTGGTGGTAGGAGACACAATTCCTTTCTTATGCAAAGATATCCAGAGTTCTATTGAACTCTCGGTATCAAGCAACTCTATTCTTCTTGTTATGAAGAAGTTCAATAGTCCAAAGAAGAGTTGAATAAAGCGAATGATGAGTTAGCTTCTGCTCAAGAAAGGTTTTCTAATCTTTGTACCCAGATGGGCAGTAGACTAAAATTATTGATGCTAAGAAATTGGAGATTTTTGGTTTGCAAACTCAAGTGGTTGACACTAAATCCCAAGTGGTTACTGTGATTGAGGAGAGGGATAGATTATTGCAAGAGTCTCAAGAGCTTAAAGCTTTGATAGCTGCCCAGACAGAAGAGCTTAAATCAACTAATACCACACCTTAGAAGAGAGCAACATTCAGATTCAACAACTTAAGGAATAGCTGGTTTAGTCATGTTCTACTTTGCAGAGTCCTATTGTACAGGTAGTTCCTTCCTTATCCCCTCTAAATTTTGCGATTCTTCAAAGGAATGCTACCTTATGCCCCTTATTCCAAGCTAAGGCGAAAAGACTTCAGTCTAGAATGGATGTATTGTGGTCTTCATTTGAGTAGTTTTAGGAGTTTGTTTCTCCAGACTACTCTTTCTTAGTTCATTATTAGCAACACAAGCTGACCTTCTATATTAAGCTTTCAATGATGGATTTGCCTCTTCTAGAGGATGGTTGGAGTAGAGCTTGGTCTGCTAATTTATTGACTGAAGTGGCTAGAATGGTTTTTGAAGATTCTATGATTACAGCACTATGCTGATGTCTTATATGTACTTGAGAGGTGATTTATTAATTCCAGATAATGAAGATTTAGCTTGGTATGTAGGGGATGTGGTACTACAACCTACATTATATGTCAGATATTTGGAGTTGCAGATTGGGATCAAATGTTCCAGGCCTATTCTTCTAAAGTGGCTAATTTCCCTGAAACCTCTTGGTTTGCAATGATTGACTCTGTGATCCTGAATCAATGACAAAACAAAGCCTCTCTATTCATGTGCAGAACACTAACCAAAAGGGTGGACCTCTTAGCCCACCTTTTAAAGAAACCTCCTTTCAATTCATCTTTCTTTGATGCTTACCATCATTGATCCGTTGTCTTAGTTCCATCAGTTCCTAGCTTATCTCATTATCAGCAAATGGCCCATAGATATGATGCTTATCTTTCCCTTTATAAATCTAACTCACCAATTATTTTACCTCTTCTTTTTTAGCCTCAAAGCGTTCCTCAAATTTCTATTCTCACATAGTGTTCTTTTATTGAGGATCAAGTATTTTCCCCTCCTTTGTCTTGTCCCTCCCCATCTATAAATATTCCTTTCACTTTTCTAGCCTATTTATTAACATTCTTTTTAACATATTCTCCTAAGTTCTCAGCTAATCCCTCTTTCACACATTCTTCCTTTTATGATTTTGCTTATCCATCTCTTCACCCTCTTTCCTTGGTTCCTCTTCCCTCTCCTACTACTTCTATCCCTCATCCTCCTCAGTTGGTTAGTGGGTATGTAGGTTTTGATCAAAAGATTCCTAGAAGATGAGGATGGAGTGCAACAGATTCATTTATTGGATCGCGATCATAGATCAGTTGGCCATTAATTCTAGGACAATGGATGATACTAGTCAAGCTTTCCAGAACTATCTTTATTTTGCTTAGCAACATTCACAGTCTTCAGATCCTTTAGTGAGATTGATTGCTCACTTAGCTTGGTATTTGGCATATTCACATAATAATCAGAAGTCGATACCAAAGCTGTGTATGAATGTGAATGTGACTATTGATCCTCAAAAGTTGGATATCTTGTACTTTCATGCTCTTTGTTTGCCTAGCAGATACCTTGTCTTAGTGGAGAGGATGTGTTGTTTGTAATTTTTTCAAAATCCTCCCAAAACTTTTGTAGACGAATCTTTCACTATGGATCGCTTCCGTAATCACCAAGCCTTCAAAAGGGATCATCTTCATTGATACCATTGAATGTAATTTTTGATGATTCATAATGCTATCTCTTTTAGAGGTGCCAATTAGATGGTTGTTTTTTGTAAGTGTGTGTGTGATGGTTATTTTATTTTATGATGGGGTTGTGGTAGTTGGAGATTCAATATTGTTCAAGAAGATATCCTTTTGAAGATTTCTGGTGGTGATGATGCTGAATGGATAGCTCAAAAACAAAAAATACAAAACCTCTTATATCCTTTAACAGTTTGTCATGTTTTTATGTTTCAAAGTTGAGATAGTGGATAAAGGTGTTTTCATTTCATTGCAATTCCTTACCAGATACAAGTTATAAGTTGGGGTCGTGTTTGGATGGTGTTTCTTGAAGATGCTAAAGAAGACCGCAATGAGCTATATTTTGAACTTATATTCTCTTTTTCCTAGGTCATGAGGACGCTCCCTAATTAAGTGTGGGGATATGTTGAGGGTTGGGATGACTTGATTTTTTGGCCGACTTTTGTCGTTATTGTGGGTTGAATGGTTGATTTTTGATATATTTTGAATGATGTTTAGTTTTTTTGGAAGTGTTTGGAATTTTTTTGGATGAGAGTGATTAGGTTTGAGAAGCTCATGATATTTTATAGTGGAGATATGATGTCTTGACATGTTCTATTGATGTCTTGATAATGTCTAATTGGTTTTGTTTGAGTCTCTTGACCTTTTGTTTTCCTTCTGTATGAGGGGTTTGAATAAGGATTGATAAATTTTAAGAGTGATTGGGAGCTTATTGATTGATTCTTGATGGTTTGGAATGATTTAAGTGAGCTAAAGTCTTTCTAATGACCTTCTGTATGGTTTTGTAACCCTTTGTTGAGCTTCTATAGAGCCTTTGTTTCTGTTCTATTCTATTTTGTATGCCTCTGTAAGTGTGATGATGGATGAATCTTTGGCTTGGGAAAGTTTTTCAATCTTGGGAAGAGATGGAATATAGGTTCAAATTAGCTCAAAGAAGTAGCAGTTGAAGACTTGAAGTGAAGATTGAAGTGATAGTGACGCTATGGATCTATGAAGAGACAGTATAGTGTCTTTGGTGACCTTTCATATCAAACATATGTTAAAATATTGAGGATGCATGCTAAGGTGGATCACTGATGAGTAAATAGACAATTATAATGAGGCATAAGTAATGACAAAGAAGAACAAATGATATTATCCAAGCATAATGCAAGTACAACTGAATGAGAATAATTGATCAAATGCATGTGGGGATGAGTGTCTTTTATAGGCTTACAATAGGTGGTATTGGTAGGTGGAAAAAGGCGGAAAGGGACCATGGTATTCACCAACTGTGGTTTTAATAAACCATGCATACATGACCTTGTCTAAGGCTTTATTTGCAATGTGATTCTTTGCCTTGATGTTCCTTACAAAGAGGCTATAGTGGATGTGATTGCACATTTCTCAACACGTCTCCTCAATCACAACCAAGAAAGACACTGAGTATAAAAAGGTTGTCATGAATAGAACCTTGCTAAGTGTAGACATGGAAAGAAACAACCATATAAAACTAGAGGCTGTCATAAGGCCTCACTAAGTGTGTAGAGGCTGTAGTGTGCAAAGGTTACATGAGGAGTACAAGAGCTTATGGTAAGAACATTCAACAAGTACACATTTAAAACGAGTTTAAAACCTAAAAAATTCTATTAAAAAATGAGCTACAAAAGAAGGATTGTTGAGTTCTATCCTTTTGTTCTTTGTTGCTTCTTCTTCTTCTTCTTCTTCTTCTTCTTCTTCTTCTTCTTCTCCATTGTTGTCTTCATCTTCTTTGAATATTGCAAGATATGCTCTTTGAGATCTTGTCCTAGCATGGAAAAACTTCTCAACATGACGAGTTTTCTTACAAAAATCACAAACTATGCTCTTCTTCCCTTTCACATAGAGGAGTTGTTGGTCTCCTCTTGGGGTGTGTAATGTGCCCGCTCCTCAAATCCATCGCGAGATACGTCTAGAAGACGCCACCCGACACTCCCAAGGAATGATACGGGGTTTGTCAACTAGGGTTTCTCGAGTCTGCCCCGCAACGGAACTAATCCGGCCATTTCCACTAGGATCGACCTGAAGTCCGGTTCCTAGTCCACATTGTCTAAGGTCATAGATTGACTTTTCCCTAACATTTCCTGTTAACATCTCCTTTGAGGAAAGCTCTCGGCTAACCGAGACCACCCTTCCGTAGGATAGACCCATTGGTCACATCCACCACGCTTTCCTCGAGGGTTGTTTTAGTTATCTAATTACCTACCATGTTATGCTTGACACATAAAAGTAGCTTCCTTAATTAACCCATTAGTCACAGGTTCCTTTACGTAATTTAGGCCACAGACACGAAGACAGGTTAAAACAAGATCAAACACTTCCTTAACTTATCTTCGGATTAATGTGTGTCTCCTGCCCATACAGCAGAATTAAGTGCTCCTTTTTGCCTCCGCAGAAAAATCCTTCCATCTTCCGACAATAAAACCCGAAGGTTTATCCTTCCAAGATTCTGCATTGTAACTAGTATCAAGGCCCCAAGATCCCATCTCGAGTCACATAGAACACTTATGTAGGGCTTGGAGGCATTGGGATTTACGGCCAGAGCCCCCATTGGCACCCAAACGTCCTCCTACGCCAAGTGATTTCCATGAAGAGACCTCTCGTGGCGGGTTCGGTCCACAATCCCAACGTGGATTCACAACCCCCTTGGTTAGGGTTTGGCGGTTCGCGGGGTGTAGCTAGTGCCATCCTTCCTTAATTATTCCTTTAGGAAATCAACCACAACTGAAGCAACCAGCATAGTAACAATTTCTAGGGAAAACATCCCTTTAATTTCCAATCAAGAAAAATATTATTTTCTACATCAAGCAATCACTTTGCTTATAAACCACTTGTCCTTAGTAGGATCTCCTCTTACCAAGGCAACCAGCCAATTCACTTAGAAATATCCTTTTCAAAACAACCAAGCATAAGCCTTGATCAACATTCCATTTAGAGTCAACTTACTAAGCCTAGCTTAAACTAGGGGGGTATCCACTTCCAATAATCTAAGACAAGATCATTAAAAACAACTCACAAGCACGTGTGTTTAATCACTCAACTTCTTTTGAATCTCTCTTTCCCTTGGGTTTTATCCTAGGGTTCCAAGTTGTGAATCCTCAATTCTTTGCACGTCTTTTAACATACTTGGTAATCTTTAAAACACATTAAATATATTGCAAGACTTGTCATACATTCTTTCCATCCTCTCTTAGTGCGATGCTGTGTAGAATTTTGCCATCCAACTCATCTCGTGTGCACAAGGATCGTTTAATAAATTGACACAATCTACGATCCTTAACTCCCTTCACATTTAGTCAATGACTTTTTAATCCTAATTTTCATGTATTTTTGTGGCTTAAGTACATGAAAGCCTAAATTTCCATGCATTTGTGCATTTTCATGCTAAAAACGGGACCTATCATTTCATGTGTTTATTGTAATCACGGGCGCGAACCATGAATCTTAGATAACCGTTCATATACTAGATTGGGTGGAAGCCTATTATTTTATGTGAAATATTATAAAAAACCTATCATTTCATGTGCATAAACCTGGGCTTGATTCGTGTGTGCTACGTTGGTCATTCCGCTTGTCCCTCCAGCATTACTGGTGGTTTGGATGCCTACGCTTCTTGCGACTTTCTTCTTGGGAGCCATTCGCCTCGCGGAGATTGGGCCGTCACGGGTTTCGGGTAGATATGTTTGGTTGGGAAAGACCGTTGGACGGGGTTCATTGGGTGACTTGTGGTGGTTACTCTCTTTCTCTCTCTTCTTCTTTTTCTCCTCTCCTTCTTTCTTTCTCTCTCTCTTCTTCTTCTACCCTCCTACTCTCTTCTTCTTCTCCTCCTACTCTCCTACTCTCTCTCCCTCTCCTTCTCTTCTTCTCTTTTCCTCTACTCTCTCTCTCTCTCTCTCTCCTTCTCTTCTTTTCCTTCTCTCTTATTTCGCTACTCTCTCTCCTTCTCTCTCTTTTCCTTCCCTCTTATCTCTCTACTCTCTCTCTCCTTCTCTTCTTCTACTACTCTCTCTTCTCTCCCTCTTCTCTCCCTTTTTCTTCTTCTCTTCTTCCTCTCCTTCTTTTTCTCCTCTCCTTCTTCTTCTTGTCTTCTTCTTCTCCTACTCTCTCTCTTCTCTCTCCCTCTCCTTCTTCTTTCCTTCTCCTTCTCTCTCTCTTCCTTCTTTTCTCTCTCTCCCTCCTTTCTTTCCTTCTCCTTCTCTTCTTCTACTACTCTCTCTTCTCTCCCTCTTCTCTCCCTTTTTCTTCTTCTTATCTTCCTCTCCTTCTTTTTCTCCTCTCCTTCTTCTTCTTGTCTTCTTCTTCTCCTACTCTCTCTCTCCCTCTCCTTCTTCTTTCCTTCTCCTTCTCCTTCTCTCCTCTTCTCTCTCTTCCTTCTTTTCTCTCTCTCCCTCCTTTCTTTCCTTCTCCTTCTTTTCTTCTCCTTCTCTTCTTCTCTCTCTCACTCTTCTCTCCTTCTTCTCTTGTTCTCTCTCTTCCTTCTTTTCTCTCTCTCCCTCCTTTCTTTCCTTCTCCTTCTTTTCTTCTCCTTCTCTTCTTCTCTCTCTCACTCTTCTCTCCTTCTTCTCTTCTTCTCCGTCTTCCTTCTTTTCTCTCTCTCCCTTCTTTCTTTCCTTCTCCTTCTTTTCTTCTCCTTCTTTTCTTCTCCTTCTCTTCTTCTCTCTCTCACTCTTCTCTCCTTCTTCTCTTCTTCACCCTCTCCCTCTTCTCTTCTCCTTCCCTTCTTTCTCTTCTCCTTCCCTTTGTTCTCTTCTCCTACTCTCTCTCCCTCTTCTTCTCCTTCTTCCCTCTCTTCTCTCTCCCACTTCTCTTCTTCTTCACAAGGTTCACAGGGGAGGGTTGCTACTCGGACGCCAGGGGGGTGTAATATGCCAGTAGGGGGGGCACTTTACTAGCGAGCCAGGGGCCGCAGATGCAACAGGTTGGGGGGGGCTCGCAACAACCGGGGGGGGGGGGGGGGGGGAGGGGGAGATTCTGCAGACAGGGAGGAGGGGCACAACCTTTATAGAGGGGGGCGGCGCAGTGGTACGCCGCCACCTGGGCGGCATGCACCTCCCCTTCCTAACTCACTCCCTCTCTCTCTCTCTCTCCCCGACATACTGTCGAGGGGGGAGAGAGAGTGAATTTAAAAAAAAAAAATTAGGGGAGGGAGGAAAGAAAAAGGAGATGTTACATCCTCTCCCTCTTAGAGGAATCAAGATGTCCTCATCTCGAGAGAAACTGGGGAAGACAAATGTAATTGGGGCTTATAGCCTGCGGGTTATGGGCCCACCACGCTTCCGCTGTGCTACCCTAATTACTTAAATTCTTAAAATGACAACTTGTCACAACTTATAGAATGCAATAGGATTTATTCCAAGTACAAGACTCATTACCTCAAGTATATCTTCCTAGGGTATCAAGTCATCCTCAAAGGTTACAACAGGCTCCAGGCCTTCATCATCATGTGATTCATAATGTGAGCCAAAAGCAGAGTTTAGACGACTTCGTTTGACCGCACATTCCTGATTCTCAAGGTCCAACTCAGGACAATCTGTTTGGATGTGTCCTAGTTCATTACAGTGGAAACATCGGCGGTTGGGGCATCTCTTACGAATGTGTCCTATCTCTTTGCCCTTGTGGCACCTCTTGTCTTGATCCGGTGAGTTATCTTCATCATAGTTGCCTGATTTAAGTTCTTGGACGATTGGATTCACTCGGAGTAATGCATCTTGCAGGTCCATTGGACACATTGATTCCAATCGAGTGTTTATGGGTGGATTTAACCCAGCACAAAACTTTGACACCTGTGTGTCATATCCATTGGGGGTGCATACTTTAGGAGTGGAACAAACTTTGAATAATGTGCTTCAAGGGATAATCCTAGCTGCTTCAAGTCGTAGAATTCATTCATCTTTTGTGTGCGGTAGGCAGGTGGCAGATACCTCCCTTGCATAGCTTCCTTAAGCTTATTCCAAGTGACTGTCCCCTCCGAGATTGCTTGGTCTTTGCACCACTGTTTCCACCAAAGTCTCGCTTTGCCTGTAAGCTTAAGTTTGGCAAGCATGGCTTGGTTAGCAGGTGCAGTTCCTGCTGCCTCAAAATAGTCCTCCATGGACTCAATCTAGATCTTGACATCAGCTTGAACAGTCCTTCCCTTGCCATCAAACTGGGGTGGATTAATTTGCTTGAGAAGGAACTTTTTCTCTTGCATGTCAGCATTCATGGGTGCAGAAGGTGCCTGACAATCAAGCCATACCACTTAGGTTATTTAGGTTATGTCTATGATCCGATCATTAATCAATCATGCATCATTAAGAAGTTTTGCTTTGATACCAAACTGTAACGTGCCCACTTCTTAAATCACGGGACACGTCATAGTAGTCCATCGCGAGATATGTCTAGAAGACGCCGCCTGGCACTCCCAAGGAATGACACGGGGTTTGTCAACTAGGGTTTCTTGAGTCTGCCCTGCAACGGAACTAATCCGGCCATTCCCACTAGGATCAACCTGAAGTTCGTTTCCTAGTCCACATTGTCTAAGGTCATAGACCGACCTTTCCCTAACATTTCCTGTTAACATCTCCTTTGAGGAAAGCTCTCGGCTAATTGAGACCACCCTTCCATAGAATAGACCCATTGGTCACATCCATCACACTTCCCTCGAGGGTTTTTTTAGTTATCTAATTACCTACCATGTTATGATTGACACATAAAAGCAGCTTCCTTAATTAACCCATTAGTCACAGGTTCCTTTATGTAATTTAGGCCACAGACACAAAGACAGGTTAAAACAAGATCAAACACTAACTTATCTTCGGATTAATGTGTGTCTCCTGCCCATACAAGAGAATTAAGTGCTCCTTTCTGCCTTCGCAGAAAAATCCTTCTGTCTTCCGGCAATAAAACCCGAAGGTTTATCCTTCCAAGATTCCGCCTTGTAACTAGTATCAAGGCCCCGAGATCCCATCTCGAGTCATGTAGAACATTTGTGTAGGGCTCGGAGGCATTGGGATTTACGGCCAGAGCCCCCACTAGCACCCAAGTGTCCTCCTACACCAAGTGATTTCCACGGAGAGACCTCTTGCAGCGGGTTTGGTCCACAATCCTGACGCAGATTCACAATCCCCTTGGTTAGGGTTTGGCGGTTCGCCGGGTGTAGCTAGCGCCATCCTTCCTTAATTATTCCTTTAGGAAATCAACCACAACTGAAGCAACCAGCATATTAACAATTTCTAGGGAAAACATCCCTTTCATTTCCAATCAAGAAAAATATCATTTTCTACATCAAGCAATCACTTTGCTTATAAACCACTTGTCCTTATAGGATCTCCTCTTAACAAGGCAACCAGCCAATTCACTTAGAAATATCATTTTCTAAACAACCAAACATATGGGCAAGGAGCTATTGTAGATGAAATGCTGAAGCATTTAGTGCACAATGTCATGCTTTGAGGTGATATGAAGGAATGCTTGGAGTAGAGGAAGAGTTCTCTAGAAGGAAGAATGAGCTGATAATGCTTGGGAAGAGAGATTCAACCCCTCCAATGAAGGTGGCTGACTATGGAGGCAGGTGAGAGATTCATGGGAAAGTGGAGGGAGCCAAAAATTCAAATTGAAATGACCTAATTAGAGGCCTAATGACTCATTAGCTTAAAACCCGCTCTGATACCATGTTAAAATATTGAGGATGAATGCTAAGGTGGATCACTAATAAGCAAATAGACAATCATAATGAGGCATAAGTAATGACAAAGAAGAACAATAGATATTATCCAAGCATAATGCAAGTACAATTGAATGACAGTAATTGATCAAATGAGTGTGGGGATGAGTGCATTTTATAAGATTATAGTGGTGGTATTGATAGGTGGAAAAAGGTGGAAAGGGACCATGGTATTCACCAACTATGGTTTTAATAAACCATGCATACATGACCTAGTCTAAGGCTTTATTTGCAACGTGATCCTTTGCCTTATTGTTCCTTACAAAGAGGCTATAGTGGATGTGATTGCACATTTCTTAACATCATACCTCTTGGGAGGGGTATGCACGACCTAATAGAAGTTATCATGAATGATTATTCATGATTATCTCGTTGTAAAATTGAGAGAGAGAATGCATGTGAGAGAGAGTGTGTGAGTGAAAGATAGCCAAATTTTTGAAAAACAGTGTATATGAGTGAGAGATTGTGAATGAAAGCTATGGAACTTTTGAAGAAAAGTATGATGTGATGATTTCCATTCAAAGTGGTGTATTCTTTTGTGCCTTTTTGGTCTCTTGATGAATTCTATAAAGAATATGAAGCGCACAATCAATTTGATTCAAGTTAAATCCGTGGGAGAATTGTTTTTATGAAATTGCATGAAGATTTCTTGTTCTCAGTGTTAGTTTCCTTGTTGTGGACACATCAAATATGAAAAATATGTTTGTTGATGATATAAGATAGATCTTCTTGTAGTAGAATCCTTGTTATCTTGGTGTTCCTCTCGGGCTCCATTACATCATATTTGTGGCTAGACATGCTTTACTACCCTTAATTGAGGTCATTTTGGAGACCACCGACATGGTTATAAAGAAATGGCAGTTGGGATGCTAGTTTAGTATGTCATGACCTCTTTGAAGACTAACTTTGGAGCAAATTGGACAAAATATCACCCAGAGAGTTTTCAAAAGACTAAAACCTTATTTACTTTTGCAAGAAACCCTTATTTTCTTGTTTCTATTCAAGCTTCTTTAACCTCCATGGATCCCCAGGGCTCATACTCTCAACATTAAACTCTTCTTTATCAAAGGCATACATAACCTTATTCCTTACTTCATTTGCTATTGATTAAGTAGTCATTTGAGTAGTGTTTATGATTAGACTTGGCTTGCAATTATCCAGAAATTTGCATTGCCTAGCTGCTTAGATATCTCAAATCAACACGAATGTTTGCTAGTTGCTTAATGTCTATGCATTGACCTCCACAAGCTTCATGAAGAAGAAGGGTACTAGCAAGGTGAAGGATTATTGAAGTCATATTCATGAGCATGAGGGAGCTTGCTTTATTTCATGGCTGATAGTACTCAAGATAGGAGACCATTTCTTCATAAGAGCTTGTAATAAGCTTCCATTTCAACTTATAACTGGAGCTCTTTAGAGAAACGGGGTGAATACTATAAGAAAATCTATATTGTTACACCAACAAGCTTGTTCTTCATGCTATCAAGGAACCATCACAACAAATCTTCATATCCACCACCACAAGTCAAATGAACACAAATGAATGCTCCATATTGAATGAAAAATGATCACATAAGCATTATTATTCATAATTCATAAACTTTACCCATCCAATCTTTCACAATCTCTCATAGATATAATGTTTCTAGAATAGAAAATTGACTATATTTTATTCAATCTCACTCTCACATATGAGAATAATATTCCCCACATAAAGGTTGATATCCCCCTCATCAAGAATTTGCAAGTTTTCTATGATATACATGAATGACAATAATTGTGTCTCATGGAAAACTAGAGCATCAATAGCATAATAAAAAAAATGATTTAACTGAATCAATAGACTAGAATCATGCCACCCATCTTCTGATGATTCCAAGTCAACAATGCTCAGAGACATATATAGGAAAAACTTGTGCTATTGGTATTTAATCCAAAAGGTAGGGGGAAGCAATACAAGATTAAAAAAATGAAGAAAATCTTCATTCAAGTAATCAATATGCTGTTGAAGATGGTCCACATTAGCAAAAAGAGCATCACTTGATTTGGCTTATTGCTTTATACTTTTCACCTCCTCTATGGAAGATTGAATAGAAAACACTACATGAGCAAGAGGAGGAATAGAAAGTTTAGTTACTTTATGTTGTAGGTCCCCAATTATCTTTTATTGTGCTATAACAGTTTCCTTAGAATGCTATAACTCACTCTTACAATTTTCAACCTTAGAAGCTAGAACTACCATCTCAGATAGGGTGGAAACACACTTGCGTTAAGGAAGCTTGAACACCTTTGGTAGCAACTAACTTATCAGTCTCATTAGAGCACTGATTGCTTTTTGGTTATGCAACACATTTATAGCTTTGGTAATTTCTTTGTGAACATAAATTAGAGCAACTCTTTTTTATTCTAAATCCTCCAAAGCTTTACACAATTGACTACTGGTTGCTTTTTGGTTATGCAACAAATTCATAGCTTTGGTCATTTCTTTGTGAATATAACTTAGAGAAACTTCAAAATCAACTCCTAGAATAGAAGGATCCATCTCATCATTGTGTCTTTCACATTAGGTTTATTCATTTTAGGAAGGATAAATCCTCATGATCCACAAAGAACTTGAAATGCATTGATAGAAGGTAATGCTAAAACCTTTCCATAACAAACACCATGTCCAAGCACTCAAGCTTTATCACTGTATTATTTCTTTCCCTATTAGTGACTTTTGGGCTTACAAAATAAATGGGTTGGTTCAGCATTGAGGAGCTTTTTTGGCAGAGGATAACACCTAGCCCTTTGACTAATACATCAATGTGCACATGAAATTCCTTTGTCCAATCAAGGGGTTGTAAGATAGGTGCTTTGATCAAACACTACTTCAAAGTGTTGAAAGCTTCTTTGCAATCATCTGTCCAAATGAACTCTATATCTTTCCTAATAAGCTTGTGTAGGGGGATTGCCTTGCAAAATGTACAATGAACTGCCTCTAGTAGTCCACATGACCAAGAAATCCTCTCAACTACTTTGGATTGGTTGGTATAGTTAGGGATGCAATCTTTTCAATCACTGCAAGATCTGTCACTATCCGTTATGTAGAGACAATGTGGCCTAACAGAACACTTGAGGAGACTCTAACGATGCATGATGAAGAACATAAATTCTTGAAGGCTAATGCCAATTTATAGTCCTGGTGTCTCATTAATGTGTTACATGTTAGTGAATAGTACCTACAATCACAAACTTTGTAACTTGAAGTCCTAGACAAGTAAGAAAAGGACAACCGTCCAAACAGAACTTAGAGCTTAGACAATGAGAAATATAATATTGATGCTAAATAGATTGTCGACACTAACATCAAAGAAATCCTAAGACAAGAGTGTGAGTTTGAGTTGAAAACATACAAGGTCACAAGGGTAAAGAAAGATGAATTGGACACAATATATCTTGGCCTAGAAAAGACCAAAGACCAAACTAGTTAATATTAGTACACAAGTGTAGCCAGACTTCTGTTAGCAATTCATCAATTTGCTGACTAAGCTTAAAGATATATTCACATGGAAATACTCCAACAAGAAAGGACTGGATCCTCCCTTCTATCATCAGCATTGTGAAATGAACTTAGCCTAGAATAAATTAAAATAACAAGAAAATCAAGAAACAACAATTGAATCAACCGGCCATAGCTTTACCATAGATGACACTGTATTAAATCTATAGCACAATAAAGCCATAGCTAGAAGAAATCAAAAGTACAATGAGAATCATGGATGAGAGGCTGTTGCAAGAAATCCACCTCTTGTTATGGTGGACATTGAGTATTCACCCTCAATGTTGGTGGGAAAGGCAAGAACCCTCAATCTGTAAGAAATGGAGAAGTTTACGAATGTGATAAAACATGTTTACAATGGCACACTTTTGCCTTTTATACTCCAGTTTGAATTAAGCTAATTTTCCTCAAGTTAAAGGGTACAAAAATTATTTTACTACAATCCATCCCTACTCAAAAACTTTTCTCCTTAAAATTTGAAGATGGAAAAGGTAAATGAAGGGTAGAAGAAATGAATAGAGAAGACCCATTGCTGTAGAAAATAGCCCATAACTTTAGATAGACATGTCGGATTGGTGCATGTGAGGTGTAGAAATGAAGTATACTACAGTAGGTATCCATCCATGTCTTCAAAATACAATTTTGACATAAGTAGACTAATGATTTTAAATGAAAAAAAATCAAAAAACAAGATTTCTATTTTTCAGTGAGTTAGTATCTTCTTGAATAAGCCATGGAAATTGTTCCACATAGGAAGCATATTGTTAAGAAGATTCTTCCATAGAAAATCCCTTTCATTTAAAAATATATTCCATAATAATATGGTTCCTTAGAGCCTTCTTCCACTTGCAAACAATCCTCTTGAGTTTATAGATGATTAACCCATCCTCATTAAGGGAGGTAGTTCTTCAAGAACTTGAATATCAAGGCTAATATACTTTTTGAGCTAGAGACATGAAAAACATTGTGAATATGGATGGTTGAAGGCAAATCACGTTGGTAGGCAAGATCTCCAACTTTTCTTGAAATTTGATATGGACCATAATAGCGATGATCAACCTTATTATGTCCATATTTAAGAGAAGTATAATGGGGCTTACATACTTTCAAGAAGACATTTTCTCCCTCTTCAAAGTCCACATGCCTTCACTTATCATTAGCATAAGATTTCATAGTCTCTTATGCCTCTCAAATATTTTCCTTACGTTGCTTCATTAGGGTCTCCATCTTTTTCTAGTTCTTCCTTATAGTAAGGGGATTCGCTTAATCTTGAAACAATGTTGAAGGTACTTGAACCTCATAGCCATATAAAGCCTCAAATGGTGACATGTCTATACTCATGTGGTATGTATTATTGTAGCGAAACTCCACAAGATGAATCAAATGATCCCAAGAATTTTGTGTGTCATGGCAAAAGTGTCATAAGTAGACTTCCACTTGTTGACTCTTTTAGTTTGACCATCCATTTGTGGGTGGTAATCTATACTTGTTCATTTTCTTCCCATGGAAGTAAACGAGATTTTCTGAAAAAATTTCATTTTGAAAATAATCTTCATAGGTAAATCGTGAAGTCTGAAATTTCCTTCCATGAATTAATCTACCACTTGTTTGGCTGAATACTAGATTTTGGGGAGTATAAAATGGGTTGATGTGTAAGATGATCAACCATGGTAAAAATACTATTCCAACCCTTGGGCTAATGTGTAAGATGATCAACTATAGCAAAAATACTATTTCAACCCTTCTTAGTAGTAGGTAATCATGCAATAAAGTCCATGTTGATATTAGTCCAATTACCATGTGGAATGGGTAATGGCTGAAGTAGACCACTACAAAGTAAATTGAAATCTTTATGTATTGTCGTGGTAAAAAATTCATCATATATTCTTTGACGTCATTTCAAAGTACTTTGCAATAAAAGCATTTATGGATCTTATCAAAGATTTTAAACAAACCAGTATGCCTACTAAAGGAGAAGAGTGCATCTCCTATAATATTGTTTAGTTAAAAGATATCTAAGGAGTCAAATATACTTTGCCTTTGAACCAAAGAAGTCCATTCTACAACTTGAAATTGGAAAATTCAGATTCATTGCCTTGCTGTAATTTCTTCATGATATTGGTTGTTTGTTCATCTAACAAATATTCTTCCTGTATGTCTTCGATCCAATCTTGGTAGAGAGTAGAAATAGTAGAAACAGAACATACCCACATCCTAGATAATGCATTTGCCACTATAGGAGATAGGTTAGTCTATGAAAGAAAATACTTCAACACTTGGTGATCACTTTTGACTTTGAAATGACTACCATAAATGTAGTGATGCCACTTTTTAATGGCATGAAGTATGGATAACATTTCTTGCTCATAGACGTAGAGTTCCCTTTCTTTGTCATCTAACTTTCTACTTTCATAAGCAATAACACCATGTTCTTGGCATAGAACAATCCCAATACCATGACTATTAGCATCATCATAGAGGGTGAATTCTTTAGAAAAGTCTGGGAACACTTAAATAGGTGCTAAATTTAGGGGACTTTTTAGCTAATCAAATCTCTTCATGACTATAGCATCCCAAAAGAAAGTATCTTTCTTCAATCTATTAATGAGAGGAGCTGCTACAAGGACATAATTCTCGATGAATATCTGATAAAAAAAGGACAATCCTAGAAATCCTCTCATTGAAGTAGAATTTTGTGGTATGGGTCAATATTTAATGCATTGAACCTTATTTGGATCCACCACGATCCCTTGCTCACCCACAATATGACCCAAATATTCTACCTTACTAGCCATAAAAGTACACTTACATTTCTTTGCAAAAAGCTTGTGTTGTCTCCATGTAACAGGGACTACATGGACATGCTGTAAATGATCCTCTCTATTCCTACGATATATGAGAATATCATCAAAGAATACCAAGAGAAATCTATACAAGAATGGTTGTAAAACCTTGTTCATAAGAGCCTAGAATGTAGCTTAGGTGCATTGGAAAGCCTAAATGGCATAACCAAGAAGTGGTAGAGACCACTTTTTGTTCTAAAAGCTGTATGGTACTCATCACCTTCCTTCATCCTGATTTGGTAGTAGCCTAACCATAAGTCAATATTGGTAAATACATTTGCATCCTTTAGTTCATCCAACAAATCATCAATGTGGGAGATCGGGTACATGTTCTTTATAGTGCTCTTGTTGAGGTCCCTATAATCAATGCTTATCCTGTAGAATCCATCTTTTTTGTTAACAACTAGTACAAAACAAGAAAATGGTGATTGACTAGGTTGAATAAACCCCATTTTTAGAAAGTATTTAATCCATTTCTCCACTTTTTCTCTTTTGTACTTTGACAATTTGTAAGGGGGTTTGTTGATAGGTTTAGTATTAGGTGCCAAATCAATAGGATGGTCCATTTCCCTCTCAGGTGGTAATGATGTAGGAGGTTGAAATATGTCTTTAAACTCTTCCAAAAGTTTATAAAGACATGGATCACACTCTTTAGGTGAGAAAGTGATTTTCATCCACCTTTGAGAGGAAAATTGTGAAAATACAAGACATTGCATTGATTTCTCTTTTCATCTTCTTTTTGCTGATTACTTCCATTGGTTTTCTCTCTATATATTAAGTGTTACTTATTGCCCCTTCCAAGTAAAATCCATAAACATCCAATTACGATCCAATGAAATCTTTCCAATCTTCTTAAGCTAATCATCACAACCAATAATGATGTCTATAAGACCCATATCTAGGACAATCAAGTCCATCATAATGGTGCAAGAGTGTGATAACTTAATGGATGTTTGTAGGCATATATCCTTTCTCAACTCTTGAGCTCCATTACCACTTGTACCTTCAATGGGGTGTCCATCTCTTGAGGTAATAACTTCAATGGGGTGTCCATCTCTTGAGGTAATAACTTCAACTCAAATAATTATTTGGCATCGACAAAGCTATGTGTTCTACCCATATAAATAAGAATATGAGCAACCTTAGAATTGATCATACCTTTAAGTCGAAGTGTATTCTCTCCTTTATAGCCCATTCAAGCATCTTGCAATATAGAACATAGCATGGGTGAGCATGAGAGAGCTAAATAATTATCCATCAATAATCCACCTAGAGCAAATGGACCACCTAGATTGAATGAAAATCTATTGATCTCTCTAAATCCTCTTGTACAAATTGATCATCATGGTCATTGATGGAACCTAGCACGGGCCGGCACTGGCTCGTGCACTAGCCGGACCTCTATCTCACGCGCTCAACAACCCCACGGCCTCACGGCCAGGAGCGTTGATGACACATACATTGCCTTCCTAAATATCTTGCGTTTGTATTACGTGGTTTGTAATCCACTCTTCTCTCACGCACTACTCCTCAGAGGGAGTCCCTTACACATTGCCTAATGGAATGAAGCACAGACATAGGGGGTCCTCCAACGGGCGGCTGAATGCCGCCACCCCTCTGCGACTCTCCTACACCTTGGGGATTGGCCCCTCGATGCGTCGCTCAACATATAAACATTCCGTACAAAATCTGCTCAAGGTACCATTTAATCGTATACAGGAATGTACCATTGTCCTTACTTCTCTTTCCCCTAGACCCCACGACTAGCCTATGGCTTAGGGTGTCCTGTCTCTCACTCAACGTGGGTCAAAGTCCTAATGAAAGCAATTGCTGTGCATCCAGGATTTCTGATACCTTTAAACATTTCCATGATTTATGCATAGTGTGGATGCCAAGTGCTCAAACAATAATGAAATCAATATTGTGCACATGTGGAAAACATCCTTTCAATGATTTTCAACTACCGTTCTTATGCGGCGTTGCACGAACCTAGCACCGAGGAAACCCTCGTGCTACTAGGCCCTTATTTTATAATTATTCACCGACCTATATGGCATGCAAACAAAACAGCAATATTTTCATCATTTGACTCCACATTTAGACGCATTCTAACCACTCCACCCTCGCATCGATCAAATGTTGCATTGTGGTATAGATTTATGGGGCATTTTGCCATCATTTTATGTGAAAAAAAAGGGAGAAACACACTAGAACAAGAAGGTGGGGTTGAACTGAGGCAAATCCTCATGCTTCAGTCCCCACAAACATTCACAAACATTGTTCTTGATTTTCATTAATTTTCCGCACCCAAAATGCATTTTTTCCCTATTTTTAGTGATTTTTCTCTATTTTCCTTGTATTTTCCCTTATTTTCTGCATTACTTAATTACTGAAAATTAAAAATAGGTTATGGGCTATGGCCCTTAGTTCCTTCTTGCATAAAAAATGAAAATTTAGTTGGTGTTCCTATTCATTCTTCCATTTTTATGCCCAAAAATATAATTTTCCCTTGATTTTCCATATTTTACGTGTTTTAGTGTATTATTTTGAGCCACAAGATGCATGTTTTTCTGATTTTCTGATTATGATCAACAAGCACTCATGGAAAACAGCAACATAAACAATTTTTAGCCCACATGAACAACATTTTATCAATCAAAAGCCATGAAATCTCAAATTTCATTTGAAAAAATTGAATTACCGCTTATTTGCGTGTTTCGGGTTTCATGTCCATGGCTGCAAATCTGAAAATCAGCAGCACTTCATGCTCATGACGATCAAAAGTCACCATTTCCAGCCCGTGGAGCAATCCGATCGATGCCGGACAAGCCTCCATCATTCTTTCTTCTTCCTTTCTCTTCTCACATGAACTCCCTCTTAGAGGAGAGAGAGGGAGGAGAGAGAAAGATTGATTTTCTCTCTCCCTCTACAGGCTGCCATTCCTCGCACGGAGCGGAGCGATACAGAGCGGAGACCGAGTGTGGTTGCCTTCTGTGATTGATTTCATGGCTTACTCTACAGCCAACACATCGATTTGTGGGGGGGGGGGGCGTTTTTTTCGCGGCGCTGATCAGCCGCCGCCCCCCTCCCAAATCACGTTTTTTTTTTTCATGGGGGGGTGCCCCTTCACAAAGGCACCCCCTCATTTCTCCTTTTTGGGCACCTCCCAATTCTTGACCGGCCTTTTGCATACGGCGTCCGAATCTCGATCTGAAAATTTCTGTGTGCTTGTCTCAGCATCCCGCACTAACTGATAGCTTCACTGACCCGCACAGGCGCATGGAAAAATTACTAAAAATCCGCAAGTGTTGCCCGGGCGTCCTTAGAGCACTTTGACGATTAAAATCGTCCTAGGTCGAGCCGCCGCCTTTGACATTGGATATTTTTCCCTTGATATTCATAAATTTTAGCTATTTTAAAGCACTTTCCCGGCACCAAAATGCCGCTCTCATTGGCGACCACGGGATAGGGCGACTCAGCCCATCGAATCCACAAACATATCTGCACATAAACAACCAAAGAAGCATCAAGCTGATACAAAACAAATATATAATAAAACTCAGCACAATGCTCCCCCTACCCCTGATAGAACCAAGGCATGACATCCACAAGGAGTAGGCCTAGCATCATCTAATAGAAGATCCGAAGCGAGTCACTAACTAACTGCTCCAACACAGCCAAACTAAAAAAACCTATCAAAGAGGTTGCCCTAAGTGGTAGTCTGAACTACTTACCAACTAAAGACAACACAACTAGGGGCTCCTACAAGGCGAGGACTCCTATAGCCTGATCAAGGAGTATTTTCTTTCAGTACATTTCTTCTTTTAGGGTTTTTATGTTATTAACATACTTGGGCATGTAAAAAGGAGGGAGCTGAGCGTAGTGACCCAAGGAGAACAAAGCATCGGCCTCAGGACCTGTCTCAGCACTCAAGAACCTACCAAGCCCTCGCAAGGCGACACTTAATCATTTTCTAACGCTTACTTTTATTTTCGCTCCAACCTTCCTTGTTTTGTTATTTGTTTTTTCCAGCAAGAAGCCACCCCTAGGAAGACAAGGTATCGGCCCCGGGTCTGACTCGTCCCTAGGAACCTACCAGGCCTTCGCAAGGTGATGATCAACTGCCTATACATTTTCATTCCATTTCTTTTCTTTGATAGGGGTTAGAACCCCTTTTTACACACCTTCGTATTTATATTCATCTTCCAGGATGTTCTGGGTTTCTTGGCATCATCATTATTATCTTCTGGCAGGCTTCTCTAACTGCCTCACTACTAACAAGAACTCCTAGAACGGCTGCCTAGCAGGCTAGAAGAACAGGGCCACTTGGGCTTCCTTCTAAAACAGGCCTTTCGATGCCTGACAATGTCTTTACAGGAGGCAATGACTACTCCGACCTCCCTCAAACATACTTAGCCTAAACCTGGGACTTCATGCCTTGGTTGCCGGTCCCCAACAAAAATATATCCCCTTAACAAGTACAAATACACATATAACAGGAAAGAAAGGTACTCGTAAAGGAGAGGTATCACCTGGATTGGCCACAAGAAGCTTCCATCGCATCAAAGGCTCCTCCAAGCTCCACCAAATTCCACGAACCACGAAACCTGTCCAGCACAACACTTAAAACAAAAACCCAATTAAACGCACCCGCACTAGATAGGGAAATGGCCCTCTTGGCCTAATGAAATCAAACATGACTTTGCTACAAAACTGAATCGGCCCTCTTGGCCTAATGAAATAAAACATGATGTCGCATAACATCCTCCTGGAAACAACTATGATAGACACCAAAGCATACCATTCCCAGGGGAACAGGGCTCGTAGCCCTAAACTAGGTGCATTAAATTATGACCCATCCCTCCTGCGTATATTGCAAGAGGTGTTCGCATCACATGTCGTCTAATCAGTCTGTGGGTCCAAGATAATAAAGGCAGATGAGTCTCGCTTACCCTCTGCATCACCCAGATCAACCATCGTCTGCAAAAGAGGGCATGTTCAGAAAGCATACCCCACAAACGACCAGGTCCTGTCTCACCATCAATAGATAGATCGGGACAAGGGCCACAATTAAAGAAAAGGTCTTCTTCATACACAAAATTAGCCAATGAATCGGCAAACTGATTCCAGTTTCGTGGAATCAGCTGAAAAGACACTCTATCAAATTCGTCTAGCAGGGCTATGGCAGTATGATGGTACATGCAAAGGATGGGGTTTCGTACCATATACGTCCCATTGAGTTGATTTAAAACCAACTGAGAGTCCCCTTTCACCAATAACTGGCGGATACCACCCTTCTTTGCAATATTCAAACCCATAATCAGGGCTTTGTATTCGGCCATGTTATTGGTAAAATTCACCCCGATATAAACAGCTAACTTCATGACAATGCGTCGTCGGGGGTCTCGGATGACAACTCCTACACTTCCTTTTTTGCATGCACCCCTGGACGCCCCATCAAAGTACAAGGTGTACGTCCATAAAGGGTTCACATATCCCGCCATCCTGAATTCTACTCGTAATTAGGGTAATCGAAATTCAGCATATTCAATGGGTGGACTGTAGGCTCTATCCCTCCATCATCATTGAATTCAACAGGGATGCTCGTCAAAATTTGTAGGCAGTGATGGCAGAAGACCTTGATCTCCCAAATAAATGTCACGCCTTCTTGCTCAGTCACCTTGTATCCTTTGCTCCACCAAATGAGCTTTCCCTGATGATACCTCTGTTCTAAATATGGGTGTTCTAAATAAGGGATCAGACGACCCATCAACCTCTATTATGATTTCCTTGCAGATGTTTGATCGATCTCTCCTAGACCTGCAAGGCAGTCATAGTATTAGTGCAATCAGAAATAATAAGGTTTAATCTTATTAAGATTAACCTTTTTTTTAAATTCTATCCCCTCAAGGTCAGCTAACAAGACTGTGGATTTATTCTTTCCTATTCTAACGATCCTATAGGGCCCATCCCATTTGGGCTCTAGCTTGCCTGGAAATAATTCACGTCGTGCGTCATAATACAGAACAAGTTGTCCTTTCTTGAAGGTGTATTTCTTGGCTTTGAGGTCGTGTAGCTGCTTCATTCGGCGCTTCGCCACTTATTGGTGCAATAAGCTCTGCAGCTTAAGCTCATCTAAATGTGCCAGTGTCGTCAAGCGCTCAAAAAGTGCGCCTTCATCACTCAAAGAATGATTGATGGCAAACCGAATAGTCGGCAGCTCAATCTCTAAAGGCAAGACACACTCCTCCCCATATACTAACTTGAACGGGGTATGGCCAGTGGCTCGTTTGAAGGTCGTATTATAGGCCCACACTGCCACGTATAACTTTTTGTCCCAATCTCGTTTCTTTTCCGACACAATTTTGGACAAGATGCCCACAAGCTGCTTGTTGGTGCTCTCAACTTGCCCATTGGCTTGCGGGTTATATGGGGTTGTCTTGTTATGCTTGATTTGCCAAGTCTCTATCAAACTTTTGATCACCTTATTCAGGAAATGGGTTCCGCGGTCCGACACTAATTCTTTCGGCGGACCAAAATGGCATATTATCTACTCTAAAAGGAAACTAGCAGTTTCTTTAGCATCATCTTTCCTTGTTTCACGTGCTTCTGACCACTTTGTGAAGTAGTCAGTTGCTACAATGATATACCTCTTTTGCGCAGTCGACGACGGAGTAATAGGACCCACAAAGTCTATTCCCCACTTCTCAAATGGAAGTATCGCCGTAATAGGGGTGAGTGGTCATTTCCTATTCTCTCGACTATCATGTCGTTGACAAATATCGCATCTCTTAACATACGCAAACGCATCCTGGAAGATGGCAGGCCACCAATAACCTGCTCTTAAAGCCTTTTGTGCTATAAGCCGTCCAGCAAAATGGCCACCACAAGCAGAATCATGGCACTCTTCCAAAATGAATGGCACCTCGTCAGGCATCACACATCGGCGATAGATATCATCAACCCCTTGCCGATATAACGTACCTGCGATCAAGGCAAACTTTAATGCTTGCTGCTTAATTTTCCTTCTCTCAGCTTTAGATAATTCGGATCCCGCCTCTCCCGTCGATAAATAATGCGTTATTGCAGCATACCAGGAGGGAATAGATGCCGTATCTATTTTAAATAACAACTCTATATCACTACCTTCAGCCACAGATTCTTTCGGCTCCCCAAAGTCTACAAGACATTCCACGATGCCTTGCAACCTTGGTGGCTTACTATGGATTTTATAATCAAATTCCTGCAAAGTGATCAACCACTTTGCTAGACGATCAGGCGGCTATAGCTTATTCATCAATAATCGAAATCCCTCCGCCTTCGTATAAAGCACGACTTTCTCATAGAGAATATAATGCCTGAATTTCTTGGTCCCAAAGACCATCACTAGACACAACTTCTCCACGTAGGTATAATTGATTTCGGATACCCCCAGCTTCCGACTAGCAAAGGCTATCGGATGATACCACTTCTCTTCCCAAATTTGGGCTAAACAGCAGCTGATACTATTCATGGTGGCTGCTGAGAATATATAGAACACCTCACCTCTTTTAGGTGCTTTTAAAACGGGAGCTCTTGCTAGCTCTTGTTTCACATCCTCGAATGCTACCTTACAAGGGTCACCCCATATAAACAAACAGCTAAAGGACAATAAATTTGTAAGCGGCAATGTTCTTTCTGCCAAGGCATTTATGAATCTACGGTAATAACCAACCGAAGACAGAAGGCTATGAACTTCCTTCGGAGTGCGTGGTGGACCCATGGCAACTATAACTTTGACCTTCTCGGGGTCTGTTGCAATTCCAACCGAACTGACCACATGACCCAGCAATAGCCCATAAGGTACTCCAAAAACTCACTGACGTGGGTTTAGGGCGATGCAGAATTGTCTACAGCGCTCAAAGCATTTTCTTAAAATGATCAACTGCCGTTCTCTCACGGTGGCGGCCCCTAAGTCATCAATAAACACCTTCAACTCTTCAGGGGATATGTCACCGAATGTCTTATCTGCTGTTCATTGCCACGAACCAGGCGCATTGCATAAACCAAAGGCCATCACATGGTACGCAAAAGTACCAAATACAGTAATAAAAGTTATCTTCAACTTGTCCTCTTCTACAATTGCCATCTGGTTGTATCCTGCAAAGCAATCCATAAACAAATATATCTCCCTACCTGCTAATTGATCCAAAATCTAGTCAATAAATGGCAACGGGTAGTAGTCCTTAACTGTCTGCTTATTCAGCTCCCTAAAGTCTACACATAATCGGATTTGATTATTATTCTTCTTTCTGATCACAACTGGCGAACACCATTCCGTGTGTTGCACAGGAAAAATCAAACCTGTTTTCCAAAGCTTCTGTAACTCTTCAAACAGCCCGTCCCTCAGTTCGAAACGCATACGCCTTACTTTCTGTCGTACAGGACGACTGCCCTCTTTCAACGGAATTGTATGAACAGCAAGACTAGGAGGAATGCCTCTCAGCTCATCATAACTCCAGGCAAAGATATCACAGAATTCCTGAATCAAGGCCACATAGTCCTCCCTTTCTGCTGTGCTAAGCATAGAACCTAATTTGATTGGCCGTGAATCATCAGGCATACCAAGGTCTAGCTCGATAACATCTGCATCTCTTATACGATCTTGGCCCTCTATCGGCTCGTTCAAAGTAATCTGATAGATATCTTCCGTGGTGGATCCCTTTTTGGACTCATCACTTGATGATGTCTCACTGGCAGATAAATCCTCTAATGTCTCCAATTCTGTAGAAGATAGAGGAGCTCTCTCACTCTGCGGGGACTCAGGATAAGCATCAACCACCACACGCTGGGCACCTCTGCCAAATATCAGTCGACCGGTGGGTATATCTACTTGGCAGTCTGCTTGCAAGATCCAAGGTCATCCGAGTAATACTTGATAACTTGGACGGCCTGCAAAACGAATCACCCTAAAGTCCAACATGCATTCTACATTTGCAACAGTGACATGGACGTTAGTAATGCAGCCTTCCGGCTGTCTCAAACTATCATCTGCCATTCTGAGAATTGTGGAGGTATCTTTCTGGATCGCAAGACCCAACCTTTCCATCAGTTCAGAACTCATAATGTTAACAGATGATCCTGTGTCGACAATGGCATAATCTACTAATATCCCATCGACATAGGCTGCAACCCTTGGGCAATGCTTCTCAGTATGCTCGAACCAGTCATCACCAACTCGCGCAATACCCAAAGGTTCTACGATATACCCGATATGTAGGATCTTTCTAAATTCCTTGTGTACTCCTCGGGAAAGATTAATAAGCTGTAAGAGGTTCACATCCGGCTTGACTTCGCAAAGAGAGCTCACCAAGTCGAATTCATGATAGTTCGATAGAGTTCGCTTTTCACGCCAAACCATCCGCTCTTTAGGTCGCTGCACCGGCTTTATTGCCTCTTTCTTAACTTTCACCTTCTTCTTTGGTGGTTCCTTATCAGCTTTACTTTCTACGGGCTTCAAAGGTCCCCCTTCCATGGCAAGATCCAAAACTTCCGTTCCTTTGTGGCCTTGTTTAGGGTTTCCGTCGACAGGCTTATCCTTGTCGGCCTCTCTACCCTTTTGACCTCTTGTAAGAACAGCTCGCAGATTAGAGGTTTCAGCATCATTAACGCGTACAGCCTTAATCAAACTAACCCCACTATCACTGGGTAGCTCCTCCACTGTAGTCTTTGGTCGTTGAAGTATTTGTTTAGGCCTGTCTTCTCGCTGGGAATCATTTCCTTGGGCACGATGATTAACAGGCCCTGGTTGCCAACTACCTCGTTGGAGGGAATTGATCTTACTCTAGCAAGTAGCTGCTAAATGGCCGGATTTTCCACAGATGTCGCACTTAACATTTGGGCAATTTCTTGGATAGTGCTGCCCACCACACCATTTGCAACTAAACCTCGAAGGTGCACCCTCATCTGGGTATCTACTTCCTATCAAATTTTGTTGTTTTTTAAGGAATTTGACATCAATGGCTATTTGCCGATATCGCTCCGTTATCATGTCGGTATAATGCTTCATCATGTCCTTAACCTCGCCAAGAACATTGGAAGCGCTCGACTCATAGCCTTGGTCATTACCATGTTGTTCCATCGGCCTAACAATTCAATTAGGCACTAGTTGTTGAGCCACAGGCATGGTATTAGAATTGACCGCCTGGCCTCCACCATTTTGAGCCATTTGACTGCCCGTAGGCATCGACATGCTAGGGGGAGCTGGTAATAGAGGGACATTCTGCATCATGTTCCCTCTCCCATTAGGGTTAGCCATCCCTATCCCTTGGCCACTACTGCCATTGGCCATCGCCACATTGTTTCCCAATACTATACCCATATTCGAATTGCCTCAAGAAGCATAGGCTGCCTGTAGTCGGGATTCCACCTCTTGTGCTCGTGTAATGGCAGTATCTATATCCCCCAAGGGGACACTACTCAACTGCAATTGGATGTTAAAGTCCAAACCATGTAGGAAATATTGCAATTGGGCAGTTACGGGGATAGGAATGGAGGTGTCCAACTTACGAAAAACTTCTTTTATTTTCTTCGCATAAGCACGAATATCCTCGTGTGGTTCTTGGCAGGTCACGTTGAGTACACACAACCGATATTGCCCACCCCTTTCAGGGGAAAACTCCCTTCGAAAAGCTCCATAAAATGAATCAATATTCAATATGGTTCCGGCTTCTAAACCATGATACCATATAGCAGCTCTTCCTTTGAGAGTCATGTTGAAGAACATCATTAAATGTCCTTCTTCTTGAATGCGACAGTTAAACATCAACTTTTGAAACTCCCTAATGTGGAGTTCCGCATCTTCCTCAACTAACCCATTAAAAATGGGTAGCGGGTAACCTAGAGCTGGCAAATCCGTCGTTCCTGCAGGAATTGCAATAGGCTGTGCCATGACGAGGATTGGATTTGCACTAGGAATAGGGGGCGGTGGGGTTACACCTCCCGCACTTGATGTAGACTAGTTTATGGAAGAAAGGGGAGCACTAGAGCTTCCACCTTCTCCTAACTTACTGCTTGTGGCCCCAAGACCACTAGATCCACTCCCTTGTAAGGGTTCAGCACTGCTACGCTTAGGGGAATATCTCCTAAAAATTTCAGCACGTCGCCTAGCTCTTTCGTCTCTCTCTTGCTTTTGGATTTCTGCTAGATGATGCTTATCGATAAATAACGGATCAATCACAGTATCCTTTGGCATAAACTGCTAATTGGTCCCTAGACAACTAGGATTCGAGGACCGCCACTTTTAAGCGCCTCCCGGCAGACGCACCACTGATGGAACCTAGCACGGGCTGGCACTGGCTCGTGCACTAGCCGGACCTCTATCTCACGCGCTCAACAACCCCACGGCCTCGCGGCCAGGAGCGTTGATGACACATACATTGCCTTCTTAAATATCTTGCATTTGTATTACATCGTTTGTAATCCACTCTTCTCTCACCCACTACTCCTCAGAGGGAGTCCCTTACACATTGCCTAATGGCATGAAGCACAGACATAGGGGGTCCTCCAACGGCTGAATGCCGCCACCCCTCTGCGACTCTCCTACACCTTGGGGATTGGCCCCTCGATGCGTCGCTCAACATATAAACATTCCGTACAAAATCCACTCAAGGTACCATTTAATCGTATACAAGAATGTACCATTGTCCTTACTTCTCTTTCCCCTAGACCCCACGACTAGCCTATGGCTTAGGGTGTCCTGTCTCTCACTCAACGTGGGTCAAAGTCCTAATGAAAGCAATTGCTGTGCATCCAGGATTTCTGATACCTTTAAACATTTCCATGATTTATGCATAGTGTGGATGCCAAGTGCTCAAACAATTATGAAATCAATATTGTGCACATGTGGAAAATATCCTTTCAATGATTTTCAACTACCGTTCTTATGCGGCGTTGCACGAACCTAGCACCGAGGAAACCCTCGTGCTACTAGGCCCTTATTTTATAATTATTCACCGACCTATATGGCATGTAAACAAAACAACAATATTTTCATAATTTGACTCCACATTTAGATGCATTCTAACCACTCCACCCTCCCATCGATCAAATATTGCATTGTGGTATAGATTTATGGGGCATTTTGCCATCATTTTATGTGAAAAAAAGGGAGAAACACACTAGAACAAGAAGGTGGGGTTGAACTGAGGCAAATCCTCATGCTTCAGTCCCCACAAACATTCACAAACATTGTTCTTAATTTTCATTAATTTTCCACACCCAAAATGCATTTTTCCCCTATTTTTAGTGATTTTTCTCTATTTTCCTTGTATTTTTTCTTATTTTTTGCATTACTTAATTAATGAAAATTCACAATAGGTTATGGGCTATGGCCCTTAGCTCCTTCTTGCAGCAAAAATGAAAATTTAGTTGGTGTTCCTATTCATTCTTTCATTTTTATGCCCAAAAACATCATTTTTCCTTGATTTTTCATATTTTACGTGTTTTAGTGTATTATTTTGAGCCACAAGATGCATGTTTTTTTGATTTTTTGATTATGATCAACAAGTAATCATGGAAAACAGCAACATAAACAATTTTTAGCCCACATGAACAACATTTTATCAATCAAAAGCCATGAAATCTCAAATTTCCTTTGAAAAAATTGAATTACCGCTTATTTGCGTGTTTCGGGTTTCATGACCATGGCTGCAAATCTGAAAATCAGCAGCACTTCATGCTCATGACGATCACAAGTCACCATTTCCAGCCCGTGGAGCAATTTGATCGATGCCGGACAAGCCTCCATCATTCTTTCTTCTTCCTTTCTCTTCTCACATGAACTCTCTCTTAGAGGCGAGAGAGGGAGGAGAGAGAAAGATTGATTTTCTCTCTCCCTCTACAGGCTGCCATTCCTCGCACGGAGCGGAGACCGAGTGTGGTTGCCTTCTATGATTGATTTCATGGCTTACTCTATAGCCAACACATCGATTTGTGGGGGGGGGGACCGTTTTTTTCGCGGCGTTGATCAGCCGCCGCCCCCCTCCCAAATCACATTTTTTTTTTCATGGGGGGGTGCCCCTTCACAAAGGCACCCCCTCATTTCTCCTTTTTGGGCACCTCCCAATTCTTGACCGGCCTTTTGCATACAGCGTCCGAATCTCAATCTGAAAATTTCTGTGCGCTCGTCTCGGCATCCCGCACTGACTGATAGCTTCACTAACCCGCACAGGTGCATGGAAAAATTACTAAAAATCTGCAAGTGTTGCCCGGGCGTCCTTAGAGCACTTTGACGCTTAAAATCGTCCTAGGTCGAGCCGTCGCCTTTGACATTGGATATTTTTCCCTTGATATTCATAATTTTTAGCTATTTTTAAGCACTTTCCCGGCACCAAAATGCCGCTCTCAGTCATGCACCTCATCACGAGTAAGAGCTATCTCATCTTGTATTTGACCTTCCTCATGGGCTTCATCTTCATCTAAATGTTCTATGATCACCATATTAAACTTTGCACTATTAGCTTTCCACTTTTGTTTATGATCAGGTGACCATTTTTTTTTCACATTTAAAACATAGTTTTTTTATCTTGTCATTAGAGAAGGGCTTACTATTAAAGGTGTTGGGTTACTCTTTTGCTCCAATTTCAACTCTCTCGAGATCCCTTTTGGATCAAAATTATACCTAGAGTTATTCCCTTATTTAGAAGTATATGCTATAGGGTATGTAGTAATCTTGTTGAAAGTGTTTTGAAGCTCTATTCTCATGTCTATAAGCCTCTTTTTACTAGCTGAACTACTCTCAATCCTTGTTGGATGATTTGAATGATAAGTGGATCTTATCTTGGATTGAAAAGAGCTCACTTCTCTTTTATATTTTTGACTGTAGTGTTAGTAAACTATATGACTAAATGTACATTTGTAGGCTTTGTTGCCTCTACCTTTGTTGAAAGATTTGGATCTAATAAAAAAATATACTTATTCAACTTTGCTGAATCAAAAATGCCCTTAACATACATGAAATGGTTTAGGAATTGGACGGAATACTCCCTAATCATAGAGCCTTGCTATCTAAGATCATAACACTTCCTTTCCAACCTTTATTTTTTCATTGGAGATACAAAAATATATGTCATGGTGGCTAATTTAAAGTCGTCCCATGTATGAAAATCTTGCCTAATTTTTATCATATATCTCCACCATATATGTGTGTATCCCTCTAAGTGTAAATCTGCATAGCAAATCTTTGCCTCATCATGGCATGGATATAGGGAAAAATACATTTTTGATTTATTAATTGATTCTTCAAGCTCCGTTGGTGAGGGATTGTCACCTTTGAATTGTGGTATGCTAATTTTCTCTTTGTATTCTCTATCGTAGTGGTAATGATGGTTATTTTTGTTGGGTAAACCACTTGATTGCTGCCTTGGAGAGAGATTATCCAATATTGGTTATTGATGGTTGTTGTTAAAGAACTACAGATACCATTCTTCTAATTGCCAAAAGAGTAATAATCAAGCAAGTTAGTTCCATGTGGTTGATGATTATGAGGGGACTAAATAGGTGAAATCATTTCCTCAAGATCATCATCATGCTGAACTCTATTCTCTCTTCTAGAATCTTCATGAAGGTGTTGATCTTATCTATTCCCCTTACATTCAACATTTGTGAGTTTTATGGATAAAAATGCTTATAGAAAGAGTCACACCCACGAATGTCTTCTTCTTTTTTAGCATATTGAGATTTTCAGGCTCTCCATGATCCTTTGAAGAGTCAAAATTTGGTCTTCCCCTATTCTAAGAGTTAGAAGGAGGCTGAAATGTTTCCTTAACTCTTGATGGACCACCTTGCTCATAGTTTGAGTGTATAAACTAATGGGACATCCTTGATTTCACATTGTCATTTGGAATTGATGCCCTATTATCATTAAAAGGTAGAGTGCTTTGCAACTTATTGCCAAAGTTGTTGAGAATGGAAATCATCTGATCAAACTTAGTGTCCAACAATTAATTATGCTACCCAAACTTCTCAAAGTGATTGACCATTTGTCCAAACTTATAATCAATTGTTTGGTTCAATTGAATGATACCCTCATTCATGCATTCAATCCTATGAGAAAATTGTTGGAATTTTTTTGAATCATGTGATCCATTCACTTCAGACACATGTACCACATCAATAGGGTCTGTTGGCCATTGTGATTCTTCATGTATGCTGAAATCATTCCCATCTATTTGTCCATGATTTGTGGCTCTAATGAATGAGATTATCTGTACTTGATACTCAGTTAAGTCTTCATTTATACTCTCTCATTTGAATAGGGAATCAAAAAACAAGGTAATTGGGTCATGAAAAAGATAGAAGATTTTTCCTCTACCATGCGTGTCTCTGGTTTCAGTGATTCTCACGGCTTCAACCTCACAATACAGGTGGGATCCTATCAGTGATAAGTAAGATATTAGATAAAATTTGCACAACTAGAATTTAGGGTCCTATCGGTGATAAGTAAAGAGTATTTTGACTCGTGCCTTTATTTGCACTTTCTTCTTATTCTTAGCCATTGGAATGGTTGTAATAAAAGAAGACTATCCTATCAATAAATGGGCTGTAACAAGAGTTGTAACCCTTTAATCCTTATGTTTATGGGCTCAAAATGAATCTTAGTATATGTAGGTAGGGCATATTTACTGAAAGTACAAGTTACAATTGGGTAAGAGATACTAAAACAGTGTACACAGTGCCTAGCTATCCAAGAGTTGTTTTTAGTGACCACCTATAAAACCGGCATAACTTTTGCTTCGCAACTCCCATTGCCAAAATTCTTTATTAGGATCAAAGCTTGCTTTACCCTACATGTGGAGTACAAAATTTATATATCAAAATTAAAGCATCTAATTTTGAATTTTACTTTTCTATGACTATCCAAATTGGGATAATAACCTGTTTGACCCTTCAATTACTCTGTTTTGTAAAATTTGATTATGGGTATCCATCATAAACCTATTCCCACTAAAGTACAACATGCTACCTTTCACGTATCATAGAATCACCTATAAAAAATCAATAAACTTGTAATGACTTGCAATTTCTTTGTGTTCACTGCCTTGTTTCACTCTGTTTTAATGCTCTATTTCCCAAGGATATTCAATATTCTTCCACTCTATCTTGAGTGGTCTTCCATAGTCCTCCCCCTATGGTGAGGAATCAAACAACAAATGGGAAACCAAAATGGACTCTAAAACTCTGAAAGGTATGCAAAGTTTCTTATGGGCCATGTTATGCACCCCTAAAGAGTCCTAAATATCAAGGGAGACTCCACCTCTCTTTTGTCTTGCTATCTCCTCTTACTTTGACCTTTTTCCTTGATCTGTATGTATACATAGCAGAGCCAGTGTTCTAGAAGATAAGCATGCTTTGTATGGCTAAAATAAAACTTTTCCCATTCAATAAGATGCAAGAATTTGAAAGTTGAATGAAATGAAAAGGGTTGTGAAAGGTTTACCTTTAGTAATCAATGACTCTTTGATCTATTAAACTCCCCTTTTACAAGTTTCTTGGGTATCTCAATGTATAGGATCACAAGAAATCAAAATTCAAAGATTAGGCAATCATATGAGCAAGAATTCACTGAAAATTTCAGATTGGAATGTATCGTCATGTATGTTTCAATCATGAAATATATCAATGATGGAATTCAAGATAAAGGGCTCAATTATCGGTCATTTCATGATAGATATTCAATCAACAATGCATAGAGATTCAATTTTCAACGTAAGTGAACTGAATTTATCAATCAAGCAAAAAGGACATACTTGATTCAAATCCTCCTTTAACAATTGGTTAAGCCTCAACAATTGGAATTGAAGAGATTAGAAATGAGTAGATGATACCTTGTTTGATGTTTGAGGTTAATGTAGCTTGCTGAAATAGATCAATTGCCCTCAAAATAGTTGATGCGAGCTCCATATATGCCTTCCATTGATTAAGATCCACTTGGAGTCTTCAAAAAGTTTCAAGAATGCCAAACTTGAATCACAATTGCTTGCATTGATGATTGAAGGATGATCAAATACCCATAAATCTGAACTAATGCCTTCTAGTAAAGCTGAAGATCAATCCAAAGCTTCAAGAAATGCTTCAATTATTTATTAGAAAAAAGAATCCAAATGATTTTAGTAATTCATTATTGCCCAAGTATTCAAGATTTAAAAGTGATGTGAATCAAGATCTATTGCTCCAATGTTGGATCAATCTTGATGGAATGGCTTTGTACTTGATGCTCAAAAGTAATAGACTTCATAATCCTCATGGTTAAACCAAAAATTGATTAAAATTTTGAAGAAATTTGTGATTGCTTTGTTTTTTCCCAATTAGAGACCAAGAATCCACTAAATCTTGTCCAAAAGCTTCAATCTTACTTCCTCATTACTTCCTAAAGATAAAGAATGATATTTAGGAGGCAGTTGAGTAAAAGCCCCATGAAATTTGCAAGAATTAAATAAGATTTAAATTACTATGTATACACTCCATGACTAGGTTTGGAAGATGCTTCAAGAGGAGGAAATGGCTCAATGTCTGAAGAATAGAGTAAAAGAATGCTTTTAGGAGTTTTAAAAAAGTGAAAACCCCATGGAATCTTGAAGAAATTGTTGAATATCCACTATTATCCTAAATAATTAGCAAGGAGAGAAGAGAGAATCCATGGTTGACCTTGAAACTTGATGCAATCCTTGAAGGATTTAATCAACTTGTTGAAGAACCTTTAGGAAGTGCTAGGGATCAATCTTGAAGCACCAGAGAGGAGATTCATGCTATTAATCACTACCAATTAGCTACCTAAAAATGCAGTGCATTTTTTGTTGATCATGATGCTACCCTCATGTGGTTGATATGAAATAGATTATTGCACAAAATGGATAAAAGCATGGGCTCTACTAGACAAGACTGCCAAATTAGTGCTAAATATTTATTCTAGGATACTTTCACTAAGTATGGCACTCCAATTGAATTGGTCAGTGAGACAGAGATACACACTTTGTCAATAAAGTCATCAACAAAGAACTCATCTTATTCTTTGTTATGGTGCATAAAAAGTATTTTGCTTATTATTTGCAAGCTAATGGCTTAGCAAAATCAATCAACAAGGTCATGTATAAAATTTTAACCGAGTTGGTAGATCAAAATAGAAAAGATTGGGATACTAAGCTCTTCACAGCACTATGGACCTTTTGGACTTCCTTCAAGGTCACTGCTAGCATAACTCCATACAAATTAGCATTTGGTCTTGAAGCCCTTATACCCCTAGAGTATGTGGTACCAAGCTTTCAATTCATGATACAAGATTGACTCATCCTAGAGGAATCACTTCACTTCCAGATGGAAGTCATTGCCCAACTAGAAGAAGATTGGATCCATAGCACCTACAATTTATCCAAAGTCCAAGCTTGGCAAAAGCACCAAGTGGACCATTGACTATCCAAGAAACCATTATTTTGGAAGGGCCAACTCATCTTGGTCTTTAAGACTCAGATGAGCAAGCTTTCAGGCAAGCTCAAATTTGGATTGAGTGGTCCTTTTCGGATCTTTAATGATTCTAACACTAACTTGTTCCATATGAGCTAATTTATAGGGTTAGATACTATCAAAGCTTGTATGGATTTCAACTACATCACTATCATGATGAAGGCTTCTAGTGCCTATTCCCTATGAAACTAGATTTCCTTACTATTCCTTCACAATCAAACTCCATATTTACTTTTCCACTAGAGTGCCCTGCAAATTGAATGGATATAAGAAGTCACTACTCTTATTGATGTGGCATTTATTTATGAAGCCCACTCATTAGCTCATACCCCCAATGACACCATGGTATTTCAAAAAATACTTTATAATCATGTTTGGTTATGGCCTATTTTGCTAACGTGATGAATATGCATTGGCCATTATCCATTCGTAATAATCACAGGTCTCTTAAGAAAGATTATCCTCTTCAATACCCTTATTTCTCACCCAATACTTGTGTGCAAACCTACTTTCACTTTGTTGGCTTTCTCTATTTTTTGCTTTGTTCCATGGATCTCCCTGCCATGGCGTCCTTGCAACTCATCATTAAGGAGGTTTCACCCCCCAAACCCTGAGGCTCTTGCAGGAAAATTGACTTATTGTAGCTCATCAACTTTTTTCACCTCCCATATAGCACTATTTCAATCTACTCAGATACACAAACCATCCTAGAGAATCTCCTTACAAGTTCCGTGGTCTACATTCAAGGCAAAAAAAATACCCTCTTGTGATATTTCGGCTTTATTTTCAATCTTCCCGACTTCTCACAAATTAGATTTGAAGAATTCTAGATCATTAAATAGAGGAAGTCTCAAGCAAAATAGTATGAGGTTTGTAACATGACACTTTCTCGGGTTGATAGGGATTGTAGCCATCCTTCACACGGAAGTCACCACACGAATGCGCGTCATGGGCCATAAGTCAAAATTGATCAAACCCATTTAAAACTTAGCAAAGAAAGACAAGTGTAAAAGCTTTAATATTTAAACCTTAAAAGCTTTATAAAGAAAAACAAGAAGAAGAGGAAAATGACGACGAATGGGGCCTCTCCCTCCCCCCCCACTTTTTTAAATTTTAAAAAAATAGTGCATGATTTTCCCCAAATTTGGAGTCCCTGATTGCTCAAGAAAAAGCATGAATTCTCATCCTGTATGTAATATCCCCTTACTTACTTTACTTTAAGGTGCACATACGTGGTGTTGTACATCCACACATTTTAAAAAAAAAAATGACAGAATCTCTATAGGATTTACAAGAAGCATGATTGGTTTACTAGAATAGTCTGAAATCTCTAGTATCATGTTTAGATTACTTAATTTTTCACTTTAGATGGATTCAAATATATACTGTGACTTATTTTGAAGGGAATAAGTCGTCCAAGACAAAAGATGGATAAAAATAATGTGATTTATAAAAATCATCATTTTCGCCTAATTTTGATGGATTTTTGTAATTCTGCCCACGTGCTTGTTGACTAGATGTGTTCCGATCGTTGTAAGTACCCGAACGTCTATATTTGGAGTTCATACGACTAAGTTATGATCCAAACAAGTTGCACGACAGAAAAAGAAAACGAAATCTTGTCATTTTCCTATTCTATCATACCTCTACTCTCATCTCTACTCTATCATGGCCCCAAAGAAAAATAATTCAGAAGCGAAAAACACAAATAACCCTACTACGTAGAAGCAACAGTTGGAGTTGCAAGCACGGGAGTCACAAACGGAGTCACGGGCGAGGATAACGCCCCTTTACCAACTGCGATACCACAGGTTCTAAAATAGTTCTATTCAAGTTTAATAGAAATAAGATAAGTTTCTTGAGAAATGCTGACTTAAGGTCAAGAAACTTGGTTACAAGAATTGGGAAGTTAGAGACTCAAATTCTAGATACCTCTAGTTAAATTCCAAGGGGAAGATTTTCATTATGTGAAACTCAAGTATCAATTGTTACTAGAATTAAGCATCACTTGAAAGTTTCATGATTGATTGAAGTCATAACTGCTTGCAGACATCAATATTGTTTGTGATTTTCTAGATTAGATCTTGATTGAATTAAGTATTGGAACAGATAAGAATTGAGGAGCCCTATACCTCCCCCAAGGATAGGTGTTGAATCCCCATACCAAGAGGGGATGTTTTTACCACTGCGGAAGCATGGACCGGCTCTGATGGCGAGAGGTCTCCCAGCAGGGATCATATTAAGTAGGAGGTGGAAGGGTGCTAGGGAGGCTCTGGCTAGTAAATCCTTTTTCGCACCTAGGAACTACTTGGTCCCCTATATGGCCCGAGTTCTACTTGGGACACCTATGAATGCTAGCTATAGGTGGATTTGATCTTGGTGACGTGCAGATGCACAGGATGAGGCAACACGTGACATGCAGATACACCGGATGAGACAGCACGTGAAATTGTAATTTTTCTCCTGTATGGGCGGGAGAACACACATTATGGAATATAATCAATAAACTTGTCTGTGAGTAAATTACATAAACTAACAACTGTGTATATAAGGATATTAATTAATAAAGCTATTTTTATATGTTTCACATAATGTGGTAGGTAATTCTTAGTTATCTAATTGCCTACCACATTACATAATGTGGTAGGTAACTCCAACAATCTCTCCCTCTTCTCAGTTTGATGAGTGGCTTAGATTGAAGTAACATCATCCAAGAGCTAGGTGAATCAATCATGGCATCTCTGGAAACTTCTATGGACCTCAAAGATCAAATCATTAGTATCAAATTGCATGTTGAAAGCTTCCAGATTGTTGATTTGCCAAGATACCCTCCATAAAGAGCTCCTCTTCTTGGCCACAACTCTTCTTCTTCAATTTAACTATAAATACAAGGCATGAGGAGCCGTTGGAGAACAATTTTTTGAGCAAGAGAGGAGAGGCCATTCTCAAGAGTACAGAGTAAGAGGGAGTGGGGCAAGAGAAGCATGAGGATGCAAATTCTCATCGCGAAGACAAGGAGGATACTCTGTGAGCTCTTGGACTCGAATCCTCAATCCCTTCTACCCTACTTCCCTATGGAATCAAGACCCTTCTCGATTTTTCTAAATTCCTAGTGATCGCCAACCCCCATCAATCAAATCCCCATCAATCCAATTGTGATGACCCCAAGCTCTCTTGCCAAAAATTGTAAGAGAGGGGGATTTAATAACGGGGAAATACTAGCTACACTGGTGGCTGGTATATCAAGTGAGAGAGACTTAATTTTTTATCATCAGATAAATATACAAGTCTTCTTTCTCCTTCACCTTGCTCTCCAAGCTTCCATGTCTTCCTTCCCTATCTTCTATTCTTTCTCTCTCTATTTCTAGTATTTCTCTCTCCTCGTAACTGTCTTTCTCTCTCTTTTGCTCTTCTTCTTCTTCTTCTTTGTAATCTTCTCTCTCCTCTTTCTCTCTCCCAGTTCCTCTCTTTGACAATTGGCATCAGAGCCTAGGTTCTTGGTCCTAGTTAGTCCCTCATTTTACCCAGTTACAACTTTCTAGTCACATGGAATTTTGAGTCATAGGTACACAGGTACGGGGAGTAGTAGGGGAGTTTCCAAAGATCTTTGGACCACAAGGACTGTAGGCAGGGGCATTAATGGTAGCTTTCTTGAAGACCGCACAGACCATGGCAGTCTTTCTTGGAGTCTTAAATGGAGCTTGGACCAAAAATGGAGGCAGACAGACAAAGATGGCATCTCGTTTTGCAACTCCAGGCTAATTTTGAAGGTATTTTGGTGAAAAGAGTGGTAACAGCAGTTAGGGAAGGCTTAAGTTAGAGTTACTTTTGAAGAGAAGCCTTTCCTTTTCTCTTTCCAAGCTCTCTTTCAAGCTTCCATGGCAGACCTATGCTAGTAACTTCATTTTTTTCCTTCAAGATCTTTATCATCCTGGAGCAATGGCTTGTGTAAGGGATCCTAGACATCATATACAAGATGTAGAGCACCATTTTGGCAAGTTTCAGGCCACATGAGCAGCCTGCAAGATCCACAGAGCTTGCACTATCCTGGAAGTCTCCCTCATCATGAAAATTTGAAGCTAAAATCCTTGCTAATGGTTCTCAGACATTGCTACAAAGGAGGAGTAACAAATAGCATTCTACTCTCCAAATATCATTTTTGGCAGAGGAGAACCAGTGGAACCTCTACACAGGGCCTGATTTTGCCTGTCTACAGGCACCAACTTGGAATCTTCCACCCTTGTTGATGTTTCTTCCTACATTAAGCCATTATCTGGTATCGTATTGGATGCTTGGGCTCCACTAATTGACTGTGCCTTAGTAAGGCTTGCCTGATTGTTGATCACTTTTGAGTCTCTGGCAAAAAAAGCACAGTATGCTATGACATCATCCTTCGAGGGTTGATACCCAGAAATGTAGCTTTGAGTGAGGAGGTATTCATCAAGGTGCTTGAGACTGGCATTTCAAGCTTTCCATGGATCATTCATGGTAGATCTATGGAGGAATCTCTTCTTCCCCACTTCTATGGCTCCAAAGGCATCTCTACCCTAACTCTACTTGCTATGGGGAGTGGCTGACTGCCATACTTGATGGCTTTGACCCCACGTGGAGTAGCAAGCCGGGAGTATGCTGTCATGCAACCTGTGCCAGGTTTCCAGCCCTCTTTGCCCATGAAATCTCAGCCATGCCAAGGTGCCACATAGCCTCTATGCTTTGCACATGATACTAGGCTGCATTTGGCCACTCAATGAAGTTCTCCTCTTCATTTACAAGCCCTCCTTCTCTCTTGGAAACCCTACTGTTCTTGGAGTTGAAGATCTCAAAGATTTGAAGCCCTTTTGAGCTCCTCCTTCCACAGTTTCTTCAGCTTTCCCTCTTGGATCTGAACCAGTGGCTGGATCCTATTCTATCCTTGAGGGTAGAAATGGCCTCCTTGCTTTGGTGGAAGGGAAGCTGAAACATTTGCTTGCTTGGCTGATGGGACACCAATTGTTGAAGACTGGCCCCAGAAATTTGTACTTAATGCAAGAGAAGTTGACTCCATAAGCTTTGTCTGCTTGCTTGGTTGATGGGACACCAATTGTTGAAAACTGCCGGCATGAAGGATCAAATTGGAGCTCTCATGAAGGACTGAAGTGGCATTAGTGGCTGCCTTCTTCATCAAACAACTCAAGGTAACCAATTCTTGACTCTCATTCTCTCCCATTAAGCCTCTTGTTGAATCCTATCCACTTGTTTGGGAGGATACATGAGTCCAAGTAAGTAATAGGAGACCCAAACATTGTATGCATGCTGAATATTAATCTCAGACATTCTCATTTGATCTTATGGCATTGGAATGAATTTTATTCATGCTGCAGCTTCATTGAGATTATATTTCGCTTACCCATAACCCGTTTGGCTTCTTGTGAATTGGCTGAGCCAAGAATTGATTAAGAAATCCATTGTATAAGGGTGAGTAGGCAGTGAGTCACTATCTGTAAGCTCTCTATCCCTATTCCCCATTACAATTCCATGCACTTCATAAAAAGCCCAAAATTTCCATTCCTAAAATGCATCTCATGCTGGGTGCTTAATTAATAAATGTCTGCCATGTATATTCCGGGTGAGGAAAAGCCCGACGCCAGGCGAGGTGGCAAGACAAAAGAGGGGTGACCCCCCCTTGCCATCAAAGACCCTGAAGGGGTGCACAACCCTACCCAGGGGGAACTTTGCACACCTCCCGGTGATCCGAATCCCAAAACTTGTTTGTAGGTGCAGGTACTTCTTGGGAAATTGAGAAATTGACTTGGCATGATGGAATTTTGATGACTACGACATGATACACTCTTGTGTGAATGGGATGCATGGATGTACCCAAGAAAATGTATCTTTAGATACATATGCAGCTATGTATGCAGTGATGTATGGGAATGCATTGTCTTACTTGGGTTGAAGATAGATGTATGTATCATTGGATCCACCCATGCAGTCATATATGTAGTAATGGCAGTGATTATGCATGTATGAGAGCCTGTCTTGTTGATATGGTCATGGGAATGCTTATTCTTGCACTCAGTAATGCTGAAGTGATGCCAAACATGCTAAGGGGTGCTCAAGTGATGCATGATACCAAGCAAATAGTGAATCCCACAATGCAATAGAAGGAGAACCCAATTTCAACCCTCTTGTGACTGTTTCAGAGTGCTGGAGAAATTGCTTGCATTTGCAGAGGTGTTGCCACTCCCAAGAATTGAGGTGCTGACCTTGGAGAGTACCTTCAGGCCTTTCCAAGAACCTCATTTAATTTTGGATACCCACTTGGAGCATACCAAATACCTACAGCCCAAAACAAGCCTTTCCTAGATGTGGACAGGGTGCTGGAGTGCACAGAACAGTCCCACATTTCTAATTACAAATTTTTTGTATAAAACCTGGGAATGCATGCATATGCTCATCTTGAAGAGGGCATTTCTGCCTCTATTTTGAAAAAAAAGATAAGTCAATCGGAGTTGTCTAGCTCTAGTTATAGCCAAAACAATGATAGGTGGTCTCATGGGACTGAATCTAGACATGGCGGGTAACAGGGGGAAAAACAAAGCAAATGAAGATGTTCAGCAACAGATAAGGGATGCATGCACTCCAAGGGATGACACCAACTTTGAGGTTGAAGAGGAAGACGTCTCTCACTCCATCGGAAGTCTTAGTGCACTCAATCATACCCTCAGTTCACACGAGACTAGACATGCGGAGAGGCATAGGGAAATAATGGAAGGTCAAGCTCAAATGGTGACGGAGATGCGCCAAATGACCTCTACCATGGAAGCAATTGCAACCAAGTTCTCAATGTGGATGGAGTCCCAAATGAAAGGCAAGGAAAAAGAGGATAGACCAAGCATGCAAGCTGAAAGAGTGACCATCCCATCTATGAATGCAGTCTATGCAAGTACCCAAGGTATTTTGGGAAGAATGGGCATTCCCAACATCGGCTTTGAGCAAGGAGAGCCCTCATAAAGGCATGAGGAGCCCACAAACAATGGGATAAGAAGTAATTCTCAGCCACCAACCGTGCCCATGCCACCTATGCGTGCTCAACCATCTTTTGGAAGGAATCACTCAAACAATGGGTCATTTCTTGCCAGCCCAATGGATCAGCCCCACTTTGGGTATATGGGACAGCCCCCAACCATGAAAGGGAGTTGAGAGACAAGATCATTTTCTCAAAGTTCAATGGCCAGTCGTCCTCCTTGACTAAATTAGAAGAATGGTCCTCGAAGCTTGAAGACTACTTTGACATAATGCTAAGAAATGAAAAAGATACACTTTGCCACAATACACTTGGAGGGCTTTGCCCACACGTGGTGGTGGTACATAAAGAGGGAAAATCAGAAGCTTGTTGACACTTGGGATGCATTCAAAGCCCTTATGATTCAAGTCTTTGTATCTCCAATTGAGAAGGAGAATCTTGCAAGGCAATGGTATGCTTTAGAGCAACGTGGGATGATGGTGCGTGACTACACAAACCAATTCCTCAATCTCACAATGTATGTTGATTCCATTAGTGATGATGCAAAGCTTCACAAGTACATTTATGGTTTGGATCCCCAACTCTCGGCTGATGTTTCAACCCAAAGCCCATCAGATTTGTTCAAAGCTATTGAGCTGGCTGAGAGGTACTCTCGTAAGTACCGCCGAGATGCTTCATTTCAGCATGGGCAGCAAAGAGGGGCATCTGAGCCACTGTTTGGGCAACAAAGAGGACCTATGCAGTCACATTTTGGGCAGCAAAGAAGTGCTGTAAGACCCAGGAAGTTTGGAGCAGGTTATGGTGGTGGAAATATGCCATTCAGCACCTCGAAGATCTCCACACACCCCATCTTTAATGCCTCTAGGCAAAACAATAATTTCAGGATTGCAAACCAAGGAAGAACTGAAAATAGACAAGGGGACAGCAAGGAGAAAAATGCTTCAGCTTTTGGTGGTCAACCCTCTATCCCGATGGACCTCTACAAAGAGAGGAAAGAAAAAAGACTTTGTTTTAAATGCGAGGAAAAGTATACAGCCGAGCATGCATCTAAATGTGCTTATAGGAATGCAAAAGCAAGGGTACATAGCATGTTAGTCTTTGATGAATTTGATGAGGATCATGAGGATGCTAGTGCCTTTGCAATCATGGCCAAAAATGATGAGGTTGAAGAGGAATGTGGGCAAGAAGAATCATTTGACCCAGCTGAAACCTTCCCATTTGACCCCGGCAGTCATGTAGATGTAAATATGGGTGATAAGAATGATTCACATGCTGCTGCCACTGTTTGTACTCTCTCTCTGGATGCTTGGACAGGATCTAAGAGCCCCAACACTCTTCGTCTTCAAGGAAAGATTCACGGGAAAGATGTATTTGTCTTCGTAGATAGTGGTAGCACACACAGTTTCATAAATAGAACAGTCATGGACAGGCTAAAATGTTTTGTCTCTGATTTACAACAACCAATGAGGGTGCAAGTGGCCAATGGGAGTGAGGAAATTAGTACTCATGTATGCCCAGATGTACCTATTAAGCTTGCTGAAAATTATGAGTAGAAAGTGAATTTGATTGCACTCAATATGGGGCTGATAGACATTGTGTTGGGCTGCAATTGGCTGAAAACTTTGGGCACCATTTCCATGGATTTTTCATTACTGTACATGCAGCTTTTCAGGGCTGGACAACTTGTTCACCTGCAGGGATTTAAAAACAGCAGTGAATTTCAGCTTATTATAGCCAAACAGCTCAAGAAAGAGTTCAAGAAATGCTCCTAGATTTTTGTGCTGCAATTAGACAAGGAAAATGCAGATTAGTCCTAGAAAATGCATGATAATTCAGCTCTTCAGGCTCTACTTGCGGAGTATGGTGACTTGTTTCAGTTACCTATAGCATTACCTCCCAAGAGAGCCTGTGGTTATCTTCAATGATAAAATAAATCCACAAAGCAAGGAAGAATTGGAGAGAATGCAGGCCTTACTTCAGTAGTGTAAAGCTAACTTGAAGAGAGCCCAAGATCAAATGAAGCTTTATGCTGATGACAAAAGATGGGATGTGGAGTTCCAAGAAGGGGATTTGGTACTCTTGAAAGTGCGTAAGTCTAGATATGCCTCCCTTAAAGATGGGTCCTATGGACCATACCGGATTATCAAGAGAGTGGGAGACTTGGCATATCGATTGGCATTACCCCCATCTATGAAGATCCATAATGTCTTCCATGTGAGTTAGTTAAAGCCCTTCATTGGCTCAGCAGTGGACTATGTTGAGGAACTCCCACCGATAGATAAAGAAGGCATCATTCAATACATACCCGAAAAAGTCATAAGACAAAGGGGAAAAAGGCTTTGCTCTCGCTCGATCATGGAATACTTGATTAAGTGGCAAGGTTTACCACATCAAAGAAAACAATCACACAATTCTGATACTTCAAAAATATACGATTTATCATACGTCTGAATGTAGCTAGTGCATTGGTTAAACCAAAAGGCATAACAAGAAACTCATAATGACCAAACTGAGTTCTAAATGTAGTCTTAAAATGGTCAGGTGTATCCAATCACACTTGATGATATCCAGATTTGAGATCTATCTTGCTAAAAACAGTGGCCCCTTGTAGTTTAACCATGAGGTTGCCTACCCTAGGGATCAAATATATATTCTTAACAATGATTTTGTTTAGGGTGCGATAGTCAATGCATATCCTATAGGTATTACTTTTTTTGTTAACTAGTAGAACAGGTGCACCAAATAGTTAATCCCTAATCAAGTGGTGACCGACTAAACGGCAAGTAGATGATCACGACTATGAGTCTAGGTGGTGAGCACTTTCTAAGAAATTTCCCTAACATCAAATGCGATATATGTGGAAAGTTGGGCCATTTAGCTAGTACTTGCTGGAGCAGGATCATCTCTCTTCAGCAAGAGAATAAGAAACTAGGTCCAATAAATCAACAAGCACAAGGGAACAACCTTCAACAAGATGAAGGACTTTTAAAAATATTGCAAAGAGGAAAAGCTACCATAGAGGAGTTGCCCAATGGTAGTGGTGTCAGCCTTATGAAAGCTATGCATGTTAATGCCACTAAGGGTTCTAAATTTTGAGTTATCAACAAGAGGACAAGAGGTTAAAGAAGGTGGCAATGATAATATAAAACATATTGAGACAAAACCTAAATGGGATGATAAGGGGATGAATCCCTTAAGCCAGATGTGGAAGTTGGTCCTCTAAAAGCCATTAATGGAAAAGTTGACTCCAATAAGGTGCTAGCAAAGAAGAAAACAGAAGCTAAGAAAGAGACACCAAAGCCTATTCAACAAAACGACCAAGATAAAGAATGGTCTTGTAGGAGAAGAAAACCATTGCTAATTATCATAACTTTGATTTAGTGAGTTCTCTTTGCGAGGTAAAGCATCCTGATGTGAATCTCCTATAGTTGATCAAGTTATCTCCAAGAGTGCATAAATAGTTCAAGAAGATTCTTCACATTGGGTATACCATTGAGCCCTTGGGAATAGCTCAGGTGGGAAATGATTGGTTTGGACATGCTAGAGGGCATTGCCCAAGGGTGGCAACATATGTTGATGGCATATTAGTGGAACATGCCATTGTGGACATGGGATCCTCCATCAACATTATGAGTTTAGAATTTATGGAAAGATTAGGACTGGAAATGCAAAATGATACCTCCACTATTCTCCAAATGACTAATGACAATTTAAGGCAACTTGAAGGTTGCATTACCAAAGTCCATGTGATTGTTGGCTAATGTGGAATGCATTGTGGACTTTAGGGTTATCAGGTTTGCAGGGTGATAGCCAAGCTATCAAGCACTGTTAGGAAGGCCATGGACCTTGCAATCCGACTGCCATGTTGATATGCCAACTGGTTGTGTGATTTTTGGTAGAGTTGCATGACATGTGATAATGGATACATATCTTGAATCTCCTCAAACTGAGAGAGTACCTTTATATTCATGAGAATTAGATGTATTAGAGGATCCATCTAGTAGTTAGACTTTGTCAAGTGACAAATCAAAAGAGGGGTCTACTACAAAGGATGTCTACTAGCTGACTTTAAATTGTTGAGATATTGGCTATCACACCCAGCTTAGCCTCTTTATATGGAGCAATGTGGGCTCAGGATGCAGAATCCCATATGCATAGTGGTGGGAAGCGTAGCCCAGTCTATCCCTATAAAGCATTGTACTTGCTCTCTTTTTTAATGCAATATGATGGTACTTTTGTCCTTTTAGTTAAGTGCCTGAGTCATTGTCCAACCAGACAAGACTATGTTTATGAGTCTAAGTCTCAATCTTGGAACCTAATTCACTTCTGTGACATTCTACTTTCAACTCTATGTCTTCATGAGTTCACTCTATACCTTCAAGCCACCATAGCCGTGCTCAAATCCATGCATTTCAACATAGATGAACTAATAGAATAAGAGACATAGATATGATTGAGCTAGACCTTGGTATGTTGGATGATCCATGACCGATTAAATTAGGGTCTATGCTCAGTCTAGAAGGAAGGAAGGATTACATGTTCTTGATCCAAGAATTTTGTGACATTTTCACCTAGAGCTATGGTGAGTTGAGGGGTATTCCTCCAAGTTTAGCTTTGCATACCATTTGTTTGAAGGAAGGTAGCCACCCTATGCAACAAAAAGTGAGGCATATGCCTTTTGAACTAAGGGATAGATTATTTGAGGAGTTGCAAAAATTGTGTAAGGTTGGCTTGATATTTCCTATGTAGGAGTGGTGTTCACAGGTTGTTATATTAGAAAAAGGGAGAATAATCAAATCTGAACTTGCATAGATTTTAGGAAGCTCAATAAGCAAAAGTCAAAGATTACTATCCACTGCCATTTATTAAGTAGATTATGGATTAGTTGGCAAGTAGAGACATCTATTCATTCATAGACTACTTAGTTGGATATAAGCAAATGGCTATTGCAAAGAAGGACAAGTTGAAATTGAAATTTATTAGTATATTTGGTGACTTTACATATCATGTTATGGCATTTGGGTTATGCAATGCACAAGGTTCTTATGGCAACATGCAATTGATGAGACTTTTGGTGATAGTTTCCTAGAGAAGTTAAAAAAACTTTATTGCTGATCTTGGGACAATCACCACAAAAAGAGAGATATCTAGTTATTTTAAGAAAATGTTTTGAGCATTGCAGGCAGTTTCGTATTGCTCTTAATCCAAGAAAGTGTGTCTTTAGAGTGCCCTATGGCTTGCTATTGGGCCATATGGTTAGCTCGATTGGTATTGCAACATCCTAAAAAGATAAAGATTATTATCACTATGAGTCCACATGTGCTCCTAAAGAAGTACATAGCTTTCTATCATCAGTGGGATACTATCAAAAATTTATCAATGCATTGGCAGAGAGGATGTTGCCACTAACTAATCTACTACCCTTTAATTGTCGGTTTGTTTGGAGTGACCCATGTCGAGTATCCTTTGAGGATGTAAAGCATGAATTAGTGAGAGTGTGAGTCTTGAAAGGATCCAAAAGAGGTGAGGCCTTCTATATATTTTCAACAGCTACAATTAATTATTTCCATGTAGGCATATATTTTCTACGATTAATTATGCCTACATGGAAAAGTTGTGCCTTGGGATGGTATTCGCAACAAACGAATTTAGGCATTACATTCTCTATGAACAAGTGGTATTTTATATGGAGGTGGAGGGGTTGAGACTATTGATGAATAAGTTGCAGCCACCTGACCACATAACAAATTGGTTAATCACTTCATAGGAGTTTGACTATGAATTAAGAGTATGCCACCAAAGTTGCAGGGCATCGTTGAATGTCTTGTAGATTTCGGGAAGTGGAAGGAAATTTTGGTTAAATGCAATGACCTTGAAGGTCTATTGATACAGCTTCCATTCCATCTTGCTATGCTGCTATAATGCACTATCTACGTAAAGGAGAGATTGGAGCCACTTTGTCAAACATTGAGAAGAGGAAAATTAGACATCAGGCCTTGAAATTTTTATTGATTGCAGGAACATTATATTTGTAAAAGGTTGAAGATGTTTATCACCCATGTGTTATACGTGATGAGGTTCCATTGATCTTGGAAGAGCGTCATGACTCCCTTGTGGAGGACACTTTGCTGGACGGTTGATTGCACAAAAAGCTTTAAGAGCTAGGTATTGGTGGCCATTCATTTTCCAATATGCATTTGCATATTTCAAGAGATGTGATGTATGCCAAATACACGATAGTAGGGAGAATAGGAAGCATCTGTTGACTCTTATTATGGCTATAATATCATTCAAAAACTGGGGCATCGATTTTATGGGTCCTATTACCCCATCATCCTCCGCACAAAAGAGGTATATCATAGTGACAACGATTATTTTACAAATTGGTCAAAAGCACAAGTGACGAGGAAGGATGATACAAAAATAAGACTATTTGCTTCTTGCTTGAGCACATTATCTATCGATTTGGTCCACCAAAGGAGTTAGTGTCGATCACAGAACCCATTTTTTGAATAAGGTGATTAAGAGCTTGATTGAAGCATGGAAGATTAAACATAATAAAATGACACCTTATAATCCACATGCAAATGGGCAAGTTGAAAGTACCAATAAACAGCTTATGGACATTCTATCAAAGATAATATCATAGAAGAAACGAGATTGGAATAAGAAGCTACATGTGCTTGTGTGGGCATATAATAGGACCTTTAAGTGAGCTATTGGCCATACTCCATTCAAGTTAGTTTATGGTGAGCAATGCATACTACCCTTAGAGATTGAGTTATTGACTATAATATTTGCAATTGAGCATTCTTTAGGGAACAAATATGCACTCTTCAGGCACTTTATGACTTTAGTGCACCTTGGTGAGCTCAAATTACAAATCCTGTTACATCAGGAGGTAGCTAAGTGTAAAATGAAGTAGCTTCATGATTTAAAGCAAAGAAGTATACCTTCAAGAAAGGGTAGTTAGTTTTATATATAATGCACGTAGTAGGGAGTTGTTTCCTGAGAAACTAGAGCCTAAGTAGGATGATCCCTACAAAATCATTAGAATTAAAAAAAAATAAGTCCACAACATTACTAGTAGATTTGTCTTGCAAAGGCCTAGTAGGTTCCTGGGGACGGGTCTGTAAAAAAAGCTAATTCCCACAAAAAGTCATTAAACTAAAAATACAAAGGAATAGACTATTTAACCAAGAAACCATAGCCAAGGTGGTTAGGTATGAAATGATATTACAATTGTTGGTTGAGAATCAAATGATGAGAGGCTGCATCATGGTATGCACCCCAAGCTATTGTGGCCAAAAGTATGCACTCTCTTAGATAGTGGGAGGTAGAGACCTAAAATATGTAATGTTGTAAAATGGCAAAAAGACCCTAGGCTAGTTACAACTTTGCCTTTTATACTTAACCCTAGTAGGCTAAATATTGGCTAAAGTATTTAGACACTTTTACTCTATTATAAGCTAGCCTAGTAGCCTAGAAGAGCTTTGTTCTCAAAGATGAATTTGGGAACAAGATACAAGGATGAGTATAAGAATAGCTTGAAAAAGATGAAGTCATGTTGAAATAGGAGTCCATGCTGAAGAAGACCAAATAAGTTGATGAATAAAGACCATGTAAATGGAACAAACTCTTATAGGCTTGTCCAAAACAGACTGTTGTACCAATCTAGCCATACCTTGAAGTAGAAGTGTCCAATTTCCATATGTAAGGTATAAAAATATAGAGGACAATATGTAGTATCCAACCATGCCATGAAAATTAAATTTTGATGAAGATGAAGCATTTAAATTCAAAATAGAAATTTATTACAACAAGTTGATTAATGTCCAGTGAATGAACTATCCTCTTGAAGAAGCCATGGAAATTGTTCCAAATATGAAGCATGTTGCCAAGAAGATTTTTCCATAGGCAAACCCTTCCACTTAATAAGATACTTCATAAGAACTTGGTTCCTTAAAACTTTCTCCTGCTTACCAATAATCTTTTAAGGTTCATAAATGATCAAACCATCTTCATCAAGGGAAGGTAGTTGTAACGTGCCTAGGTTGCGACACACGTTTTAGTAGTCCATCGGGAGTCTGATCTAAAAGATGCCACCTGGCACTCCCACGGAATTGTTGAGATATCGAGCTCCACTCGTGATACGCCAGGGTGACCGTTGTGTATTTATGTCACCGACTTGTCAGTTGCAGATGCGGTTGGTACACCGCCCATGAATAATAGCTACATGATAGCTATCCTTATCTACTCTAGTTCGTGGCTCAGTTAGTATGCCACCTTAGTTAGTTGAGTTTGGTTTGAGACCCATATATAGGGTTCTTCTATTTCTTTGTACTAGAGTTCTTTTGGCTCACACAACTAAGAAGAGGAAAACTGTTTTCAGCCTCCACCCTTGTGTGTATTCCCCCATTGTGCAAGCAAGAAAGCTTCAAGTGAGACTCCTTCCTTCTCTCCCACAATCTTGACATGGTATCAAAGCCTTGTTCGTGGTAAGGAGCTCAAGAAAGCAAGCCAAGCTCGCGGTGTTCTGGTAAGAGGAGCAGTGTTGCTTTCATTTTCTGTTTTGGGAGCAGATCTCTACAGGTAGCACAGCCGGAAATTGCAGGAGTGCATTGTCTCAGGTTGAGACGCCCTTCGCGGTGAAGCAAGAGGGCAGTATATGCTGCGGGCCTTGTTTTTTTGATTTGAGGCCATTTCGAGGCCTGTTTTGGAGGCGGAAGTTTTCTGCACGCACTCAGGAAAAGGCCCAGTTTTATGCTGTGCAGCCACTGCTCTACAGGTCGGTGAATAGTTACTGTAAAAATTGCATTGTATGCTTGTGCGCAGAGACATTGGGAGTTACAGAATCATCCCTGTTGCATGTTGATGCAAAATCACTAGGAAGTGACTGTGTGGTCAAATACCACTTTCGCCAGTTTTGCAGATTTTCCCGTGTGAGGGTGAAGCTGTGGTTTTTGCAGTGACAGAATTTTTTTCCAGTCTTCTGTAATGGCATCTGATTCTCTTTCACAAATTGTCACTGAAAAGCTTGACAAGAACAACTTCCAAGCATGGAAGTTTAGAATGACAAATTTCCTTATGGGAAAAGGATATTGGGAATTTGTTGCAGGAAATGAAGAAGAACCAGTTCTTCCTGATGTTCCCAATCAACAGCAAATGCAGGCATTCAAAACATGGCATGAGAGAGCCAGGAAAGTTATGTATTGGCTGTCTATCAGTATTTCAGACTCTATGATTGTGCATATTCAGGATGCAAGTATGCCAAAGGAGGCATGGGATACTTTGTCAAAAATGTATAGCACAAATACGCAAGCCAGGAAAATGCAGCTCAAGCAAGAGTTGCATAATGTGCAAAGAGAAAGTATGAGCATCAATGACTACCACATGAAGGTGAAGAAGATTGCAGATGCACTTGCTTCCATTGGGTCGCCAGTGGAAGATGATGATTTAGTTTCCGTGACCTTGAATGGTCTAGGAAAGGTTTATGCACAGTTCCGAACATCCATTTCCGTCCGTGAAAGATTTCCTGATTTTGAGGAGTTGATTGCTCTTCTAATTTCTGAGGAGCAGAGAAATGGTGGTGCATCTTCTTCAGGAGGAACTTCAAAAGAAGTTGTCTTCTACTCAAATGCTGGAAGAGGTAGAGGCAGAGGTAGAGGAGGCCGATTTGGAGGCCGTGGCAGAAATCAGAATATGCAGCAAACTCAAGAAAACCAGTCCTATGGAGGAGGACGTGGTAACTCTAGAGGCAGGGGGAGCCAAAGAGGTCGTGGTGGATGGCAAAGAGGCCAAAATGCAAACAGTAATGTTGAATGCTACTACTGTGGTAAAATGGGTCATATGGCTAAAGACTGCTATAAAAAGCAGAATGACATCATGAATGGAAAACTGCAACAAGGGAATTATGCATCTTCTAGTAGACAGGGTGATGACAGAAATGAGCACTTGTTTATGGTGCAGCACATGAACAATTCTGTGACAGGTGCAGAAGAAAGCAATGATGTATGGTATGTTGACTCAGGTGCATCAAACCACATGACAGGTCATGCAGAATGGATGGAGGATGCAAGGAAAATGGAAAAACCAGGATTTGTGGAGACTGGTGATGATACTACACATCTTATTATGCAGATTGGAAAAATTCCCTTGTCTATGCAGGATGGGAAAAAGAAATACCTGTCCGATGTATTTCATGTCCCGAATATCACCAAGAATCTGGTTTCTGTTGGTCAAATGGTTGAACAGGGCTTGCAGGTCAGATTTAATCCTCATGGATGCTTTGTTGAGGATATAAAAAATAAAGGTCACTTGATAGCAAAAGGAAAGAAGAAGGGAAGAATGTTTACATTGGATGCAGACATGTTTGAATTGAGTGCAGCAATGTTTGCATATGGGACCGGTGTAGTTGCAGATATTGATATCTGGCATAAACGCATTGGTCATGTTAATGTACAGCGACTTAAATTAATGCAGGCCCAAAATATTGTTGCAGGTTTGCCGAAATTCAAGGTTGCAGAAATGCATAAGGTATGTGAAGCCTTTCAATTTGGAAAACAGGCAAGGAAACCATTTCCTAGACATGTTCAAGAGAGTAAGAAGCCATTGGAATTAATCCACTCTGATGTGTGGACAACTAAAGCTGCATCTCTTGGAGGCTGTCATTATTTTGTCAGTTTTATTGATGACTATAGCAGAAAAGTTTGGGTGTATTTTATGAAAAAGAAAAGTGAAGTTTTTGGGCATTTCAAAACTCTTAAAGCGATAGTTGAAAAAGAAACAGGCCTGCAGATAAAATGCCTAAGGTCAGATGGAGGGGGAGAGTACCTCTCAAATGAGTTTGCAAGGTTCCTGCAGGAGCATGGCATAAAGCAGCAATATTCATGCAGTCATACCCCACAACAAAATGGAATTTCAGAAAGGAAAAATAGGCATATTGGAGAGGTATCTCGTGCCATGCTCAATGAAAAAGACTTGCCAGATTTTTATTGGGCTGAAGCAGTTGCTACAGCAGTCTACATAATGAACAGGACTCCCACTGCAACAATACATGGAATGACTCCAGAGGAGAGGTATACTGGTAGGAAACCAGATATTTCTCATTTGAAAATTTTTGGTTGCATTGCCTATGTACATGTGCTAGATGAGTTGAGATCCAAGTTGGATCCAAAAGCTGAGAAGTGCATCTTTATTGGTTACTCTCTGCAGCAAAAAGGGTATAGATGCTATAACCCTTCTACTCGTAAGTTTACAGTGAGCAGAGATGTTGTTTTTGATGAGATGAGTAGCTGGTATAAACCAGTAAATGTGATTGATGATGTAGATGTACAAAATGGTAATGCTACACAGAATTCACAGCAGCAGTCACAAAATATTAGTGGACCTGGAGCGTCCTCTAGCAGTGGTTCACATTCTTCGCCATGGATAGGCAGATTGAGATCAAGAGAATCTTCTCAAAGTAATGCAGATAGTGGTATGCATGTATCACGAAAAGGAAAAGAGAAGGTTGATCAGCCCATGTTTGATGTGAATGTAGGTCACTCTTATGTGGATGGTGAATCCAGTGGCTCAGAACAGAGCATTGATGATGAGTTGGGTATTCCTTCTATTGTTACACCTGGAGTAAGGAAGACCAGGGATGTTTTGAGAGCACCTGGGAGTGAACCTACTTTGCGCAGGTCTACGAGAGCTAGGTATCCTGTGGATAGGCTGAAATATGATGGATTTACAGCCATTCACTATGCATATATGGTCAAAGTGATACAGGAACTAGAACCCACTTCTTTTGAGGAAGCCATGGGAAAAGAAAAATGGGAGAAAGCCATGGATGAAGAAATGGATGCCTTGGAAGCAAATGCTACATGGAAATTGGTACCTTTGCCTAAAGGTAAAAATGCAATTGGCTGTAAGTGGGTTTATAAGGTGAAGCACAATGCAGATGGTTCTGTGAATAGATACAAGGCAAGATTAGTAGTCAAGGGGTATGCACAAACATATGGCATTGACTATGAAGAAACATTCAGTCCGGTTGCAAGGATGGTAACCGTAAGAGCAGTCATTGCTATGGCTGCATCAGAGGGATGGTCTTTACATTAGATGGATGTAAAGAATGCCTTCTTGCATGGTGATTTGCAAGAAGAGGTCTATATGGAGCAGCCACCAGGTTATGTGCATGCTGTTCATCCTGAGTTTGTTTGCAGGTTGAAGAAAGCCTTGTATGGCTTGAAGCAAGCACCTAGAGCATGGTCTGACAAGATAGGACAGTATCTTGTCACTATTGGCTTTTAGATTTCCAAGGCAGATTTTTCACTTTATGTGAGAAAAACAGAGAAAGGTATTATGCTAGTTGTCATTTATGTTGATGATTTGATTATGACAGGTGACAGTGATGAAGATATCCTTCATGTGAAAATGCTATTGAAGCAGAAGTTTGAGATGAAGGATTTGGGAGAGCTGCGTTATTTCTTGGGCATTGAGGTGATTAGATCACCAAGTGGGATACAACTCTTGCAGAGGCAGTATGGATTGGACATGCTGTCCAAATATGGGATGACAGGCTGTAAGCCTATTTCAGTTCCTTTGGAGCAGAATGTGAAGCTGAGCGCAGATGCAGGTGAGCTTCTGGAAGACCCTACTATGTACAGACGCATAGTAGGAAGCTTGATTTATATGACTATTACCAGGCCAGATTTGAGCTATGCTGTTGGATTGGTAAGTCAGTTTATGCAGGCTCCAAGGAAATCACATTTGGATGCGGCTAGACGCATACTCAGGTATGTGAAGTCCACATTGCAGTATGGACTATTTTATGAGACTGGGGTTCAGATACAGTTGCATGGATACACTGATGCTGATTGGGCTGGTAGCATTTCTGATAGACGATCTACTAGTGGATATGTGTTCTCTTTTGGGAGTGCTGCAGTCACTTGGAGCAGCAAGAAACAGCCTACAGTTGCCTTGTCGAGTACAGAGGCTGAGTACAGGGGTGCAGCAATGGCTGCATGTGAGGTAGCTTGGTTGCATAAGCTACTTTATGATATGCATCAGGTTACAGATGGGCCAGTTGTCATTTATTGTGACAACATGAGTAGTATACACTTGGCAAATAACCCAGTCTATCATGCTAGAACAAAGCACATTGAGGTGCATTATCACTATGTGCGAGAGAGGGTTTTACTAGGTCTTATTGATCTAGTTTATGTCAGCACAGAGGATCAGGTAGCTGACATATTCACGAAGGCATTGGACGCAGAGAAGCTGCGCAAGTTCAGAGACCTGCTTGGTGTGTAGGAATTGGGATTGAGCTCGAGGGGGAGTGTTGAGATATCGAGCTCCACTCGTGATACGCCAGGGTGACCGTTGTGTATTTATGTCACCGACTTGTCAGTTGCAGATGCGGTTGGTACACCGCCCATGAATAATAGCTACATGATAGCTATCCTTATCTACTCTAGTTCGTGGCTCAGTTAGTATGCCACCTTAGTTAGTTGAGTTTGGTTTGAGACCCATATATAGGGTTCTTCTATTTCTTTGTACTAGAGTTCTTTTGGCTCACACAACTAAGAAGAGGAAAACTGTTTTCAGCCTCCACCCTTGTGTGTATTCCCCCATTGTGCAAGCAAGAAAGCTTCAAGTGAGACTCCTTCCTTCTCTCCCACAATCTTGACAGGAATGTCACAAGGTTTTTCTGTTAGTGACTCCCGAGTCTACTCTGCAACAAAACGTATCGGCCAACCCTGTTAGGATCGACCTGAATCTTCCTAGATTTCTAATAGTCAAGCCATTCTACGGCCTTCTAGCGCCGGTCTACTTTGCATAGAGCATCTAAACTAAGATGGAATCATATCGCACTTGGTCCAAAGAGAATGGAAAATCAGAGGGATGCATCACTGGACCTCTCTCCCCGTAGGGTAAAGTCCCATTCTGGTCCCCTAAAATGATATGAGCCAGGGTTCTATTCTACATTATCTAAAGTCAATAGGTAATCGTAATTTGAATGTTGAGAAGCCTCCTAGTTCTCTAGGACCACCCTACCATAGGATGGATCCGTCGGGGGTTTCGCCCACTCGTTTTCCTTGATAGCTTTAGTTTCCCACTTACCTAAGGGCACATTAGTGGTAACATATACAAGTAGTTTCCTTAATTAACCCGTTAGTCACATGTTCCTTTATGTAATTTTATGCACTGAGATGAAAACAGATCAGAAAATTTCCTTGAAAGTAAACTTTATATTAAAATTTCAACTGAGATACAAATCTCTTGCATAGGATAATTTTCACAATCTGTAAGGACGCGTCTTATTTTCCTCCAAGTTTCCACCCTTGTACTAGTAGCAAGGCCTCAAGATTCCTTCCCGAGTCATGTAAACCATCTGAGTAAGATCCGAAGGCAGGGAATTTACGACCATAGCCCCCTAGCACCCAAGCATCCTCCTACAAATAGAAATTTCTATGGAGAGACCTCTCACGATGGGTTAGGTTCACATTCCCGACGTGGTTATCAAAAAGCCCCTTGGATAGGGTTGGTGGCTAGCTAGGGGTGCTCAACATACCTTTTCGAGGTGTTTCAACCTGAATCCAATTTGATTTTTTTTTCTCATCAATTCCTTTGTTAGATGACTCATTTTCCAAACAGGTGTTCCTTAAGTACAAACACAAGCAGAAGCGCACAACATGCACTAGACAATTCTTTGTTCTCTCTACCGAAGGAAATTCCAATTTGATGTGATAGCGTCTAGTATCGGCTTTATCCGTGTTATTGTTTGAGATTTCTAGAGATAACCTTGTTTAATTTTCTCATTCTTTTGAATGAAGGAGTATCCTTGCAATGTTGATTGCAATTCGAAACATTGGCTTCTCTACAACAAAACCCTACATATTCATTTGAAATAGGGTTTGTCGCATAATTCATATAGTTACTTTAGGACTTTGAATTCCTTTCAGCTTCAAGCAAGATAGGCCTTGAGAAGAATCCTTCCAACTTCTAACACTTTATGGTTTGAAATTCTTTCGACTTCCTAGGAGCCCTACGTATTCTATCACAAGTTCAATCTATGTTTTGTGAGATGTAATAGGATTTTCTATTATTTCAACCAAGCAAACAAATGCGGATGCATAAAATCTATCTAGCTTAATTGTAGTTTAATGCATATTCTTGAAAATTCTCATATATATATTAGCATGAAATTTCCATGCAATATATGTGCAATTTAACGGCTTCTAAGTGCAATTTTAATCGATCACCTCTAAAATGAATGCAATGAACAAATTTTTTCTAGTACGCTCATTATCTCAAAACATGATCAATTAAGTTGCAATAATTAATGTAAACATTATTTTCTTCAAATTTCTTTTCCCTAATACAACGGGGTGCACCTGATTCATAAGAGATGTGTTTTGTGTAGTTGTGGTCCTGTTGGTTGTGGTGGGAGTTTTAGCATTTGGAGAGATCTTTCACTTGGGGGCCATCATTCGCAAGTGGATTTGAGAGATAAAGAAGGAGGAATGAATTTGAAATGGGAGAGCGTAAGAGAAGATGGCTTAGTCGAAGACCGAGATAGGGGGAATTGAGCTAACTCTCTCTCTCTCTCTCTGTCACTTTCTCTCTCTCTCTCTCTCAGTCAAGCTCCTTCTTGCAATCTCTTGGAGGGGTATCCTTCTACCTCCCTCTCTCTACCTCTCTCTCGCAGCCTCTTGGGATCTCCTTATGCTTCTCTAACTGCTCCCCATGCCTCATATTTATAGCTAAACAAGAGAAGAAGTGTTATGGCTGAGAAGAAGAGCTCTTTATGGAGGGGATCTTGGAAAAATCAGCGACCTGATGCTCAAATCACAATTGTGATAGTTCCATTGACTCAGAAAGGGGGGTAAAACCCCAAGACACTTGATTAGAAATCTTCATGATCACTCCTTCTTCTCCCTGCTCAAAGTGTTGTTTACTACCTGTAAACTACAATGTGATGTATGTGATTTCGCCAATCCTTCTTTTTTTTGTATTAAATCTCCAAAACAAGCTGAAAAAATCACTTACTTTTTTTACATGACATCTTGTTCTAGAGATCTCCATAGCTTTTTAGGATATTTATAATAAGTAATATCTAAAATGTCTAAAATATGCTAATTTTGTCCAAAAATCTAATATTTTTTGGATAATCCATACTATACACATTAACACTAGTGATTAATATGGCTCATAACTCTCGTTCACGTTGTAGCTTCCGTGAAGGGTGGCTACGGTCCTTGTCAATCCAAAAAAATGTCGGATTACGACTCTTGATTTTTTAAATATTTTTAATTAAATAAAAATCATTAGTTATCAATGTTAGTTAGTTTTTACTTTAGTTAGTCTTTACTTAGTAACTTTACTAACTTATTAATTGACTAACTAACTTTCAAACTAACCAACTAGTTTTTAATTGTGTGAAAGTATTACATCATCCTCCCCTTAGAGAAATCAAGATGTCCTCATCTCGAGAGAAACTGTGGGTATTGCTGATTAAGAGCATTCTCATCTATCCATGTAGCATCTTCTTCAAGATAATCCTTCCACTGGACAAGGTATTCTCTAAGGGTTCTACTCCTCAATTCTCTCTCCTAGTATCTAGGTGTTTATTTGGCTAAAACTCAAGGACTCCTTGACTAGGCATTACAATTTGTTGATCACTCAGTACATGGCTAGGATTAGGCACATATTTCTTTAGTAGACTAACATGAAATACATTGTGAATTTTTATATTTTCAGGGAGTTGAAGTTTGTAAGCATTAGGTCCTAGGCTTTTGAGGATCCTATAAGGCCCGCAATACCTTGGGCTAAGCTTTTTAAACTCTCCCAAGGATAAAGAACTCTTCTTGGGTCATACATGAATGAAAACCATATCCCCCTCCTTGAAGAGCCACTCTTGCCTGTTCAAATCCACATGCGCCTTCTGCCTATCCTTGGAAACTTTGATGTCTTGCCTAATGGCCTTAATCTGTTCATCAATTTCTTGTAACATCTTCTTGGAAGCCTTTCTATTTGGCCCTTGATTATGGTTAGCTCCAGTTCCAAGTGGGTACAACTCAATTATGGTTGTAGTAGATATGCTCACCAAGGTTACGCATCTCATCCCAGTAAAGACAAATTATAAGGCTTTAGATATTGCCAGACTATTCATTAAGGAGATATTTAGACTCCATGGTCTACCCAAAAGGATCATTGATCAAGACTCCCTTTTCACATCTCATTTCTGGAGAGGGATATTTGAAGCTATGGGGGCTCATCTCTGTTTTAGTACGGCCTATCATCCTCAAACTAATGGCCAAACAGAAAGGGTCAATCAAGTGATTGAAGATATTGGATCCACTTCTTAGGCTAACCCAACAACAAAGTCCATGATGCTGATAAATTTCCACTTCATCTGAGGGATCTCGAGGGGTTGTAGCTTTCCAGACTTCTTGACATGCTCTACCTTGATGCGTTGGCAAGACAAACATTCCGTGGCATATTTGAGTACATCTCCCTTAAGTCTCTCCCAATGATAGCTCTTCATGACCATGTTAAGAGTCTTGGCATATCTTGGATGACCAAAGAAAGGGGAATCATGTGCTAGAGTATCCGTTGTTTAAGTCTTTGGCTCAAAGAAATACAAAGTCTTGTCCTGAAGTAGGCTAGGCCTTCATAGAAAGAGTACTCTTGGTATTTAACTTTGAGTTTGGGACTTTGATCCTTTTCTAGAATCTTCTTTATCATTTTCTGATATTTTGGGTCATGTTAAGAGTCTTCTCTAGCCAATTCAAGGATAGGGTTGCTTAGCATTGGTGGCTAGTGACCTGGCCCTTGAAGGTTCCTCCATAATGAGGGAGTTGAGGAACACTTTACGAATTAAGGCATCAGCGACCACATTTTTCTTTCCAAGTCTATATTTGATCTCAAAGTCATACTCTTGTAGCACCTCGATCTAGCAGCGTTGCCTCATGTTGAGGTCAGGCTGGGTAAAGATCCATTTGAGGCTCTTGTTGTCTGTGACCAAGGAGAATTTGTTGCCGAGCAAGTAGTGCCTCTAGAGTTTGAGGACATGAATGATAGTTAACAGTTCCAAGTCATGAGTAGCATAATTTTTAACATGGGTTTTTAACTTCCTTGAGGAATATGCCATGAGATGACCTTCTTGCATTAGTACACAGCCTAGTCCAAGTGAGTTGGCATCTGTAACAAATTCAAACTCCTTGCTCAAGTCTAGGAGCTTCAGAATTGGCATTGTCACAAAGCTATGTTTGAGTTGGTCGAAGCTTACTTGTTCAGTGGCTGTCCACACTATTGCAACCTGCTTCTTTAGTAGATCTGTGAGGGGTGCCGCAACTAAGGCATAATCTTTGATGAAGATTCTATACCATCCTGTTAGACCAAGAAAGCTACGCACTTCCTTAATAGTAGTTAGTGGGGGCCATTCTTGTATATCTTAAACCTTTGTAGGATCCACATATATTCCTCTTTTGATACAATGAAGCCTAGATACTCAATTTGTCGTTTGAGGAAGGCACACTTTCTCTTTTTGGCATAAATCTTGTGCATCCTAATGATTTCAAGGACAATGTGAAGTTGAGGCTCATGGTCTTCTTCTTCCTTGGAGTAGACTAGGGTGTCATCAAAGAAAAGAAGTACAAAATCATCAAGGTAGGCTCTAAAGATATCCTGCATTAGCCTATTGAATGTAGTAGGAGCATTGGTTAATCCAAAAGACATTACTGTGAACTCAAAATGGCCATATCTGGTGTTGAAAGCTGTCTTTGGAATATCCTCATCCTTGATGTGGATTTGGTAATACCTTGATCCTAAGTCAATTTTTGAGAAGATTTTTGCCCCTTGTAGGCGACAAGTAGCTCATCTATCCTTGGGATAGGATATTTATTCTTGATGGTTACTTGATTCAGCCCTCTGTATAGCCGGAGCATTCCATCCTTCTTCTTTTGAAACAACATAGGAGCTCTGCATGGTGAACTACTAGGCTGAATGAACCCTTGATCTAAAAGTTGTTTCAGCTGCTCCTTTAATTCGATGGCTTTTGGGAATAGACATTTTGTAGGGTCTTTTTGCAATTGGAGCAATGCCTGGTATGAGTTTGATCTCATGATCAATCTCCCTTGGGGGCGGTAGCTTTGTCAAGTCTTTGGGAAACACATCTGCATACTCCTTCAGCCATGAAGGTTCTTCTTCAAACTCCTTGATTTGCTCTAGCTTATTCAGCTTGATCAAGTAGATGGGTAAACCCTTTTGCATTCCCTTAACTATCAGTGATGCCTTTGCTAATTGGATTTTGGGTTTACCAGCCTCCCCTTGAGTTGTGACTAGTTCCCCTTTAGAACTTTGGAAGGAAATTTGGCCCCTTCCACAGTGAATGTGGGCATCATTGGGTATTAATCAATCCATGCCAAATAAGCATTCATGAGCCCCTAAGTTCATTACTCTGAATTTTACAATTGTTGGCTTTCCAATGAGTAGGAATCTCACTTTGGCAGTTTGTCTAGTACAATTGATTTCATGTCCATTTGCTAATTCCACAAGTAAAGTGGGTGTAACTATTGTAGTTATTCCTAGCTTTCTTGCACAAGTAGGAGAAATAAAAGAATCAGTACTTTCACAGTCAATAAAGGTTTTGAAATTCTTACCTTGGTAGTGTGAAGGGGTCTGGATCACCGAGAATTGGCTATTCACTCCCTTTTTATGGAGAGTAGCATGGATTTTTGCCTTTTCAATCTCTGCTTCCATAGTTGGTTCTTCCTCTTCATTTACTTCCTTGATGGTGATATTGGAAGGCCTTGCCCTCCCCATTGATGATTGACCCTGACCATTGACCCTGACCACCCGCAGCTTTGGTTTGTCCATGGAATCGTCCTCAGCGGTGGTCCTCACCAAGTTTGGGACACTCTCTTTTGAAGTGCCCAGGTTTCTTATAGTAGAAGCATCGCAGGTTTTGGTCATTTCTCTGTGTAGGAACAAAGTCATTGACTGCATTCGCCTTTGGTTTCTTCTGCTATCCTTGACCTTGTCCTTGTACTTTTTTAAATTGGGCTTCCATGGTCTTGACACCTAGAGGGTTAGGGAAGACTTTGTCTCTTCCCTACAAAGGAGAACCCTTTGTTACAGCTAGACAATTATTCTCAAATGACCAGATTCTCAAGCTGACAGAAGCAGACTAAAGAGGTCCTCAATGTCAAGAAGGTGATTAACACTTCAGGAGTGTCTTTCTCAATGATCATCACTGATCCTCTCTGGAAGCTAATCTGTCAATTTCTCTAGGACAGGTTCATGCCTGCCAAGACACCATCTCACTATTTGTCCAAGGAGCTCTTCACAGCTTCCAGGATGGTGTTAAAAGGGGTTGCCATTGATTGGAGTACTTATCTTCTTACGAAGATGGACCAACATTTTGTCAAAGTGACTAGAGGGAATGTTACCAATGTAACTTATGGTTCATATTTATATTCTTTCTTAACATATTCAGGCCTTAAGAAGGGTGTGCTTCCTCCTCCTCCATCTTATCAAGTTCCTCCCCCTCCACCTTCAGAGGATTCAGAACCCATTGACATAGAGTATCTTGATTCCCCTCCTCCATTGGTCATTCAGTGGAAGCACTTGAAGCATGTGGCAGAAAAAATTCCCCCAATCATTCTTTCAGTAACAGTTCCTGTTACCTCTGGAAGTGACCTTCGTGCCTACCTCACATGCAACAAATTATTCAGGGCATATCAAGAGGGTTCTTTGGAAATATCAGTTCCTTCGCTGAACAATTTAGTGTCAGGGGATGCCATTCCTTTCCTTTGTAACGACATCCAAAGTTCTATTGAACTCTCAATGACAGCTTGTGTTCAACAGTTATATTCTTCTTTCTATGAAGAATTGATGTAATCCAAAGACCAAATGCATAAGGCAACCACAGAGTTAGCCTTTGCTAAAGACACTCTTACCGATCTGTTTAAGGAGATGGAGCAGCAGACCCAAATGATTGAGACCCAGAGAGAAGAAATATCTTCTTTGAAAATTCAGTTAGCAGATGCTCAGTCGGAGGTTACTAGAGTTTCGGAAGAGAAAGAGAAAATGTCTAAAGAAGCTCAAGAGTTTAAGACTCTTTTAGATACGAAAATCTCAGCTTTGCAGACTGCTCATAATACATTGGAATCCCAAGCTTCCTAGATTAAGCAGTTGAAGGACCAACTGGCGTAGTCACAATCCATTCCTCCAAGTCCCAGTGTCCCTATGATTCCTTCTATATCTTAGCAGGACTTGGCAGTTCTCTAGAGACACACCACATTATGTCTGTTGTTTCAAGATAAAGTGGAAAGATTGCACTCTAGGATGGATTTATTATGGTCTACATTTGAGCACTTTCAAGAGTATGTTCCTCCAGAGCATTCCTTTTTTGTCCACTATCAATTGCAGAAGTTGGCCTTCTATATTAAGCTCTCAACAATGGATCTCCCTCTTCCAGAGGATGGTTGGAGTGGGGCTTGGCCTTCTAATTTGCTGACAGAAGTTTTCCGTATGGTCTTTGAAGATTCCATGACCACAAATACCATGTTGTTGTCTTATATGTATCTACAAGGTGATCTGTTAATTTCAGATGACGTAGATCTGGCTTGGTGTGTGGGGGATGTGGTCTTACAAGCTGCTTTATATGTCAACCATTTGGAGTTGAGGATAGATGACATGTTCCAATGCTATTCTTCTAAAGTGGCTACTTGCCCTGACACTTCATGGCATTCAATGATTGATTTTGTGGTCCTAAACCAACGCTAAAATATAGCTTCTACTTATGTGCAGAGCACTAACCAACTGAGGGTGGATCTCCTAGCTTATCTTTCCAAGAACCATCCATTTGATTCATCCTTCTTTGATGCCTACCATCAACAATCTGTTTTAGGTCCCTCTGTTCCTGGCTTATTGTACTATCAACAAATGGCCCATCGCTATGATGCTTATTTTTCCCTTTATCAATCTAACTCAGCAGCTATCTTGTCTCTCCTTTTCCAACCTTAGGGTTTTTCTCAAATTCCAATCTTTACCTATTGTTCTTTCATTGAAGATCGAGTCTTTTCCCCTTCTCCACCATTTCCTTCTCCATCAATCCATATACCTTCTACTTTTCCTACTTATCAATTGACACCTTTCCTAACTGATTCACTTAAATTTTTTGCCACTCTTTCTTTAGCTTATTCCTCATTTTATGATTTTGTCTACCCATCTCTTCATCCTCTTTTATTTATTCCACTTCCATCTCCTACCACTTCTATTTCTCAACCCCCTCAGTTGGTTAGTGGGTACGAAGGATTTGATCAGCAGATTCCGAGAAGAAGAGGATGGAGCGCAATTGATTCTCTCACGGGACCATAGATTAATTGGTCATTAATTTCAGGAGACTGGACAACTGCTAGTCAAGCATACCAAAATTACCTCCAATTTTCTCAACAATATTCACATTCTCTAGATCCTTCAGTGAGATTGACAGCCCATTTTGCTTGGTACTTAGCACATATGCATAGGCATTCCCATAACGATCAAAAGGCCATTCCAAAGCTTTGTATAAATGTCAATGTGAACATTCATTCCCAACAGTTGGATGTCCTATATTTTCATGCCCTTTTTCTACCTAGCAGATACATTGTTTTGCTAGAATGGATGTGCTGCCTTTAGTTCTTTTAGAAACCTCCAAAATCTTTTGTAGATGAGTCTTTATCCCTAGATCGCTTTCGAAATTATCAAGCCTTCAAGAGGGATCATCTTCATTGATACTCTTGGATGTATCTTTTGTGCTTCTTAATGAGACATCTTTTGGAGGTGCCATTTAGATGGTTGTGTTTGTGTATGTGTTGTAATAATTTGTATGTGATGAGTTTGTGCTAGTTGAATAATTTGTTCGAGAGCTCTCTTTTCAACTATTGATGGTGATGGTGGATGGCAAGCCTACGATGGAAAGCTGAAGAACCTCTTATATCCTTTACAAATTTGTTATGACTTTTTATTGTTTATCATATGTATTAATGAATAATGAAGTTTTCCTTTAGTAGTATTCTTTTTTCGAGATACAGGTGATAAGTTGGGTTCATGGTGGAGTGATTGTTGAAGATACTAAAGAAGATCAAATTGATCTCTTTAGTGAAATTATATTCTTCTTTTACTTAGGTCGTGAGGATGCTTCCTTTCTAAGTGTCGGGATATGTTGAGAGTGGAAAAAGACTGAAGTTTTGACTGATTTTTGTTATTTTTGAGGTGTGAATGGTTGATTTTTGATGGATTTAGAGTGATGTATAGTTGTTAATGGAAGTGTTTGAGAGTGTTTTGGATGATATTGATTTTGTTTTGGAAGTTCATGATGATTTTTAGTGGAAACATGAAGCTCTGTGATGATTTGATAGGTTTTGTTGAGGTTCTGATTGGTTATGATACCTTCTGTATAGCTTTTGTTTTGTTCTGATTTTCTTCTGTATGAAGCGTGGATTGATGATTGATGAAGGTTGAAATCTTTTGAAAGCTTATTGAATAGTTTTTGATAGTTTGGAATGGTTTTAGTATGAGTTATGAGGATTTGATGTTCTCTGATGACCTTCTGTAACCCTCTGTAAACCTTCTTTCTATAGAGCCTTTGTCTCTGTTCTGTCTCTGCTCTGTTCCTGTTCTGTTGTGTTCTCTAGATCTTCTATAAGTGTTCTATAGAATGTATGTGTGACTTTGGGAAAGTTTTCTAACTTTTGGAAAGGATGAATCTAAGTTCAAAAGAGCTAAAACAAATGGAAGAATCAGCTGCTGAAGACTGAAGAGAAGACTGGAGTGATAGTGACAGTAGTGAGCTATAAAGAGACACTGTAGTGGATTTGGTGCCACTTCACATCAGACATACCTCTTGGGAGGTGCATCCACGACCTAAGAAGGATTATTGAGAGTTATTATTGAGTATTGTAGTGAGGAGTTGATGTACTATTGAGAGAGAGAGAGAGAGAGAGAGAGAGAGAGAGAGAGAGAGAGAGAGAGAGAGAGAGAGAGAGCCAGACATAGTCAATTCTATCAAAACAGTGTAACTGTATATGAGAGATTGAGAGAGAAATTTATGAAGACATGGAAGATGAATACTATGTGATTGATTTCCATTCAAAAATGGTGTATTATTTTATATTCCTTATTCTATTGATGAATTCTATGAAGATGTTGAAGATTATGGTTGATTCTATCAAATTTGTGGGAGATATCTACTATGATGTTGTGTGAAGATTTGCTATTTTCCTGGTTTTGGTCATCAAAAGAATGAACTAAAAGCTTTTTGATGTCACAAGATAGATTTTCTTGCATTAGAATCCCTTTTTCCTTGGTGTCTCTCTTGGGGCTCCAATTGTAAAATTGTGTGGAGCAAGATGGCAATGAGTTCAAGGTGGTGCTTGAGATGATAGTCTGTGAGACAATGTACTCGAGGATGAAAATAGTGATATCGTAGTTAGTTGACGGTCATAATTCAATTTTTCCTTCTTTTCCTCTTTAAGAATACTAAGGTCTTTTATTCTTTAACCTTATATTCCACTTCCCCCCCTTGATACTAGCTCATGCGAAGGGGGGTGGGACATTACATTTCAATTCTATCTGATTGGAGGCAAGCTCTTGATTCTTCTATTGATTGTCTATGGCATTAGGCTTGACATGGGCTTGGATTGGGATAGTGTGAGGTGTCCGCCAGTCTCAATCTACGGCACACCTTTTAGTAGTCCATCAATAGGTTTCCAAAAATGATGCCGCCCAGCGCTCCCTTGGAACATTATGGGATCACTTAGGCCCTATTGAGTCTACTTCGCAATAGGAGAGTTCTGACCGAACCCACTAGGATCGACCTGAATTTTTGGGTTCCTAAAATCAAACAAGTCTCCTAACAATCAGCTAGCATCAGTAATTTTGAGTTTTCTCTTTTACAGGATTACTCGATCTAAAGCGAACTTGCCATTGCACGTGGTTCAAAGAGAATGGGAGACGAAGGGGAGTATGGTACATCAACTCTCCTGCTCATAAGGTAAAATCCCATCCTGGCCCCCTAAAATAGTGCAAGTTAGTTCTACCTAATGACTAGTTGGTTAATTTATCATCTTCCTATTTCTATTGCTGATTTAGAAAAGCTCCTAACTAACCAGGACCACCGTACCATTGGATGGACCCATCGGGGGTTACGCTCACCTATTCGCTTTCCTTTGATGACAGAATCATCTTTAGTTTTTAAATTACCTACAACACATTTATTGGAACATATACAACTAGCTTCCTTAATTAGTTAGTTAAATCACATGTTCCTTCACGTTATTTATCTCATAGACATGCATACAATTCAAAAAATCCTTGAATAAAACAAACTTCTTTATTATATTGGAAGCTACCGGGACCACCCTACCGTTGGACAAACCCGTCGGGGGTTATGCTCACCTACCCGCTTTCCTTTGATGACAGAATCATCTTTAGTTTTTTAATTACCTACAATACATTTATTGGAACATATACAACCAGCTTCCTTAATTAGTACGTTAAATCATATGTTCCTTCATGTAATTTATCTCATAGACACGCATACAATTCAAACAATCCTTGAATAAAACAAACTTTTTTATTATATTGGAAGCTACCTGGACCACCCTACCATTGGACAAACCTGTCGGGAGTTACACTCACCTACCCACTTTCCTTTGATGACAGAATCATCTTTAGTTTTTTAATTACCTAAAACATATTTATTGGAACATATACAACCAGCTTGCTTAATTAGTATGTTAAATCACATGTTCATTCACGTAATTTATCTCGTAGACATGCATACAATTCAAACAATCCTTGAATAAAACAAACTTCTTTATTATATTGGAACCTTATTACAATTTCCTTCATCTAACCCTACGGAAGATACATAGAATTCCACGAGGGTATTTTGCCCACCAAGATTCCACCCTTGTAACTAATATTTAGGGTTCCAAGTTCCCATCCTGGTCATGAAGGGGCTCGCCAGATTCTAGAAACAATGCAGGATTTACAACCAAAGCCCCTCTTGACACCCACATTTTCTTTTGACCGAGACTATCCTTACGAACAGACGTTTTGATAATGGAGCAGTTGTCTAATGTAAGAGAAGGGGATTTAATAATGGGGAAATACTAGCTACAGTGACTGGTATATAAGGTGTTAGTGACTTGATTTTTCACAATCAAAAAATAATACGAGTCTCCTTTCATCTTCACCTCTCTCTCTCCAAGCTTTCATGGCTTCTTTCTCTCTCTTCATGTCTTCCTCTCTCATTTTTTAGTCTTTCTCTCTCCTCATCACTCTCTTTCTCTCTCTTCCTTCAGTATTTCTCTCTCTTCTGCACTCTCTCTCTCTTCTCTTCTTCTCTCTCTCTCCTTTCCTCTTCTTGATAATAAGTGGTATTAGAGCTCTAGTTCTGATCCATTTAGTTACCTTACATGCTTATTTACCATCCTTTTCAGTTAAAAATCCAAGAAGCTTCAGGTACACAAGGACAAGCACTAAAATGGAGGAGCACTGAAGGACCCCGAGGTCAAGGACTAGGAGGACAATAGTCAGGAGCATTAATGGAGTCCCAAGGCCAAGTTTAGAGGCTGAAAGACCGGATTTGGTAGCTCATGGGTCATTTTGGGCCAAATTTGAAGGTAAATTTCTAAAGACAGTGGTCACAGGAGTTAGGAAAGAGTTTAATCTTGGTTACTTTTCACATGGAGTCTTCTCTCTCCTCATTCTCAAGCTCCTGCCAAGCTTCCATGGAGGAGAAAACACCATAGATCTTCTCTACTCCACCTCCAATGATCTTCATGACTTTTCCAGAGCTTCCTAGGGCTTCTAATCTTCATCTCAAGCTGTCGATTGAATGGTTGGACCTTCCCTCTCTCCCCAGGTAGCAATCCGTGATTTGCAACACAAATTTTGGGGCTGCAATCTGAGCAAATAATCATAATCTTGAGCTTCTTCTCCATCTTGGCTCTCTTCTCCAGCTTCCACAGGGTGATCTTGACATGGATGAAGCCTTCTTCTCACCTTTCTTGAGCTCTCTTGATCCCTGAAACCCTAACAGGTGCAGGCCATGGATAGCCATGAAATTTTTCTCAAAGCTCACTGATTCTTGAAGGCTTTTGCCTCTTTTGGGCCCATGAGCTTGTGCCTACAAGAATCTTTGAAGAAGCAAGCATCAAGAAGGCCGTATTTGAAGATGGAAGCAAGAATGGAGGCTTGACATTTGGGGCAGCCATAGCCATAGACCAAGAACCTTGAATTTTAATTCCCTTCAAGATTGGGTCCCACGGCCTAAATATTAGAGTCTTTGCCATCAATGGAGCTTGCCTACCAATTTGGAAGAGGTTTGGAGCACGAGAAGGCATTATGGGGTTAAATTTTGGGAGACTCTTCTTCTATAGCCTTCAAAGCATGCATGGAGCTACTGAAGCTCAACCTCTCCTTCTCCCATTGAAGAATCAAGGTTGAAGACTCAATTCTTGGCTGAAGCTTTGTCATCATGAAGCTAATTGGAGCATTGGAGAGCAACCTTGGGACATCGGCTGATTCTGAGCCCTTCTTCACTAATCAAAGAGATAATTGACTCTTGAACTCTCTTTTATTTCCATCCTATTGCTGAGCCAAAAAGCCTATTGTTGGGAGAAATTCAAGTAGTCAATCATGAATTTTATTGAAGGTTTCAATGCTTACATGCTGCCAATTTAATCTCAGTCCTTTCTTAGGCTTTCTTGCATTGAAAATGGTCCATTCTATGCTGAAATTTTCACTACTATTTAGTGATTGCCTCACCCTAATCTTTTGACTTTTGATGATTGTTTGAACATAAACTAATCTCTAAAACCCATTGTAAATGAGGTGACATAGTAGTGAATCATTGCTCGGTAAGCCCTCCCCCTATTCCCAATTCAAATCCATACACCATGAAAAGAATTACTTCCAACCTCCCATGCATAGCATGCTGATTGTTTAATTAAACCAAATGTCTACCATGTATACATTCCAGGCAAGTTGGAAGCAAAAGAGGGAACCCTGAAGCCCCCTTCCGAGATATCGAGCTCCACTCGTGATATGCCATGGTAACCATTGTGCATTTATGTCACTGACTTGTCAGTTGCACATGCGATTGGTACACCGCCCATGAATAATAGCTAGATGACAGCTATCCTTATCTACTCTAGTTCGTGGCTCAGTTAGTATGCCACCTTAGTTAGTTGAGTTTGGTTTGAGACCCATATATAGGGTTCTTCTATTTCTATGTATTTGAGTTCTTTTTGGCTTACACAACTAAGCAGAGGAAAATTATTTTCAGCCTCCACCTTTGTGTGTATTCCCCCATTGTGCAAGCAAGAAAGCTACAAGTGAGACTCCTTCCTTCTCTCCCACAATCTTGACATGGTATCAGAGCCTTGTTCGTGGTAAGGAGCTCAAGAAAGCAAGCCAAGTTCGCGGTGTTCTGGTAAGAGGACCAGTGTTGCTTTCATTTTTCTGTTTTGGGAGCAAGTCTCTGCAGATAGCACAGCCGGGAAGTGCAAGAGTGCATTGTCTCAGGTTGAGACGCCCTTCGCGGTGAAGCAAGAGGGTAGTATATGCTGTGGATAAGGACTTTCGCCCTTGGTGACCCCATTTTTTTGATTTGAGGCCATTTCGGGGCCTGTTTTGGAGGCGGAAGTTTTCTGCACGCACTCAGGAAAAGGCCCAATTTTATGCTGTGCGACCACCGTTCTACAGGTCGGTGAAAAGTTACTGTAGAAATTGCATCGTATGCCTGTGCAAAGAGACATTGGGAGTTACAGAATCATCTTTGTTGCCTATTGATGCAAAATCGTCACTAGGAAGTGAATGTGTGGTCAAATACCACTTTTGTCAGTTTTGCAGATTTGCCCTTGTGAGGCTGAAGCTGTGTTCTTTGTAGTGACAGAATTTTTTGCAGTGTTCTGTAATGGCGTCTGATTCTCTTTCACAGATTGTCACTGAAAAGCTTGACAAGAACAACTTCCAAGCATGGAAGTTTAGAATGACGAATTTCCTTATGGGAAAAGGATATTGGGAATTTGTTGCAGGAAATGAAGAAGAGCCAGTTCTTCCTGATGTTCCCAATCAACAGCAAATGCAGGCATTTAAAGCATGGCATGAGAGAGCCAGGAAAGTTATGTACAGGCTGTCTATCAGCATTTCAGACTCTATGATTATGCATATTCAAGATGCAAGTATGCAAAAGGAGGCATGGGATACTTTGTCAAAAATGTATAGCACAAATACGCAAGCCAGGAAAATGCAGCTCAAGCAAGATTTGCACAATGTGCAAAGAGAAAATATGAGCATCAATGACTACCACATGAAGGTGAAGAAGATTGCAGATACACTTGCTTCCATTGGGTCGCCAGTGGAAGATGATGATTTAGTTTCTGTGACCTTGAATGGTCTAGGAAAGGATTATGCACAGTTCCGAACATCCATTTCCGTCCATGAAAGATTTCCTGATTTTGAGGAGTTGATTGCTCTTCTAATTTCTGAGGAGCAGAGAAATGGTGGTGCATCTTCTTCAGGAGGAACTTCAAAAGAAGCTGTCTTCTACTCAAATGCTGGAAGAGGTAGAAGCAGAGGTAGAGGAGGCCGATCTGGAGGCCGTGGTAGAAATCAGAATATGCAGCAAACTCAAGAAAACCAGTCCTATGGACGAGGACATGGTAACTCTAGAGGCAGGGGGAGCCAAAGGGGTCGTGGTGGATGGCAAAGAGGCCAAAATGCAAACAGTAATGTTGAATGCTACTACTGTGGTAAAATGGGTCATATGGCTAAAGACTGCTATAAAAAGCAGAATGACATCATGAATGGAAAACTGCAACAAGGGAATTATGCATCTTCTAGTAGATAGGGTGATGACAGAAATGAGCATTTGTTTATGGTGCAGCACATGAACAATTCTGTGACAAGTGTAGAAGAAAGCAACGATGTATGGTATGTTGATTCAGGTGCATCAAACCACATGGCAGGTCATGCAGAATGGATGGAGGATGCAAGGAAAATGAAAAAACCAGGATTTGTGGAGACTGGTGATGATACTGCACATCCTATTGTGCAGATTGAAAAATTTCCTTTGTCTATGCAGGATGGGAAAAAGAAATACATGTCCGATGTATTTCATGTCCCGAATATCACCAAGAATCTGGTTTCTGTTGGTCAAATGGTTGAGCAGGGCTTGCAGGTCAGATTTAATCCTCATGGATGCTTTGTTGAGGATATGAAAAATAAAGGTCGCTTGATAGCAAAAGGAAATAAGAAGGGCAGAATGTTTACGTTGGATGCGGACATGCTTGAATTGAGTGCAGCAATGTTTGCACATGGGACCGGTGTAGTTGCAGATATTGATATCTGGCATAAACACATTGGTCATGTTAATGTAAAGAGACTTAAATCAATGCAGGCCCAAAATATTGTTGCAGGATTGCCTAAATTCAAGGTTGCAGAAATGCATAAGGTATGTGAAACCTGTCAATTTGGAAAACAAGCAAGGAAACCATTTCCTAGACATGTTCAAGAGAGTAAGAAGCCATTGGAATTAATCCACTCTGATGTGTGGACTACTAAAGCTGCATCTCTTGGAGGCTGTCATTATTTTGTCACTTTTATTGATGACTATAGCAGAAAAGTTTGGGTGTATTTCATGAAAAAGAAAAGTGAAGTTTTTGGGCATTTCAAAACTCTTAAAGCTATGGTTGAAAAATAAACAGGCCTGCAAATAAAATGCCTAAGGTTAGATGGAGGGGGAGAGTACCTCTCAAATGAGTTTGCAAGGTTTCTGCAGGAGCATGGCATAAAGCAGCAATATTCATGCAGTCATACCCCACAACAAAATGAAATTGCAGAAAGGAAAAACAGGCATATTGGAGAGGTATCTCGTGCCATGCTCAATGAAAAAGACTTGCTAGATTTTTACTGGGCTGAAGCAGTTGCTACAACAGTCTACATAATGAACAGGACTCCCACTGCAGCAATACATGGGATGACTCCAGAGGAGAGGTATACTGGTAGGAAATCATATATTTCTCATTTGAAAATTTTTGGTTGCATTTCCTATGTTCATGTGCCAATTGAGTTGAGATCCAAGTTGGATCCAAAAGCTAAGAAGTGCATCTTTATTGGTTACTCTCTGCAGCAAAAAGGGTATAGATGCTATAACCCTTCTACTCGTAAGTTTACAGTAAGCAAAGATGTTGTTTTTTATGAGATGAGTAGCTGGTATAAACCAGTAAATGTGATTGATGATGTAGATGCACAAAATGGTAATGCTGCACAGAATTCACAGCAGCAGTCACAAAATATTAGTGGACCTGGAACGTCCTCTAGCAGTGGTTCACATTCTTCGCCATGGACAAGCAGATTGAGATCAGGAGAATCTTCTCAAAGCAATGCAGATAGTGGTATTCAGGTACCACAAAAAGGAAAAGAGAAGGTAGATCAGCCCATGTTTGATGTGAATGCAGGTCACTCTTATGTGGATGGTGAATCCAGTGGCTCAGAACAGAGCATTGATGATGAGTTGGGTATTCCTTCTATTGTTACACCTGGAGTAAGGAAGACCAAGGATGTTTTGAGAGCACCTGGGAGTGAACCTACTTTGCGCAGGTCTACTAGAGCTAGGTATCCTGTGGTGGATAGGCTGAAATATGATGGATTTACAACCATTCACTATGCTTATATGGTCAAAGTGATACATGAACAGAACCTACTTCTTTTGAGCAACCCATGGGAAAAGAAAAATGGGAGAAAGCCATGGATGAAGAAATGGATGCCTTGGAAGCAAATGCTACATGGGAATTGGTACCTTTGCCTAAAGGTTAGAATGCAATTGGCTATAAGTGGGTTTATAAGGTGAAGCACAATGCAGATGGTTCTATGAACAGATACAAAGCAAGATTAGTAGTCAAGGGGTATGCACAAACATATGGCATTGATTATGAAGAAACATTCAGTCCGGTTGCAAGGATGGTAACCGTAAGAGCAGTCATTGCTATGGCTGCATCAAAGGAATGGTCTTTACATAAGATGGATGTAAAGAATGCCTTCTTGCATGGTGATTTGCAAGAAGAGGTATATATGGAGCAGCCACCAGGTTATGTGCATGTTGTTCATCTTGAAATTGTTTGCAGTTTGAAGAAAGCCTTGTATGGCTTGAAGCAAGCACCTAGAGCATGGTCTGACAAGATAGGACAGTATCTTATCACTATTGGCTTTTAGATTTTCAAGGCAGATTTCTCACTTTATGTGAGAAAAACAGAGAAAGATATTATGCTACTTGTCATTTATGTTGATGATTTGATTATCACAGGTGATAGTGATGAAGATATCCTTCATGTGAAAATGCTATTGAAGCAGAAGTTTGAGATGAAGGATTTGGGAGAGTTGCATTATTTCTTGGGCATTGAGGTGGTTAGATCACCAAGTGGGATATGGCTCTTACAGAGGCAGTATGGATTGGACATGCTGTCCAAATATGGGATGATGGGCCGTAAGCCTATTTCAGTTTCTTTGGAGTAGAATGTGAAGCTGAGCGCAAATGCAGGTGAGCTTCTGGAAGACCCTACTATGTACAGACGCATAGTAGGAAGTTTGATTTATATGACTATTATCAGGTCAGATTTGAGCTATGCTGTTGGATTGGTAAGTCAGTTTATGCAGGCTCCAAGAAAACCGCATTTAGATGCAGCTAGACGCATACTCAGGTATGTGAAGTCCACATTGCAGTATGGACTATTTTATGAGACTGGGGTTCAGATACAGTTGCATGGATACACTGATGTTGATTGGGCTGGTAGTATTTCTGATAGATGATCTACCAGTGGATATGTGTTCTCTTTTGGGAGTGCTGCAGTCACTTGGAGCAGCAAGAAACAGCCTACAATTGCCTTGTCGAGCACAGAGGCTGAGTACAGGGGTGCAGCAATGGCTGCATGTGAGGTAGCTTGGTTGCATAAGCTACTTTATGATATGCATCAGTCTCTATAGATGGGCCAATTGTCATTCATTGTGACAACATGAGTAGTATACACTTGGCAAATAACCCAGTCTATCATGCTAGAACAAAGCACATTGAGGTGCATTATCACTATGTGTGGGAGAGGGTTTTACTAGGTCTTATTGATCTAGTTTATGTCAGCACAGAGGATCAGGTAGCTGACATATTCACGAAGGCATTGGGCGCAGAGAAGCTGCGCAAGTTCAGAGACCTGCTTGGTGTGTAGGAATTGGGATTGAGCTCGAGGGGGAGTGTTGAGATATCGAGCTCCACTCGTGATATGCTAGGGTGACCGTTGTGCATTTATGTCACCGACTTGTCAGTTTGTAGATGCGGTTGGTACACCGCCCATGAATAATAGCTAGATGACATCTATCCTTATCTACTCTAGTTCGTGGCTCAGTTAGTATGCCACCTTAGTTAGTTGAGTTTGGTTTGAGACCCATATATAGGGTTCTTCTATTTCTATGTACTTGAGTTCTTTTTGGCTTACACAACTAAGAAGAGGAAAACTGTTTTCAGCCTCCACCTTTGTGTATATTCCCCATTGTGCAAGCAAGAAAGCTACAAGTGAGACTCCTTCCTTCTCTCCCACAATCTTGACAATTATGACCTTGAAGGGGTGCACAAACCGGCCCGGGGGCACTTTGCCCACCTCCTGGTGATCCAGAGCCCGAATTTGTTTGCAAGTGTAGAGATATTTTGGGGGCAGTGAGAATTGGCATGTCATGATGATGCCATTGATGTGTTTAATATATTGATGTACATGGGATAATGCCACTAATGTATATAGCATATTGATGTACCAGTGATGTACTTGTAATGATTTATGACTGAGAATCAATGCTAAAATGTATCTTTAAATACACATGTAGTCATGTATGCAATTATGATAGTGAATGCAACAAATAGTGCATGTGTGATGCTCATATGTGAGTGACACGATCATGGGAATGCTCATTTTCATACTCAGCAATGATGTTATGGTGTAGACCATGTGTGTGTATGCTGAAGCAATTTATGGTGCCATAGGAGAACTGTTTGCAGACATACAATAGACGGGGGACCATATTTTAGCTCTCTTGAATTCGCACAGGGTGTTATAGACATTTTCAGCCAACTTTTGGAAAAAATTACTCTAACAATGTATGATTTTTAGCCAGCCACATGGATCAGCCTCAGTTTGGATATATGGGGACAACCACATAATCATGAAAGAGAGCTGAGAGACAATATTATTTTCTCAAAATTCAATGGTCAATCATCATCTCCAGCTAAACTCAAAGAGTGGCTTTCCAAGCTTGAGGATTATTTGGATATCTTGCCCCATAGTGATGACCAAAAGATCCATTTTGCAACCATCCACTTGGAAGGATTTGCACATACATGGTGGAGATACATTAAAAGAAAAAATCAACAAGTAGACTCGTGGGAAGGGTTCAAGGCACTCATCGTGCAAGTATTTGTCTCGCCGGTGGAGAAAGAAAAGCTTGCCCACCAATGGTATGGCCTTGAATAGTGTGGTCTTGCTATTAGAGAATATACAAATCAGTTTCTCAACCTTACCATGCATGTTGAGTCGATTAGGATGATGCCAAGTTACACAAGTATGTGTATGGGCTAGATCCCTAACTCTCGGCTGATGTTTCAGCTCAAAACCCATCCGATTTGTTAAAAGCTATTGAGTTCACTGAGAGGTACTCTCGTAAGTATCACCAGGATGCTTCATTTCAGCATGGATAGCAAAGAGGGGCATCTCAGCCAGTGTTTAGGCATTAAAGAGGACCTTTGCAGTCACATTGTGGGTAGCAAAGAGGTGTTGTAAGGTAGGGACAGTTTGAGGCAAGTTATGGTGGTGGTAACATGCCATTCAGCACTCCTAAGATCCCCACATACCCCACTTTTAATGCCTCAAGACCACAAAGTAATTTCAGAATAGTAAACAATCGGAGAATGGATAATAGGCAAGGGGACAACAAGAATAAAAATGCTTCAGCCTTCGGCAGTCCAAAGTCCATTCCCATGGATTTGTATAAAGAAAGAAAGGAAAAAGGGCTTTGTTTCAAGTGTGGCGACAAGTATACAGCTGATCATGCCTCAAAATGTGCTTTTAGAAATGCTAAGGCACGGGTTCACATCATGTTGGTATTTGAGGACTCAGAGGAGGACCCTAAGGATGCACATGCTTTTATGATGACTGCTGAAACGGATGATGTTGATGAAGAGTTTGGTCAAGAAGAGTTCTTTGACCCTACTAACTCTTTTCCTTTTGACCTCGGTGGTTGTGTATCATGGGATATGGGTGGAAAGAATGAACCACATGCTGAAATACATGTTGCCACTATTTATACCATATATATGGATGCTTGGACAGGATCTAGAGGCCCTAATATATTGCATATTAAGGACAAAACTCATGGGAAGGATGCATTTATACTTGTAGACAGTGGTAGCACTTATAGTTTCATTAATAGAGCAATCATGGACAGGATGAAGTGTTTTCCCATTGATTTATAGCAGCCATTGAAGGTGCAAGTTTCCAATGGGGATGAAGAAATTAGCACTCAAGTATGCCCTGTTGTTCATATTCAGCTTGCTGAAAATTTTGGATAGCAAATGGATTTAATTGCATTGGAAATGGGGCCTATAGATGTTGTCTTGGATTGTGATTGGCTAAAAACTTTGGGCATTATAACCATGGATTTTTCCTTGCTATATATGGAGTTTGTCAGTGCGGGACAATTCATTCACTTGTAGAGAATTCAAAATAACAGTGAATTTCAGCTCATTACCATCAAACAACTCAAGAAAGAGTTCAAGAGATGGTCCTAAATATTTGTATTGCAATTAAATAAAGAAAATTTAGATCAGTCCATTAAAACAGTAAAGAATTCAGTATTGAGAGCTCTTTTAGAAGAGTACAAGGACCTCTTCCAAGTGCCTACAACACTACCCCTTGATAGGGCAGTTGATCATCCCATAGATCTGGAGCCTTAGTCAAAGCCTATGAACAAGCCACCTTATAGATTATCTAGGTATGAAAGAGAAGAAGTTGCCAAACAAGTCAAAGAATTACTGGACATGGGATTTATTAAGTCTCATTTTTCACCATATGTTTCCCCTGTGTTATTGGTCAAAAAGAAGGATGGATCTTTCAAGATATGCATAGAATACAAGGATCATAATAAGATCACAATGAAGAACAAGTACCCCATTCCACGCATAGATGACTTGGTAGATGAGCTCAAGGGGGCTAAGTACTTTACAAAGATAGATTTGAGGTTAGATCCACATGAGGGCAGGGGATGAGGTCAAAAAAGCATTTCGGATTGATCGAGGGATTTATCATTTCTTAGTTATGCCCTTTGGGTTAACTAATGCATTGGCCACCTTTTAGAGCTTAATGAACAAAATACTTCATCTTGGTTTTCTTTGATGACATCCTCATCTATAGTAGATCACTGAAGGATCACCTTTAGCATATGAGGCAGGTGTTTGATGTATTGAGGCAGCATCAACTCTTTGCCAAGGAGACAAAATGTTCTTTCATGCAGACATAAGTGGAATACTTGGGGCACATTGTTAGTGAAGATGGAATTAGGGCTGATCCTAAGAAAGTGCAGTGTATAAAAGAATGGCCCACACCTGGAAATACCACTTCACTTAGAGTATTTCTTGGTCTCTCATTATTCTATCATAGATTCATTAGGCATTATGCCACTATTACAGCTCCCTTGAGTGATAGGCTTAAGAAAGATGCACTCTTCTAGGATGCCATAGCTGATAAGAGCTTTAATCAGCTCAAGGAATTGCTTACCTCCGCTCCCATCTTGGTTTGCTTAGATTTTTTGAAAGAATTCACCATTTAGTGTGATGCCAGTGGTAGAGGCATAGGGGCTGTATTGTTATAGGAGCATGGGGTTATAGCATTTGAGAGCCACAAACTTGCTGAAAATGAGATGACCATGAATGTATATGACCAAGAGATGCTGGCCATCCTTCATGCCATTAAGAAATGGCACCACTACTTGTATGGCAGCAGATTTAGGGTCAAGAGCAACCATAGGGTCCTCAAGTATTTCCTCTCTTAGTCTAATCTTACCCCCAAACAATGCAAATAGGTAGCTACATTGAAGAACTATGACTTTGACATTACACATGTGTGGGGAAAAGACAATGTATTTGCTTATTCGTTATCTAGAATGTGGGCCTGTAAAGTTTCGGCCATCATCAATTTTCATAATGATTGGATAGAAGCGCTTTAGGAGGCCTATTTATTAAATGTTGATTTCAGCCACATTTTCCAGAAATTACAGTAAGGGCATGTGGAAGAAAACTCTCCATATCATCTTAAGAACGGTCTCTTATGGCTTCACAGCGCCATCCCATACACTTCTCCATTCAAGCAAAAGATCATGCAAGAGATGTATTCCTCGCCTACAACTGGTCACTTGGGCATATTTAAAACCTATGACAAGATTTCTAAGAGCTTTCATTGGAAGGGCCTATGGAAGGATGTAAAAGATTTTGTCTTGAGTTGTGTGCCATGTCAGCAAAACAAGGACAACACCTTAAAACCAGTTGGTTTACTTTAGCCATTGCATATGCCCGAAGGAAGATGGACACACATTACTATGGACTTCATTACTGGCCTATTGGTGACCAAAAAAGGATGGAACAACATCTATGTAGTTGTGGACAGACTCATCAAGGCAGTCCATTTCATTCCTACAAAGACTCAATATAATGCTTGTCAAGTAGCTAGCCAATTCATGGAACATCTTTTTAGATTACATGGCTTACCACAGGTCATTGTGCATGACCAGGATGCTAAGTTCATGAGTAGCTTTTGGCAAGAAATTTTTAGCTCTATGGACACTCAGTTATCCCCTTCCACTGCTTACCATCCACAGATCGATGGCAGACAGAGAGGGTTAACAAGTGGCTAGAAACTTACTTGAGGCATTTCTGTTGTCATGATGTGCAGCAGCATGCTCGGGACTCATTGTTGCATTTGCCTGAGTTTGCCTATAATAACTCTATACACTCTAGCATTGGAGTTTCACCTTTTGATGCATTCTATGGCTATAAGGTGCCCCTTCCCACGGTTATCGTCAATGATAAGATAAACCCACAAAGCAAGGAGGAGTTGGATAGAATGCAGGCCTTACTTCAGTAGTGTAAAGTCAACTTGAAGAAAGCTCATGATCAAATGAAGCTTTATGCGCTGATGAAAAAAGAAGGGATGTTGAGTTTCAAGAAGGGGATTTGGTGCTTTTGAAGGTGACCAAGTCTAGATATGCCACCCTTAAGGATGGGTCCAGCAACAAGCTAGCTCACAGGTTCTATGGGCAAATACTGGATTGTCAAAAGAGGAGGAGACTTGGCATATCGGTTGGCATTTCCCCCATCCAAGAAGATTCATAATGTCTTCCATGTGAGTCAATTGAAACCCTTCATTGGATCATTAGTGGATTATGTTGAAGAGCTACCAACGATAGATGAAGAAGGCATCATTCAATACATACCCAAGCAAGTCATAGGACAAAGGGAAAAGAAGCTTTGCTCTCGCTCCATCATGGAATACTTGATTAAGTGGCAAGGTTTACCACTTGAGGAAGCTTCTTGGAGGCCATGATTCCATGATTTAGAATCTCAATTAATCTAACTACAAATCATAGTGATTAATTATTTATGTGTGTACTAATATGCTTTCTAGATGACCTATTGTAAGTGTAAAATATAGAGCTAATATTTTACATTATTAATTATTATATGGATATTGTCTGTGCACAATCTAACAAGTAGCTCTTGTACCGTTTGATGCAAATAGTAATATTTATTTTTTTGTAAAAATTTGACATAAGCCTTATTATTTTATGTGGCAAAATAATAACCTAGTAATGAATAACCTAGTTTGGCATGACGACATTGGGAATTTCGTCTTTGCTCGCACTTGCATTTGTCACACCTGATGTTCCGTAGGTAGTGGAAAATCTGGCAACCTTGGGCACTCCTGTATATCTAGCAATACGTGTTCTGGAGCCCCAAGAGAGACACCAAGGAAAAGGGGTTTGTATTGCAAGAAAATCTATCTTGTAACATCAACAAGCCTTGATTTCATTCTTTAGAGAACCATAACAAGGAAAAGAACACCACTAGTAAGAAATCTTCATGCAACATCAAAGAAACAATTCTCCCACAGTTTTATCTTTAACAAAATTCATCATTCTATTCATATTCTTCATAGAATTCATTGATATACAAAGAGAACATAAGAGAAACACCAGTTGAATGGAAAAATATCACATATGATTTATCTTCATTATCTTCATAGTTTTCTTTCACAGTCTCTCATAGATAGATGCATTGTTTGGCATAGAATTGGCTATCTCTGACTCTCTCTTTCTCTCTCAATCAATGTTATATCATCTCCTCACCAAAATACTCAATAATAACTCATAATAATCCTTCTTTGGTCGTGGATGCCCCTTCCAAAAGGTGTGTCTGATATGAAAGGTCACCAGAGCCACTACAGTGACTCTTCACAGCTCACCACTGTCACTTCACTCCAATCTTCTCTTGAGTCTTCAATAGCTTCTTTTTCCACTTCCTTTAACTCTTTTGAACTTATTTTCACCTCTTTCTAAGGCTAGAAAACTTTTCCAAAATCACACATATATTTCACAAAACACTTATATAAGATCTACAAAACAGAACACAATAGAAACATGAACATAATAGGAACATAAGCTCAATAGAAGGTTTACAGAAGGTCAACAGAAAACATCAGAATCTCATAACTCATACTAAAACCATTCCAAACTATCAAAAAGCATTCAATGATCTTGCAAACATTCTCAACCTTCATCAATCATCAATCCATGCTTCATACAAAAGAGAAACAAAACAAAACAGAAGTTAAACAGAACCAATTAGAACCTCAACAGAACCTATTAAAACATCACAAAACCTCATATTTCTATTGAGAATCATCATGAGCTTTCAAAACATAATCAATATCATTCAAAAAACTTTTAAACACTCCAAAATAACTAGTCATCACTCAAAATCCATAAAAAATCAACCATTCAGCCTTCAAAAATAGCAAAAATCAACCAAAAAATCTAGTCAATTCAGCAATCAACTTATCCCCACACTTAAAAAGGGAAGCGTCCTCGCGACCTAAGAAAAAGGGAATACAAGTTCATTAAAGATCTCAACTCATTGATCTTCAGTATCAATCCTCACAAAAACTTCATCCAACCTCAACCCCAACTGATAATCGATATCTCAGAAAGCATATAACGAAAGGAAAACACTTTTATCCATGAATAGATCTTATAATCAACAAAAAATTATAACAAATTCATAAAGGATATAAAAGGTAAAAGGTTGATGTTGGGGGTAAAGGCACCTCCGCCTAGCCGCCCGTGTATTACTACACCGACAGTACCCGCCACTGCACACTACAAGTGGTGGGTGCCCATCACCATCACTTTATTCTTTATTCTTTTAGTGACAGTTTAAATAAAGGAAGGCCTGGTCACACATTGTGATTGTTGGAGTCCCCATTTGCGTCTCTCTCTCTTCTTACTCTTGCTCTCCACCATAACTCACTTCAAAGCAAGCTTCGATCCTTCTCACATTTCAACTTGTATTAGAGCTTTAGATTAGAGCTTGATCATGGAGCTTGGCCCGACATTACTTCAGCCCGGATTGAATACCTAAAGCTTGGAGCTTCAATGTGAGCCATGGCTTCTTCCCCTCGAGGTAAGATTTCATCTCCTGCCTCTCCCCGGCCCTCATAGGCTCTTTACAGGTGTTCCTTGGCTTCATTGGGCACCTTGTATGCCCCCATTTACCCCATTATCCTCAACATAACTAGCAGGTCCCACAGTCAGCTCACGTTTTTATTTGCGTTTATTTCAAAATTTGGCTCAAAAATCCCATTTTTTCTCATCTCAGGCATCCAGAACCCAATTTAGGCAAGGTAAGAGTCTAACTTGGGATTTTGGCACGCTCTGGACACAATGCCAATGTCAGATCTACCAAATTCTGATCACAACATTTTTTTGCAATAGATTTGAGTTGATTTACAGCAAGAAAATGTCATGCTCTTAGCTTATATGATGCTCCCGAGGCTTGGTATTTGATGATGCCCAGATACTTTGGGGATGTTTGCCCAATGTTTTGAGATGCTTTGGGACTTGGTTTGAGATTCTGTAGCTCAATTTATGCAAGGATTTACTACTGTACATTATTTAGGCACCAATATTTTATTAGGGATGGCTTATGCATAATGCTCTTTGTTGACATTTGGGTGTCTTATTGGATATATTGATGCTTGGTCATCATGGTTTATGCCTGGATATGGTATTTGAGAGCTATTGAGCCTTGATTTGGATGCGGACACTTCGTTATTGGTTGGGATTTATTCTACCTTGGTTGACAAGTTATTTTACCTCTAGTTTGGTTATGCCTATTGGTTTTGGGATATGTCTTTGGGATATGCAATGAAGTATTGACCTTCAGGGTACGACATCGAGCTTTTCTTTGGTTTCAGATCTTCACTTGAGCTTGAGCTTGGCTTTGGAATACAATTGATGCTTCGTCTTGGATGTACATATGGCATGTATGTTACCTATGTCTGACCGGTCTTGGCATGCTTGGCCTATGCCACTACTACATGCTACTTACATTGTTTGGAGCCAATTGCTACTAGTGCCTTGTCTTGGCTTGCATCTGGATTTCGGGAACTTACTTGGGATATTTCTTGGCTTGCCAAAGTTGTATTTGGGATACAATTGATGTCTGTGGATGCTCTAATTGGAGGCTACAGAGCCTATATGCTCATGATGTCTTATTGATGTCTAGTCTTGGATGTTTTGTCACTGGTGCTCTCATATGCCCTTCTTGAGCTTTTTGTCTTGATCCATACGGCTTTTGTGCTAGTTGAAGCATCGTTGGATGTTTGACAAACATTGAGCAAGTGGTTTATGATATTGAGCTTTGAGTCTTCTGAGACTGGAATCTTCTTCACTTGGATGTTGCATGGTTGATATGCCGTGGTCTACATACATGTATTTGGGCTGATTTGGGCTTCACACTCCCTGAGCATACACCTCTTTGTGTCAGGACTTGCTAGTGTTGTGTACGCTTTGCCCTACTACACAGGGGGTTTGCCAGCTTACTTATGGATTCGTTTGACATGCTTGGGTGTTTGCTTGATGTTTGTATGACAGTCATATGCTAATTTGTGCCTGCTTGATGTTGGTTATGCTTTGACAGTCAGTGGTTGACTTGGTGCATTGATTTTGTGTACAGTTTGCTCTCATTGTACCTGGCTGTAATTTATTATAGCAAGCAATTATGTATGGATTGATGTAAAATTTTCATGCTGAATCATCCTAATTTTATGTATTTTTAATGGTACTTGGTGGGCAACATCATTAGCTATCAGTTCGTGGTCATTTTGTCTTGGTTTTGGTAGTATTTTTGGCTGTTTACAGTAGAAAACAACAAGCAGTTTTGAATTGGCTGCACTGTTTTGGACTGCATTATGGATTCTTCTTCCACTAACAGTGCTATCTTCAACATCACTAAGCTCAATGGTATGAATTATGCCTATTGGAAGAGCCAAGTTTGATAGGTATTGGTGTAGAAATTGCAGATAAAGCCACTAAAGATGCATGGCGAGCAACCTGAAACTACATCCTTGAGCGTTTTCGCATGCAGGACATGAAGCCTATTGGTTGTCCGTTACCTTCTTATGTGAAGGTTTCACAGGCCGATTGTCTGCAGACGGCGGATGAGCAGAGGGCCGAGATGGTCAATATCCCTTATGCATCAGTCATGGGCAGTTTGATGTATGCCATGATAGCCACTCGCCTAGATATTGCCTTTAGAGTTGGTGTTGTGGCATGCTATATAGCTACACTTGGCAAAAAGCATTGGGATTCCGTAAAGGGTATCATGAGATACTTGAAGGGCACATTAGATATGTGTATTTGCTATGGAAGGCAAGATACAGGAGTTGTGGGCTACATAGACTCCAATTATATAGGACATGCAGATAGTAGGAAGTCCACTTTCAGCTATGTCTTTACCTATGCTGGAGGTGCTGTTTCTTGGATGTCCAGGGTTCAGAAGTGTACAGCTCTCTCTACCATTGAGACCGAGTATGTTGGGGCCACTGAGGCTTGCAAGGAGGCCATATGGTTGGGCCGTTTGGTTCATGACCTTGGGATTGATACTATACCTACGTTGCATTCGGATTCTATGAGTGCTATTCAGCTAGCTAAGAATCCCCGGTCTTCCATGCGAAGACGAAACACATTGAGGTGAGGTATCACTTCATACGTGGGGTTGTGGAGGACAAGTTTGTTGACCTTGTCAAGATCTCCACTGACAAAAATCCTGCAGATCTGCTCACGAAAATCCTCACTACTGAGCACTTTGCCTTCCTCAGGAGATTGATGGGCATTGGATGAGATGACATTTTTCCTCATCATGTTGTACATGTGTACATTGTATTGTCTTTTCTTTTTCTTTTCACTCCTCACAGGGACAGATTCACCTTTAAGTGGGAGGTTGTTGGGGGTAAAGGCGCCTCTGCCTAGCCACCCATGTATTACTACACTAGTAGTACCCACCACTGCACACTGCAAGTGGCGGGTGCCCATCACCGTCACTTTATTCTTTATTCTTTTAGTGACAGTTTGAATAAAGGAAGGGCCCGGTCACACATTGTGACTGTTAGAGTTCCCATTTATGTGTCTCTCTCTTCTTGCTCTTCCTCTCCACCATAGCTCACTTCCAAGCAAGCTTCAATCCTTCTCACCTTTCAGTTGCTTCCATCCTTCAATTAGATAGAATCACAAACCACTATCTTCATCTTCTACTCCACATAAGAGGAAAATAATACATACACATACACTTACACATACACAAAACTAGGTAGTCTAAATGGCATGTGCTCCCAAAAACAGAGAGCAAATGAAAATATTTTCATTAAGAAAAAAGATGATACAATCATGAAAACCCTCTTATGCTAAGCATGATGAAGATGTTTCTTCTTAAATTGCAAAATCAATTTAAGACGTTCCAAGGCTTTGTTCTTATCTACAAAGTACTGAGGTACATTTTGGAGGAACTAGAGACAACACATCCTTTCCATTATGATGATAAACCTGGTGGGGAAGGCCTAACCAAATTAATACAATACATCCATTTGAATAGCAGCTACATCCACATTTGGATCTATGATCAACTCGGGGATACTCTTTTGAGTATTCAGATGAGATTAATGATGCATGAAGGCAAGATACCAACAAAAGTGAGCTGCAAGACGAACAGTGGTATCCTTAGAAGTAACATGTACCCTGGCAAAATGAAGATAAGAATTCGAACATGCCACTAACATATCCCATGACCCTGGAATAAAAGGCCAATTAAACACCAGTCCTGTCATAGAATCATGCAGTGTCCATTGTCATCGACGAAGAATGTCATGATCATAGCCAGGTGTGTCCAGTACTATCGGGGGAGGAAAGTTAATGTAATCAAATGGAGAGGGCAATGGAAATAAGAGGAGAATATTGTAATGGAGGATAAGATAAGTCATAGAATGAGGGTAAATGAAGTGATAAGAAAGGTGGAAAAGATGGAGAATGCATAAAAAAGGTTTGAAGAGAATCTGCCGAGAAAACAAAAGAAATAGAAATGGTAGGAAAAGCCTTAGAAGAGATAGGAAATATCGTGGGATCAGCAATAAAAGAAAAAATGTTAAACACATGAATCTAAGGTGACCCAGAATGGGTAAATGATAAAAGAGGAATGTTATCAGGTTTAGATGAAAGAAGAGAAACATATAAAGGAAAATGATAAGATATGAGGGAATAAGAAAAAAGATCTATAGGATCCAATGGATAGAAAGAACAACAAAAATGAAGATTCTAGAAAAAGGAATCTGTAAATAATGGATGATCAGCAAGACAGCTTGATAACTAAGATTGTAAAGGCTGGATATCAAATTTATGGAATACACTCTTGAGACAACAAGGTTCCAAAGCAGCAATCTCCAAAGGTGGATGCCATGCATGTCCTTTATAACAAGATGTTTGCTCATGATAAGTCTTCAAACTCTTTGCTAGCAAAAGCTCCACTGAGTGCACATACATAACAACTTGCAAGATCACATCCCCCACATAAACATTTAGATCTTCCCCATCATGGATCTACAAATGGCATGTAAGATACATAAAAGATAATAACTGAACTTCATGGGAAACCAACTCATCCACGAATCTATCAAAAACAACTCTCAACAAATCTGCAGACCAGATATTTGACCATCCATCCTCTGGAGGTTCAAAATCAACATTGCTTAAGGATATGTATAAGGAAAATCTGTGCTGATGATATTTAACCCAAAAGGAAGGAGGTGGTGACACCAAGTTATTGTAGCGAATAAAATCTTCTTGCACATAGTTCATGCGTTGTTGGAGGTGTTCTACTTTAGCAGTAAATCCATCACACACCTTAGCTTTATGTTGCAATTGATTAAGATCCTCCCTAGAAGATACCATGGAAGAAACTACAGGGCCTGGGAATAGAAAGAGTGGCAACTTTCTGATTAAGCTCCTCAATAAGCTTTGTTTGGGCATCAACATTTTCTTCGGAATGTTGTAATTGACCTTCACAAATTCCCAATTTACAAGCTGACTCTAACATGTCCTCAATAGCTGCATTCTTTTCAGTCGTTAAGGATATATTCTCAACTTCTAATGTAGCTACTTTAGCTTCCAACTCCTGAATTTTGGCTTTTTGGTTATCCATCAAAACAGTCGCCTCAGTCATCTGCTTATCAATGCCACTCACAGTAGCTTTTTTGGATGCCAAATCCTCCAAGGATTTACTCAACTGGCTGGTCAATGAATCCACCTTGTCTTGTAAGGAAGTATACACTCATGTAAACAGACTGAAGACAGGATGTAAGGGAGGTCTCCAACATAGACTGGACACAAAAACTATCTGAGAGAGCAACGGTCTAGATATCAATGTCTGTAAGGAAGCAGGAATCTGTTGATTTAGTTGTCCATCCCTCTGAATTGCAAATAGGTTAGGACATGAGAGAAACACAAGAAGGGAACTGCTATAAATAGAAGGAATAGTATCCTTGACCAGAGGATCTGTAGAGCTGATACTGTAGAGGGACTAAGTGGCCCTTTAGTACGTCGGCACTTAAGTCGAGAAAATCTTAGAGGGGGCTCATCCTCTGAATCTGAGTTTGCTTGTAATGGGGGAGGGGATGGAGCACAAGGTGATGGATACTTCGGAAGAGGAGTAGGATTAGCCACATTGGCACACCACCAGGAGGAGAGGCAAAGGTAATAATCTTCTGAAGGAAAGCACCATAAGACACATTACTACCCTAAAATTTTATGAATCTTTGAAAATGTTGATCCATCTTTTTAGCCCCTTCCAATATTCGAACAGAAGCAGTGAAAAGCTCCTTAGAGAGACATTTAGACGCAGGCTTACTCGACATAAATATGTATTGCAAAAACTGGCAAAGTTGCTACAGAAACCCCTGAACTAGTAATAACCTTGCTGAACACCAAAGGGGGTAGACGTCTCCTTTTGAAGAAGGGAAAGGATCTCTTCAAATGTCAATAATTGGTTTCCACTAGGGACAAAAGAAGCTGAAAGGGGCAAACACAACACATCACTGATGTTGGCTGTGGATAAGTAGAAGCATCGGTTTTATAAACTAAGCCAGACTGGTTCTTGTATGACGCTAGGAAGGAGTAGCAAAGCTTGTTATCCACCGGCGGAAACTTCAAGGCCACAAAAGGACAAAGACCAGCACGATGAATACAATCTGCTTCCAGAAGGAGAGAATAATCATGTACTAGAAATGGCATGTGCTAGATCACAAGTGGGGGAGTAGAGGAAGACGATGCCATTTAGACTACACAGGATATCCACATACACACAACCAAGGAAAAATAGGAAAAATTCCTGCAAAACCCCCAAAAAACCACATCTAAGAAGGATATCACGGAAAAGTCACAACAAAAAAAAACAGGACTAGACCAGACTTCCCCAAACAAACCATAGCCTACATAAAAAATTTGACATGACCTACGCACATGTGTGATCGAAAGCTTCGTGATATGCATGACAATCAAGTACCCTGATACGTAATCAAGCACACAAAAAGAAATATATAAAATCCAACATACTGTATCCCAAACACTGACTCGATCGAAAACAGAACGACCGACTCATACCATCATGGACAAATATGACCGACCTTTGGACTAAGGAATCCCAATCCCTAAAATTGTTGAGCATACACCTAAAGTGTAGTGAAGTGAGTGGGTGGTCATTATTGCATTTATTTTAATCAATGAAAAATTAGTTTGCAAGTCATTTTTAATTAAACCCTTAATGCATAATGAATCAATTTCATAACCCAACCCCACTCTAACAAATTAACTAATTGATTGGACTGGGGGTCTCTAAAAATGCAGTTCATTTTTACAAGTATATGATGTTTGGCGCAAAGTGCATGAATGCGTGACTTCGGGGGGTTTATTTTAATTACAATTTATATGTGTTTGTAGCACGTGTGCATATGCAATGTGGATGTATTTTAATTTACAAATTGTGTGGATTATGGTGCAAAACTGCTCATACAACTGCCGGGTTCCTTTTATAATTAATGATTGGGGTCATTTTAATTACAATTTATGATGTGCAGTGTGTTCATTTGGTGGGTGCAATGGTCGGTAGATTTTAAATTAAAATTAATGGTGTGTTATGGTACACATGGGAGAGGGAAAAAGAAAAGAAACTTGACGGTGGGTGGACACTCGCAAGGTCCGAAACGTACTCTACGTCCAAAGAATCTGTACAAAAGAAAAAACAAATCCACAAGTGGTAACAACAAGGCGACTAGGGAACATTGTACCTCCTGTCAAATCCAAACCAACAGATGAATACCATGATGCACCAAAGAAAAATATGGGGGACTTGTGCAATGTGAATGATCACATCATGAGGGAAGGAGGATTGGAAAAGCTGGATGGATTTGTTTTAAGATTTATTGACCATTTAATAGGAATTTGGATGAGGTGTTTAATTGTGGAAATGGGTGTTGGAAGGGTCAAAAATGTAGATAAGATTGGTTTTTAGGTTGTGTGTTTGTGGTTGTTGTTTGTTTATTTGTTTGTTTCTTAATTAAATTTATGTATGGAGGCATTAGAAGGTTTGTGTTTGGATCATTTTGTTTGTCAAGTGATGTGTGAAAGTTCAAAATGAGTATGCATAAATTAGGTATTGGATTCAAGGTTTTTTGTTTTTGTTTGTTTGTGTCTGTGTGATGTTTTGTTGGGTTTTATTTTTTCTTTGAATGAGTTTGGCATTCATATAGGCAATGTAAGCTCATGGAATATTGAAAATAATGTGAAAGAGTGTGTGGAATATTTTTTTTGAATTTTTTGATTTTTTTTATTTTTTAAATTTTTTTATGAATTTTGAAAGGATTTTGAAAAAAATTATAATGTTTTTTGTCATTTATTCATGTGTGTTTAACAAAGAAAAATGATTCCAAAAAGCAATAATTCGTCAAGAAAATTTCAGATATTTTTCTCTGATTTTTTTAAATTTTTATAGATTTTCTATATTTTCTTCTTTTTTTAATTATTTTATAGTTTTTGGTATTTTTTAATGGATTTTTTTATGGGTTCGGGTTTGAAAAGTACATGTGAACAGGAGCTACCACATATGAACTGCGTAGAACTGTGTGGGAACGACTACGACGCATGAACAGCTGTTAACGTCCACACCACCGCACGAACAAGACTGGACGTGCGTCCTCGCGCATGAACACTCGCGAAATAGCGCACGAGCAATGCCTGGACACGGCACATCAATGCCCATGCGTGCAAGAACGCCCACAATCAGTGTGGTATTGGGTAGGCGTGGGTAACGCATTGGGGCGCGGAAAAGGACGTGTTGTTGGAGGCGAGGGTGTCGTTGGAAACAAAGGGTGGCGCAGAAACATGGCCCAAGGGGGAGGCAATGGGAAATTGGGGGGTTCTGCAAGAGGGAACGGGAGCTGAAATAGGGGTGTGGGAAAAGGGGGGGAAGGGGGGTTTAGAAAGGGAAAAGGGAAAGGGGGGCTATGAGGACTGAGAAGGGGGGTAGGAAGGGAAGGGTGTGGTGGCAGGGTATTATGTGGGGGGGGCTAGTAGGGGGGTAGGAAGGGAGGGGTGGGGTGGGGTGGGTGGGAAGGGGGGACTAGTCATGGGGGTCGGAAGGGAGGGGTGGGGTGGCATAGAGAAGAAGCGAGCGGCAGCAAGGTAAGCTAGGGCGGCGGAGGCGAAGCGAGTGAAGGTGAGGCGAGAGGCGAGCGGACGCGACGATGGGCCCACAGCAGGGGCGGCGATGCTGGTAGGCAGCGACGGTGACATTGGCGAGATGTGGCGCAGTGCAGCAAGGGCAACGACGTTGGTATGAGGCAGCGACATTGGTGTGAGGCAGCGTGGCGGTGAGGAAGGGAAGGCGGCGGCGACAGAGGTAGAGGGGAGGGGGAGTGGAGAAGAAGAAGAAGGAGAAGAGGAAGAGGAAGAAGAGGGAGGAGAAGAAGGGAGGAGGGGGAGAAGGAGGAAGAGAAAGAGAGAGAGGAAGAAGAAGGAGAGGAGAGAGAGGGGAGAGAGGGGCAATGGGGGAGAGGGGAGGGGTATTGGAGCCCCAAGAGGAACACCAAGGAAAAGGGAATTCTCTTGCAAGAAAATCTATCTTGTAACATCAACAAGCTTATTTATTATGTTTCATATGATCACAATGAAGAAAAGAACACCAGGCACAACAAATCTTCATACAGCATCATGTAGATCTCCCACGGATTTGATAGAATCAACCATATTCTTCAATATCTTCACAAAATCCATCACTATAACAAAGAAAGCAAAGGAATACACCATCTTTGAATGGAAATACATCACATAGTATTCATCTTCAATATCTTCATAGTCTTCTCTCGCATTCTCTCATATACAATCACTCTGTTTTAGTAGAATTGGCTATCTCTGACTCTCTCTCTCTCTCTCCATCAATAATACATCATATCCTCACTACAATCTCTCAAAAATCACTCTCAATAATCCTTCTTAGGTCGTGGATACCCCTCCCAAGAGGTATGTCTGATATGAAGAGTCACCAGAGCCACTACAGTGTCTTTTCATAGCTCACTACTGTCACTTCACTTCAGTCTTCACTTGAGTCTTCAGCAACTACTTCTTTCACTTCTTTCAGCTCTTTTGCACTTGTATTCACCTCTTTCCAAGGCTAGAAAACTTTCCCAAGCTACACATACATTCTATAGAACACATACAGAAGCATACGGAACAGTCTACAGAACAGTACCAGAACAGCTACAGTACAGAACAGAACAGAGACAGAAGCTCTACAGAAGACCTACAGAAGGTTACAGAAGGTCATCAAAACCACATAACTCATACTCAAACCATTCCAAACTCTCACAAACCATTTAATAAGCTTTCACAATATCTCAATCTTCATCAATCAATACTCCATCTCTCCTTACAGAAGACAATCAAAACAAAACAGAAGCTATACAGAAGGTATACAAAACCAATCAGAACCTATCAGAACATCACAGAACCACTAATAAACATCATGAACTTCCAAAACACAATCAATATCATCCAAAACACTCTCAAACCACTTCCAAACCAATCAATCATCTCATAAAATCAACCATTCAGCTCTCAAAAACAACAAAAAATCAGCCAAAAAACAAGTCATTTCAACACTCAGCATATCCCCACACTTAATAAGGAAGCATCCTCGCGACCCAGGAAAAAGGGAATACAAGTTCATTCAAAAGCTCATCTTTAATCTTCAATATTTCTTCAAAAACAATCCATCCAACCACGACCCCAACTTATAACATATATCTGATATAAAAATACAACGAAAGGAAAACCCTTTATACATTAACACTTCTTATCAAACTGAAAATCACAACAAACTTGTAAAGGATATAAGAGGTTTCTGCTTCTTCTTCTGCATCAGCATTGTTAACTCTCCAACCACGACCCCATCACCACAATTCTCCAAAATGTAGCTCGCACAAAATCGAATCCAATACGTTCTTTTTACATAAATTAACCCACAACACAAACACTACACACAACACAACCATCTGAATGACTCCTCCAAAAAGAGAGATTTTCATTAAAAAGCATCCACCATACATTGGAAAGGTATCAATGAAGATGATCCCTCTTGAAAGATTGATGATTTCAGAAATGATCCATAGACAAGGATTCATCTACGAATGTTTTGGGAGGATTCTGAAAAAACTGAAGACAATACATCCTTTCCAACAGGACCAGGTTTCTGCTAGGCAAACAAAGGGTATGAAAATACAATATATCCAGCTGCTGGGAATCAATGCTCACATTGACATTCATGCACAACTTTGGAATAGGCTTGGAATCATTATGAGAGTTCCTATGCATATACGTCAAGTACCAAGCAAAGTGAGCAGTTAATCTCACTGAAAGATCTGCAGACTGTGAATACTACTGAGCAAAATGAATATAGTTCTGATAAGCTTGACTGGCAGTTGTCCATTCTCCTGGAATTACTGGCCAATTTATCTGAGGTCCTGTAAGGGAATCATTCAAGCTCCATCGCCTTCTTCTAGAAATCTGATGATCAAACCCGTCATAGTCACTAACCAACTGAGGTGGTTGAGATATAGAAGTGTTAGGAGAGGGAAGTGGAATAAGGAAAAGTGGATGAAGTGAGGGATAGGCAAAATCATAAAAGGAAGAATGATTTAAAGAAGGTGTGGCAGAAATTTGTATAGAATCAGTAAGGAAGGGTGTTAACTGATAAATAGGAAAGGTAGAAGGTACATGAATGGATGGAGAAGGACATGGTGGAGAAGGGGAAAATACTCTATCCTCAATAAAAGAACAGTATGTAAAAATGGGAATTTGAGTGAAAGAGGAAGGTTGGAAAAGAAGGGGTAAAATAGTTGTGGAATTAGATTAACAAAGGGAAAGATATAGATCATATCGATGAGCCATTTGTTGGTAATACAAAAGGGTAGGAACAGAAGGTCCTAAGAGAGATCTTCTATGATAGGCATCAAAGAAGGTAGAATCAAACGGATTATGTTTTGAAAGATAAGCTAAGAGATCCACCCTCAGTTGATTAGTACTATGGGCATAGGTAGGAGCTGTGTTCTGTCTTTGATTCAGGACCACAGAATCAATCATGGTATGCCAGGAATTATCATGACAATCAGCCACTTTGGAGGAGTAACTCTGGAACATGTCAGCTATGTGCAACTCCAAATGGTTGACATACAAAACAGCTTGTAGAACCACGTCTCCCACATACCATGCCATATCCACCTCATTTGGAATCAACAAGTCTCCTCGTAGATACATGTAGGACATCAACATGGTATCTGGCGTGGCAGAATCTTCAAACACCATCCTTACCACCTCTGTCAGTAACTCAGCAGACCAAGCCCCACTCCATCCATCCTCTGGAAGAGGTAAATCCATCATGGAAAGCTTCATGTAGAAGGCCAACTTCTGTAAGTGGTAGTGGATAAAGAAAGAATGGTCTGGTGGAACATATTCCTGAAACTGTTCAAATGTAGACCATAACAAATCCATTCGGGATTGCAATCTTTCCACTTTATCTTGGAATAGAGGACACAAGGTAGCCTGTCTCTGAAGAGCAGCCAAGTCCTGCTGTGAGAGAGAAGGAATCAAGGGAACATTAGGGCTTGGAGGAACAGACCATGACTTTGCCAGTTGATCTTGCAACTGCTTGATTTGGGAGGCTTGGGATTCCACTGTGTCATTAGTAGTCTGTAAGGCTGAAAGTTTGTCATCTAAAAGAGTTTGGAACTCCTGCACTTCTCTGGACATCCTCTCCTTCTCCTCTGAAAGGCTAGTAACCTCTGATTGAGCCTCTGTTAACTGGATCTTCAAAGAAGAGATCTCATCTCGTTGGGTTGCAACCAGTTGGGTTTGTTGTTCCATCTGCTTAAACAAATCTGCTAGGATATCCTTAGCAGAGGCTAACTCGGATGTTGCCTTATGCAACTGGTCCTTAGACTGCATGAGCTTGTCATAAAAGGAAGCGTACAGCTGTTGAACACAGGCTGTCATTGACAATTCAATGGAACTCTGAATGTCTTTACAGAGGAAAGGAATTGCATCTCCCGAGACTAGACTGTTCAGTGAGGGAACTGATATATCCAACGAACCTTCGCGATGTGCTCTGAACAGGTTATTACAAGTGAGATACCCAGGGAGATCACTGCCAGAGGTAGCAGGAATGGACACTGAAGGAAGTATCGAAGGAGCTTTATCTGCTACCCGCTTCAAGTGTTTGCGATGTATGACCAGGGGAGGCGGAGAATCATCATCCTCGATATCAATGGGTTCTGACTCATCTGAAGGTGGAGGAGGAGGTACTGGATCTGATGGAGGAGGTGGAGGCACACTCTTCTGTAAACTTGAGTAGGTCAAGAAGGCAGACAAGTATGATCCATATGTGACATTGGTAACATTACCCCTGGTGACTTTGACGAAATTTTGATCCATTTTAGTGAGGAGGTAAGTGCTCCAGTCAATAGCGACTCCTTTCAACACCATCCGTGAAGCTATGAAAAGCTCTTTGGACAAGTACTGGGATGGCGTTTTGGCAGGCATAAACCTGTCCTGGAGAAACTGACAGACCATCTTCCATACATGATCAGTGATCATGGAAAAGGAAACTCCTGAAGAGTTGATCATCTTCTTAACATCCAGCACTTCCCTTGTCTATTTTTGTAACAGCTTCAAAATCTCTTCATTAGAGAAAAGCTGACGAGTGGTAACAAAAGGTTCACCTTTGAAGGGAAGAGACAGAGCCTTCCCTAGGCCTCGAGGTGTCAAAGTCATAGAAATTCCCTGGACCAGTCCCGACTTCTTGCTGTAGGAGGCCAGAAACTCGTCACACAACGACATATCCTCGGGCAGCAATGGAAAGGAGGTAGCCACAAAAGCAACGAGTCTCGCCTTCGTGAGAGGCTCAAAAGTGAGTAGGGAAGAGTAATCCCTACTGACTAGTGGGACATACTGGATAGGGGGAGGAGCGTGAGAAGGCGCCATTCAGATGGTTACACACACACACACCACAAACACAGACAATCAAGGAGAACGCCTGCAAAGCAACAGACAAAAAACCAAGGATAAGAGAACAACCAAAATAATAAAACGTGACTCGACCAACTAACCCCAAGCAAACCACAGCCTAGAAAAAATTCGACATGACCTTGAGACATATGCGACCGAAAGCTTCATGCTATGCATCATACAAACACCCAAAACCCCGTACCCTTAACCGTAACAAAGACACTAAACCAAAACATCACAACAACCTACACACATCAAGACCACATCTTTGATAAACCAGTGTTTGACCATGGAAATAACTCCAATGACTGCGCATACCCATCCCACGAAACGGGTTCGTTAAAAATGAGAATTAAGTGCAGTGAGGGGGAATTAATTTAATGAAGGGTTTATTTTAATAAATTATTAAGAAATGGGTGAATTTTTATTAAGTGATAAACCTTAGCAAGAAAACTGCGGTTCCTTCTTATAAATTTAATTACTAATTATTAGGTTAAAACGGTGCTTTAATTCAAATCCCGGACTTTGATACCCAGACTGGGTCTCTAAATGCAAGTTCATTGATTACAAATTAAGGTGATGTGGAGCGCTTTTTTGCTAGCGCGTGCTCTTATGACGGCTGGTTCATTTTAATTAAAAATATTAAAGTGCCTCTTTAGCGCACTTAGCGCGTGCGAAGTGAACGGCTGGTTTTATTTTTATTAAAAAATATGGTGTGTTTAGCGCGAATGCCCATGCCATGGTGGTGGTGTTGAGGGTTCATTTTGTATTAATTGTTTGTTTGTTTTTTTTTAAAGTTTTTTTTTAAAATATTAACCATGGGTTTGGGATAGCTGAAAAAAAAATAACAAATAAAAAGAAAAATACCTGGTAGTGGGTGTATGGAAATGCAAAGAATGCACTCTTCTCAATCCAAAAATATCTGGATTTTTTGTCTAGATGTTTAGTTCATGTTTGATGAAAAAGGTTTTTTGTTATTTTATTGATTTGTTTTTTTATTTTGAAGGAATTTAGGTGTGAAATAAAATATTGTGACAGTTGAGAAAAATATGCCAAAAATAAATAAAAATATTAATGGAAGTGTTAAGAATTTTTCAAAAATTAATTTGGAATTTGTTAGCATTTTTAATGAATTTTTTCATATTTTTGGGTATTTTGAAAAGATGTGGGAATTTTAAAATGGGCAAAAATGTTTTTTCTGAAATTTACAGGTTTAGAAAAATATGGCCATGGGTTGCAGAAATAATAGGGATTTTTCTAGATTTTTTTGGAATTTTTTCAGAAATTTAAGTGTGTTTTAAGGATTTTTTTGAATTTTGCAACGTTTTTTTTTTGTTTTGTTTTTTGTTTTAATTTTAAAAGGGTTTGAGGGTTTGGGAATTAAAAATCTGGGAATATACCCAGAAATAAGCTGCATGGCAGCTCCGTGTCAGCAACCGACGATCAAAGTCTCGTACCCGCGCACGATCACGAGCAATCACACGTGTACGAACAGCCACGTGTGTACACACCCGCGCGTGTGTCAAAGAACGGAAAATGTTATCGGCGGGTTCGGCGTGGGACTGCTGGTTGTCGGCAGATGAAAGGGGGCATAAATAGGGTTTTCCGCGGGTGACAGGGGGCTTACGGGGAGGTTTCTGCGGTTCAGTGGGTTTCTTGGGGGGGAAAGGGGGCTTGTGGGGAGGTAGGGTGGGTTAGTGGTGGGACTGGGGGCTTGGGTGGAGGTAGGTGTGTGCTTAGTGGGGGGGTGTGAACAGAGGCTAGATAGGAGGTGAGTGAGCTTAGTGGGGGGTGTGTATACTGGGGGTGGGAACAGGGGATTAGTGTGGGGGTGGGGGGGGGGGAGTAAGTGATGGGCACGTGGTGTGCAGGGGGAAGGCGGGAGTAGGACGACGTGGAGAGGCGGCCCAGGACGGATGGCGGCGGGCGACTGGCGCGCAGGGCGAGGAGAGCGACCTGGCGGGGAGGGCTGTGACGGGCGCTGCGACGGCGAGCAGGGCGAAGGGGGGTGGGCGCACGGGGCACCGTAGGACAGGGCGGCGGCTCGGGTGCTGCGACGGTGAAGGAGGCGTCTCGGGCGGCGCTGATGGCGTGGCCGCGGGCATTGCAAGCGGAGGCGGGCTGGAGCAGGCGACGTTGCAAGGGGCGGGCAGACGACGTGGCCGCGAGGCTGGCGAAGGACATCGACGAGGGCAGGGGCGGGAGCACGAGGCCGGGCGGGCTGGTCGGCTGCTGGAGGGCAACGACCAGGAGGGCAGCAAGGAGAAAGGGAGGGGAAGGAGGGGAGGGAGAAGGACGGGGAGGAGGGAGAAAGAAGGGAGGAGAGGAGGAGGAGGGAAGGAGGAGAGGAAGAAGAAGAAGAAAGGGAGGAGGATGGAACAGAGGAGGAGGAGGGGAGAGAAGGAGATGGAGAGGGAGCAGGGAGATGGAGATGGATGGAGGGAGGGGGGACACGCAGAGGGAGAGGGAAAGGTAGTTGGGGTAGGGAGGGTCGGGGAGAGAGAAGGTGGGGAGGGTGAGGGGATAGGGAAGGGTGGGAATGAAAGGGTGGGGTGCCCATAGGGGGATGGGGGTGGAAATGGGCGGGGTACCCAGGGGGTGGGCTAGGGGTAGGGTAGGGTAGGATTATGGGCGGGGTAGGGGTTGGGGGTGCCTGGGGAAGGGTAGGGTTGGGGGGAGGGCCAAAAAAAAGGAGGCGTACCCCCCGTCCCGCGCGCGTGCGGGGGGCGGGGGTAAAAAAATTTGCCGGAACGGGATTGAAAGAGCTCCGAAACGCCGGGACGGGGCACATGGATGCGACCGGGGCACGTTAAGACGCGTAAAATCGAAAACGGGCGCGTTCACGCGCGGGACGGGCGCATAAAAACACATAAAAATAAAGAAAAATTAATAACTCCCAATCCAATCGTCAAAACGAAATATCGTAAAAACAAAAAGTGGGCAGGACGGCAGGGGGAAGACAGGAAAAATGTGCAAAGGGAGTTCCGGGGGGGTAAAGGGCGGTCATGTGCAAAAAACACAAAAAAGGACCAAAAAACGCAATTAAAAATTAATATCGGAAGATCCGTGCATCGGAATGAGGTGCCTAAAAAAGGAAAAATATGCAAAAAGACGTGCCTGACAATCCTATCACGTCAAAACATAGTTCCGACTAAGATAAGATGCGTTCACGTGCGAAAAACCCAAAAAAAAACCCAAAAATGGGATTGGAAATTAATATTGGACGAACCGGTCACCGGAATGACATGCAGTAAGAAGGAAAAATGTCCGTAGGAAGGGGTGGCACAGGGTTGTCATGTAAAACCGCAGTTCCGGTGGAAGTAGGAGGGGTTCACATGCGAAAAACACCAAAAATACGCCCGAAAATGCATTTAAAAATTAATAATTAATAATCCAGAAGGCGAAAGAGGGGGGAGGAAAAAGAAAAAAGGTGAGGAAAGGCACAAGGGACATGGTTGTCAAATCAATTTGGAATTCCAATGCAAACAGGGCAGGTTCACATGGAAAAATGTCAAAAAGACGCACGAAAAAGTCTCGAAAAAACGGAAAATTAATATTGGACAAACCGTGCATCGAAATGACTCGGAGTAAAAAGGAAAAATGTCAAGGAGAAAGTGGTTGTCAGGGCTATGACATCAGATCACTGTTCTGAAGCAAGTAAAGCGTGTTCATATGGAGAAATACCTAATTTGCATAAAATGCTTTAAAAATTAATAACTCGAAAATCGTACACCGGAACAGGGGTAGGTAAAAAGGAAAAATGGTCAGTTCAGAGGGAAGAACATGCCTATAAGGTGGGATTTGGACTGCGGTGAACGTAGGGTACGTTCTCATGGCAGGACCTCAAAATCTGGGAATGAAGGAGAACGGCAAGGGAACAGCCCCAAGGGTGGGTGGAAAATGAACGGTTGGGTGGGGAGGGACCCCAGTAGGGTAACAACAAGGCATGGCATAGAGACATTAGCAGGTTGAGGCATATGCAGAAGGGTATGCAATATAGACGCGCAGGGACGCGTCCCCATACTTAAGACCTTAACAGATAGGGTGAACCAAGCCTTGATGAAGCTGTCATGGTAAGCCTTACGTCGAGCTTGTGTGGCTTCCATGCACTGTAGAGCCATCCTGCGAGTTTCGTCCAAACATTCCAGGTGCAGGAGACGGCGTTGCAGTGAATCATCGTCCCCCAAACGCTCTTTAATAGCAACTCTCAAAGAGGGTAATTCCAGTTCAATAGGAAAAACAGCTTCTGTACCATACACCAGCTGGAAGGGTGTCTGTCCCGTTGCTGCTTTATGGGAGGTTCTGTATGCCCAGAGGGCCTCAGCTCTAAGGGACTGCCAAAATGGGTGATGATATTCTCGTACATGAACAGGGCCACGCTGTTACCATCGTCCCGCTTTAGGGCTTTAGCTTCACACCACTTTGTAACATAATCCGTACATACGAGGATGTATCGGTTCTGCTTCCTTTTGGTGGGAGGATCGATTGGACCTACGAAGTCGATGCCCCACTTCTCAAACGGCTTTAAAGGAAGGATAGGTTGCAGTGGCATGGCACTTGTCTTGGTGGGTTTCCCCATTCTCTGACAAGCATCACATCTTTTACAGTAATCATAGGCGTCCTTATGAATGGTAGGCCACCAGTATCCTGCTAGCAGAGCCTTTCTGGCTGTAGCTTCTCGTGCAAAGTGGCCTCCACATGGCTCATCATGGCAAGCCTTCAAAACAATCCCAATCTCATCTCCTGCAACACATCTTCTGAGCACTTCATCTTTACCTTTCTTGTACAGTGCACCGCCTAGCAGGGTGTAGGGGGCTGATTCTAACATAAGCTTCTTCCTTTCCTGACTAGAAATGCCAGGAGGATACTGTTGGGTTGCCAGCAGATTGGCAATGTGTGCATACCAGGGAGTTACAGTTTCTACTAGGAATAGGGAAGCATCAGGAAGGTCTGGATCATCCTGCTCCTCGTCTACAGTTTGTGGGATACGCGACAGATGATCAGCCAGAACATGGGAACGACCAGGTTTGGTAATTACCTCAAAGTTGAACTCCTAGAATAGAAGGAGCCATCTCATCATTCGTCCTTTCACGTCTGCTTTGTTCATCAGGAAGGACAGGGTCTCATGATCCACGTAAAATTTAAAGTGGGTAGATAGGAGATAGTGGCGGAACTCTCTAGGGCAAACACCATTGCCAAGCACTCCAGCTCTGTCACTGTATAGTTCTGTTCCCTATCAGTGACTTTCCTGCTTGCGTAATAGATCGGTTGATCCAGCTTCGAGGAGCCCTTCTGGCAGAGAACAACACCTAAGCCTTCAATAGATGCATTAGTGTGTACATGAAACTCTTTCGTCCAATCAGGAGGTTGCAGAATGGGTGCCTCAGTCAAACACTGCTTCAGAGTGTTGAAGGCTTTGTCACATTCTTCCGTCCAAGTAAACTCTACATCTTTCCTCAAAAGCTTGTGCAAGGAGGTTGCCTTTGTTGCAAAATGAGCTATGAACCTTCTATAGCAACCCACATGGCCTAGGAATCCCCTCAATTATTTGAGGTTGGTGGGTGCTGTCAGAGCTGCGATCTTTTCGATCTTTGCAGGATCTGTTGATATCCCTTGTGTAGAGACAATGTGGCCCAACAGAACTCCAGAAGAGACCCCAAAGATACATTTGTCGGGGTTGAGGGAAATCCCATACTCCCGGCATCGGTCAAAGCATTGTTCCAGGTATCCCTAGTATTCACGGATCAAACTATAGACATAGAAGTCATCCAAATATACCTCAATAAAGTCATGCAGATGCTTTTGGAAGGCGGCCATCATGACTCGTTGGAAAGTAGCAGGGGCATTGCAGAGTCCAAACGGCATCACTCGGTAAGCGTATGTCCCCCATTCTGTGGTGAAGGTTGTTTTGGATTGGTCTTCTTCTGCGATCTGCACTTGGTTGTATCCGCTAAATCCATCCAGAAGGGAATAAAGCTCATGTCCTGCCACTGTGTCCAATAGTTGGTCTGTGAAAGGGATAGGGAAGTGATCCTTCTTTGTTTTGGAATTGAGCTTGTGGAAATCCACACGTATTCGCAATTTGCCATTCTTCTTGGGTACAACGACGATGGGTGAAACCCATTCACTATTTGCCACTGGATAGATGAACTCGGCTTCCAGAAGCTTCAACAGCTCTACTTTTACCAATGTGGAATAATTTGGGTTCATTCGCCTCTGTCGTTGCCGTACTGGCTTGGCATCGGGCTCCAAGTCAATATGATGCTGACATATTGTGGGATCAATCCCCTTTAGGTCTTTGTAGGACCACACAAACACGTCCAAATTCTCTGTCAACAAGTTGTACAAGGTTGACAACTCCTCTTCTGGGAGGCTGCTACCCAACTTCAAATAGCGTTCAGTGCCATCTGCATCCACAAAGGTTAACTTCCTTTCACCTTCTACTTCACGGATGAAGGTCCCACGGATTGCTTCTGGGTACAGATCCGGCTCCTTCAAGGGAGTGGTGTCCTCTTCTGATGTCCCACTAGACCCAACTTCTTCTTTTGGTGGAGACTTAGGTTGCTCCTGGAGATGTTGAAATGGGATTAGGGCCGTTTTGGGTTTGGTTTCAAGATTAATTACCTCTTGGCTTGAAAACTCATCTTCTAATGACATGTCCAGGAACATCACATAACAAGGACCCTCTGATTTCTATTGGGTTTGTAGGACTGGTGCTTGTTGCCACGGTGCATCATCATCATCTTTTCTTGGTAAAGGTGGTTGAGGACGGCAAGAGCCACTGCTAAAAGATGGCTTGTTCTTCTTAATCCATTTCTTATAAAGATTTTGCATATGAGAAGATCCATTTACTAGACCAAATGGTACCATCGCCATTCTGTCCCACAGCATGAGCTCGTCTGCTTCTTATGCTTCTGGAACTTCTTCTTCATATATATTCGCTTCAGGTGGGACAGACTCTTCCATCTCACTTTCATAACCTTCTTCGTCCATATCATATTCATCCTCTTATGTCTTTGTTTATGTCTCTGTCTCTGCTTCTGTCTCTGCTTTTGTCTCTGTCTCTGGCTCTGTCTCTGTATCTGTAGGAGCTCTGTAAGAGAAGAACATGTTCTCTGTTTCATCTTCTGCCTCTGTCTCTGGCTCTGCTATGGCCATGTAGCAGGGAGAGCAATACATCCATGCTTCTATCTCACTGTCAGAAGTGATTTTAGAAATCGTTCCTGGTTCAGGCAGGAAGTATTCAGCCATTGATAATGGCTTTGCATCTTTTGGAAGTTGGCTTACAGTGTCCATTGTTAAGGAACGTGCCACTGTTTTCTTGGGAAGGATCTGTTTGACAGTATCTTTGTCTGCTGATGTTCCATCCGTAGCCTCATTAGGGGAGTCAGAAGATAATTCCAAGGAGGTGGATCCATGTCCTTTTTGAGAACCATATAACTTTAGCACCACTTTATTGGGTCCTCTACCCAAGGTCAAGGTTCCTTTGAACCAATCCGTCCTTGCTCGGGCTTCAAAAAGCCATGGTCTGCCTAGTAACAGAGGGTAGGATGTACCATAAGAGTTTGGCTTCACCACCAGATAGGTTAGCCAATAATCTTTTCCAGCCACTGTAGTCTTCACATATGGGAGAATGCCCAAAGGCTTTATTCTGCTCTGATCTGCGAATCTGATGAGCCATTGGGTTGGTTGCACACCTTGTAGGCCTAGATCCTTCATTGTCACATCCGTCATAATGTTCACTGATGAACCTCCATCAATCAGTGCATTTGCAATGAAGCAGCCTTCAATCCACACGCCAGTCTCTGGGGTACTCGGATCTAGGAAGGCGTTAGCCACGTCCACTTCTTTGACAGGCTCTAGAGCTTTGTTGGACTTTGTTGCTGTTGAGGGAGCAATCCTTAATCCACGTTTTCTTGTCAATATACTTTTGAACCTTTTTCGGAAACAGGGAGACAACATCAATAATTGTCAGAATGTGAGGTTTGGTTTAAAGGTATCTAGATCTCTAACTAGATCGTATTCCTTAATAGGATCCACTGGTTTCTCTAACCGGTTAGGGAATGGGGCAACACCCATTTTCATTTTCCCTCTTTCTTCCAACAGAGGCATCATGGAAACTTCTTCTGCCACTTGTGGCACTTCCTCCTCTTCTATCTCCTGGACCTCTGGTCCTGTCTCTGGAATTGTCTCTGTAACTCTCTGTGGCACTGTAGTGCTCTGTACGGCACTGTCAGGCTCTGTTCTATTCTGTTCTTCTGGTGGAAGATTGAACTTCACTGTTCTGGTAGGAGGATTATTTTCTTTCTGGATAGGTGGTTCCTTCTTCTTTGCACATGTGATGGGAGCAACTTCCAATTCCACTAAATTGGAGGTAGGCTCTTGGGCCTTAGCCGGACTATCAGTATTCACTGGGGCTGGGCTTGGACAGTCTTTTGCAGTGTGGCCTTCTCCTTTGCATCGATTGCATAAGGGCTTATAATCCACTGACCTTCTGGGATTTGGACAATTTGGTGAGATGTGTCCCTTTTCTCCACATTTGTAACTCTCCACTTCTGATCTTTGACCACTGCCAAACTGTCTTCCTCTGTAACTTTGGGATGGAAATCTTCTGGGTCCGAAATTAGGACCAAACTCTCTAGGCTTGGGTCCAATATCCTGTGTTGTCATTTTGGATTCCAGCAAGTTGAATCTTGCGTCTTCTTCCTTCCTTCTCCTATCATGCATCTCCTTCAGAGAGCAAATGTCCTCTGTATGGTTCTTCCGTAAACAGTAGGAACAGAAGGCTCTAGGAATGGTTGGTTTTCGTGTACATTCAGTGGCTAAATGACCTGCTTGATGACACTTACCACACCAAGTATTTGACCGCATCACATCTCTTCCTACTCCTGCAACATTGGATATGCTGGCGGTATTCACTTTCAGCGTCTGTAGCTGCTCTGTAATCACATCCATCAACTCCTTTTTTATATTTGCAACTGAGTTGGATAAATAATCCTTCAAGCTTTCTCCTCCTGAGGTGCTGGCAGTAGGGTTTTGAGGAGTCTCTGTAATCACTGCATAAACAGGTTGGGCTGGTGCAGAGGGGTCTCTGCTCTGATTCTGATTTAGAGCTTCTGTTTGAACTGTTGGCTATTGGCTCCAGTTGGTAGGGTTCCACTGTTGCTGCTGATTTGGCATTGAGGAAATTGGTTGGGACCATTGTTGTTGTGGTTGAACCATCATTTGAGGCATTGATTGTGGCCATTGTGGATTTGGTACACTGTACTGTGATACGGGGGGCATCTATTGGTAGGGGTAGGGAACAGTCCTTGGGGCTGCATTTAGTGGGTACATCATTCCTGGCATCAGAGGAGGTAGGACTCCTCTTCCTGGATTCATCACCAATCTAGCTTCCACTTCATCATACAGTCTTGCACCTTCTGTTGCAGCTTGCAGTGTGGCTGGTCTTTGCAGCTCCACAAACTTACGGACTTCTGGTTGTAATCCTCTGAGAAACACCCCCTTTTGAATGCCATCATCTAGATTATGGTTAGTCCATCTCTTCAGGATGGATTCCATTCGTGAGACATAAGCTTCTACTCTTTCTCCTAAGGACTGACTTAAATTCATAAATTCCTCTCACATCCGCTCTTCAAAACCTTCATGCCTGAATTTAGTGAGGAAGGCCAACTTTAGATCATCCCATGTGCCAAAAGTTCCTGCTGCTTGTCTCTCATACCATTGAAACGCCACGCCCTTGAAAGTGGCGGGGAATATTGCTAACCAATGCTCAGGGGTTCTAGCATTGTTAGCCACACATGCTACCATAAACTCTGCTACATGAAGATCCGGGTCTTCATTGTACTCTCCCTTAAAAACTGGCAATGGAACTACATTCGCTGGCCTGTCATCAATATTTCCAGGACGGATCTGGCTTGGAAGTGGACCTCCAACAGGAGGAGGAAGGGCTTGATGTGCCATTGGGGCTTCTATAAAGAGTTCCGCAAGGTCGTCAAAGGCGGCTTCTGCTGCGAGCTCATTCTCAGCCTTGATTTTTGCTTTCTCTCTTCTCACGTACCTCTGGACTCGTTCTAACACTTGCCTCTTTATTGCGTCATTCATCAGGGGGTTGCCTCCACTATGTTGTTAGTGCTCCACAGAGGGTTAACAGAAGGCTTCAGTCTCTGGAGGACTCTCTTGCCAACATTTCTTCTACTTCCTCCTTTTCAACATCTCTGAATTTTGCTTTCATGCCACTGCACAGAGGAAGGTATTCGGTTCTGAAGGTGTCAAAATGCATCCGTCTAAGAATTGTGGTGGTGCCATCATCATAGTAATGCCAGCTTCTGATGGTTTCAACAGTGTAGGTTGTGAAAAACACTCTGTCTACCAACTTCCAGTGGGTTGATAATTGAACAAACAGAAGGTTATCAGTGCACCAAGCATCCCACATATCTTGTTGTTGAGCATCCACGAACAAATTCCAACTCTTTTCCTTCTTACCTCTGTGAACCTCCACAGACCAAGACTCCTGAAGCTTCTTCACAATCTCCCACTTGATGATGTCTGGAAACTTCTCAATGAATGCCAAATCTTCCATGGATGGTCATTCTCTTTGTTTCTGCTCTTCAGTTTATTCCCAAACACTTTGCCACCAAGATGCAAGTTTCTGCTACTTCAACAGGAAGAGGAAACTGTCCACCACATAGAGCATGCATCATGATGGTGATGTGTTTCCGCCATTGTGGAATGAACTTCTTGTGGAAAGTGGCTTTGATTATGAGAAATTCCAAATCTTCAGTGGAAGAAGGAACTTTACAAACATCCATTGAATTCTTCTCTTCTTGGCCATGCCATTTCCTTCATTTTCAGCCTCTTCTGGTGCTTGTTGATGGCAAGTTTCCCCGCCTGCGCACCAAAAACATGGAGCCCCAAGAGAAACACCAAGGAAAAGGGAATTCTCTTGCAAGAAAATCTATCTTGTAACATCAACAAGCTTGTTTATTATGTTTCATATGATCACAATGAAGAAAAGAACACCGAGCACAACAAATCTTCATACAGCATCATGTAGATCTCCCACGGATTTGATAGAATCAACCATATTCTTCAATATCTTCACAAAATCCATCACTATAACAAAGAAAGCAAAGGAATACACCATCTTTGAATGTAAATACATCACATAGTATTCATCTTCAATATCTTCATAGTCTTCTCTCGCATTCTCTCATATACAATCACTCTGTTTTAGTAGAATTGGCTATCTCTGACTCTCTCTCTCTCTCCATCAATAATACATCATATCCTCACTACAATCTCTCAAAAATCACTCTCAATAATCCTTCTTAGGTCGTGGATACCCCTCCCAAGAGGTATGTCTAATATGAAGAGTCACCAGAGCCACTACAGAGTCTTTTCATAGCTCACTACTGTCACTTCACTTCAGTCTTCACTTGAGTCTTCAACAGCTACTTCTTTCAGCTCTTTTGCACTTGTATTCACCTCTTTCCAAGGCTAGAAAACTTTCCCAAGCTACACATAAATTCTACAGAACACATACAGAAGCATACAGAATAGTCTACAGAACAGTACCATAACAGCTACAGTACAGAACAGAACAGAGACAGAAGCTCTACAGAAGACCTACAGAAGGTTACAGAAGGTCATCAAAACCACATAACTCATACTCAAACCATTCCAAACTCTCACAAACCATTCAATAAGATTTCTCAATATCTCAATCTTCATCAATCAATACTCCATCCCTCCTTACAGAAGACAATCAGAACAAAACAAAAGCTATACAGAAGGTATACAAAACCAATCAAAATCTATCAGAACATCACAGAACCACTAATAAACATCATGAACTTCCAAAACACAATCAATATCATCCAAAACACTCTCAAACCACTTCCAGACCAATCAATCATCTCATAAAATCAACCATTCAGCTATCAAAAACAACAAAAAATCAGCCAAAAAACAAGTCATTTTAACACTCAACAAGCATGCAGAGAGGGGGGAGGTGAGAGAAAGAAATGAGAAGAAAGAAGGAAGGAGAGAGAAGAGAGGAGGGAAGGAGGGGGAGGAGGGAACCATCATGGAGGGGCCTGGGGAGGAGTATTTTTTTAATTTTAATAACAAATAAATAAAATGAAAAGAAAAATCAAAGGTAGCCTCCCCTCGTCCCATGCACAAGGGCGGGGCAAGGGTAAAAAAATTTGCAGTGGCGGGACACTGTATACTGCCGAGACACCGTCACGGGGGCGAATGGTGTGATGAACGCATCAGAAGACATGTAAATTGAAAAACACAGATGTTCACGCGCAATGCGGGAGGCACGTACACATGTAAAAAAATGAAAATTTTAATAAAACCCAAACCGTGCATCGTAATGAAATGCCATAAAAATGGAAAATGTGCTGGAAGGCATGGGAAAGACAATTGAAAATTGCAACATGGGATCCGGGGAGAATCCAAGCATTCATATGGTAAAAAGGTGAAAATCGAGCTCGAAAATGAATATTGGAATTAATATCAAAGAAGTCATTCGTCGGAATGAAGTGCGAGAAGAATGAGAAAGGTGCCGAAGAATGTGCCCGATAATCTTATCATGGCAGAACACAATTCTGATCAAGATAAGATGTGTTCACATGGGAACAACCCAACAATCGTACCCAAAAAGGGATTCAGAATTAATAGTTAATGATCTGGCCACCAGAATGGAGGGCAGTCAAAAGGAGAAATGTTAGGACATAGATGATCTTCAGGGCTGGCATATGAGAATGCAATTCCGATGGTCTTAGGAGGCATTCACATGTAAATAATAATAAAATAAAGCTCGAAAATACCTATAAAAATGAATAACCAAAACTATGTAGGTCGAAACAAGGCAGCAAAAAAAGGAGAAATGGGTTAGAAGGGGGCCGGTCAAGGCTATCCATTCAAAATAGAATTTCGAGGAGAATAGGGCAGGTTCACATGGAAAAATGACAAAAATATGCATGAAAAAGACACGAAAACCCGCAAAAATTAGTAACGAACAAATCATACGTCAAAATGACATGGTGTAAAAAGAAAAAATGTCATATGGAAGGTGTAGGATAGGGTTATCACATCAAATCAGCATTCCAAAACAATAAAGGGGCATTCACATGGAAAAATGGCCAATGTGCGAGAATTACTACAAAAATTAATAACTTTCAATGCGTTGCTTAGAACAAGGGCGGTAAAAAGAAAAAAGGTAGATTTTAAAGGGATACACACGGTTGTAAGGTTGGATGTGGGTTTTTGTAAACTGAGGGTGTGTTCACATGGAAAAACGACCAAAACGTCGTATAAAGAAAAATAACAATAGGAACGGCCTTGTAGGTAAGGGAGATGAGGGTTGATGGGTGGGAAAGGTTAAGATAAATTGAAGAAATGGGATATACACAGATTTTGTGAATGACATATGCGAGATGTATTTGTGGTAGATGCGCAGGGATGCGTCCCCACATTTAAAACCCCTGGGTAGGGTGAAATGACTCCGCATGAACACAATAGTGTCAATGGATTGTAGACTAACGTCCTCACACTTAAAACATGACCATAACTTGCAAACAGAAGGTGTAGGGTTAGAAAAACTTGGCCCAATTTGCCGAGCATTGCGGTTGATTGTTGATGTTGCCTCATGTGTCGCAGTCAACTGTAGGAGGTACCAAGATGTCTTCATAGCATATGTCAAATGTGGCATGGACCATGCAACAACACCTAGGGAGGCAGCATTGTTGATGAAGGTGCAGGAATTTGGGTGATGAAGAAGGATATTGCACTCAGTGCAGTCACTCAAATGGGCAGGAAAGAATAGTCAGTCGCCCCATAACATACATCACTCGATGAATCTTGCAAAGAACCCCATAATGTATACCTGGTTTAGAAATCGACAAGGGAAATGGGACAGATGGAGTATGCCATAGTGCACAGTTGATGGTGCATAAGTGTGTCCAACCCTCGTCTGGCATATGTGAGCAAGCAGGAAGGCCAAGGAGCCTTATGGGGCAGTCTACCGAACAGGGTGACGTGCCCCATGATGATAGTATAGACCCATCCCGTGGGTGCATAGGGAAAGAAAAACATACCTTCCACCAAGTGTTATAACGTCCCTCAATCTCACCTCTCGATGATTGTTTTGAGGATACACCAATCACACTCGACCCCCCTTTGACTAACACTGTTTGAGAATACAGGAGGGCAACTCGATCCTTACACCCATTATTGTTATCCTCACAATCGCTTGTGCAAAGGTTGTATGCCTTGTGCGCATTTGATGGTGCAACAATGTATCCTGCCCTGTGCTAGCATACAATGCAAGAAGGAAGGCCATGGAGCCTTATATAGCAGTGCACAGGAACAGATCATGCATTGTACATTGAGAGGCCCAGCCCGTGCGTGCAACCCTCCATTCCACATAGCTCACCTCTCATTTGAATTGAAGGGAAAGGACTGGTCACTCACCCCCCCCTCTGTCTCACACTCTGTTGATAAATACAGAAGGCAACGCATACTCATAGCCCATCCTGTTAGGATGAAAGCTCGCATCACTCAATTGTTTGTTGATGAAGATTGCTTCATATGTTGCTAGCATTAGGGAGATGATGGTGAGGCGTACCCATGGAGGTAGCCCATATACCTGGTACTATAGATTTTTTGGAGATCATGTCGTCTGTGTTAGGGAATCACATGTTCTACGGGGAGTACAGAGACAGCACACCAAGGGATGTGGCTTTGGAATTTCTTTTGGAAAAGTGTCTACTAATGATTTGGCTATCCTTGCCACCTCTGTTGCATCAATTGGAAAGGAAGCCAAGGGGAAGGGGAAGCTGGCTATGAGGGGTTATCAGGGCAAAGCCATATCATCATGATTAGCAAGAGGGTTATCAAGAACATTAGGTAAAGGCATATCGACCTTTGTACAAGGGATGAGGAAACTATCAATGGTGATTGTCAAGATCCCTAGCGGAGGTAATACTTCTTGAGGCGATAGCCATTAATAAGGAAGGGTTCATCCAAAGCATCGATTATCTAGAATTGGACTGAGCCATTCGGATTGATAGGAAGTACCTTATGAGGACCCATCCAACGTTGTTGAAGCTTTCCAAGAAACTTGCCAAATTGGGAATCATAAGCGAGAACTAAGTCACCTTCCTTGAACTCATTCTGCTTGATGAAGCTGTCATTTTAAACCTTTATGTGACCTTGTGTGGCTTCCATGCACTATAGGGCCATCTTGCAGATCTCATCTAGATATTCCAAGTGCAGGAGACCATGTTGCAGGGACTTGGAATCTCCCAAGCGCTCCTTGATAGCCACTTGTAGGGAGGGCAACTCCAATTCAACAAGAAAAACAGCTTCTATACCATACATCAGCTAGAAGGGTGTCTGTCCTGTAGCTACCTTATGGGAGGTTCTGTACACCCAAAGGGCCTCTATAAGTTGATCATCCCAATCACGGTGATGTGCAGCAATCGTCTTGTTAGGATCGAGCAGAGGATGCGATTGGTAACTTCAACTTGCCGCTGGCTCTAGGGTAATAGGGGGTGGACTTACGATGACGAATCTTATACAGCTCTGTGAGTTCTTCCATGACCTTATTAATGAAATGAGTGCCTTTGTCACTTACCAGCTTTAAGGGATGGCCAAAATGGGTGATGATATTCTTGTATAGGACCGAGGCCATGCTATTTCCATCGTCTCGCTTTAGAGCTTTAGCTTCACACCACTTTGTTACATAGTTTGTATAGACCAAGATGTATCTATTCTGCTTCCTTTTGGTTGCTGAAATCAATTCCCCACTTCTCGAATGGTTCTAGGGAAAAAATAGGTTACAGGGGCATGGCACTGGATTTGGTAGGCTTTCACATTTGCTAATAGGCATCACACCATTCGTAGTAATCATAGGCATCCTTATAGATGGTTGGCCACCAGTATCCTACTAATAGAGCCTTTCGAGCTGTTGTGTCTCCTGCAAAGTGGCCTCCACATGGCTCGTCATGGCATGCTTTTAATACTATTTCAATCTCTTCCCCTGCAACACATCTTTTGAGCACTTCATCTTTGCCTTTCTTGTATAGAGCGCCGCCTAACAGGGTGTAGGGGGCTGATTCTAACAGAAGCTTCTTCTTTTCCCGACTAGAGATTCCAGGAGGATATTGTTGGGTTGCCAGTAAGTTGGCGATGTCTACATACCAGGGGGTGATAGTTTCTACCAAGAACATGGAAGCATCAAGGAGGTCTGGATCATCCTGCTCCTCATCTGCATTCTATAGGATACGCATCAGATGATCAGTTAGAACATGGGAGCGACCAGGTTTGGTGATTACCTCAAAGTCAAACTCCTAGAATATAAGGAGCCATCACATCATTCTTCCCTTCACATATGCTTTGTTCATTAGAAAGGACAAGGCCTCATGATCCACATAAAATTTAAAATGAGTTGGCAGTAGGTAGTGGCAAAAATTCTCTAGGGCAAACAACATTGCCAAACACTCCAACTTTGTCACTGTATAGTTCCGCTCTTTGTCAGTGACCTTTCTGCTTGCATAATAAATGGGTTGATCTAGCTTCAAGGATCCCTTCTGGCATAGGACTGCACCTAAGCCCTCAACTAATGCATTAGTGTGTACATGGAACTCCTTTGTCCAATCAAGAGGTTGCAAGATGGGTGCTTTAATCAAACACTGCTTCAGGGTGTTGAACACTTCGTCACAATCATTAGTCCATATAAACTTGGCATCTTTCCTTAGGATTTTATGCAAAGGGATTGCCTTTGTTGCAAAGTGTGCAATGAATTTTTTATAATAGTCCACATGGCCAAGGAATCCTCTCAATTTCTTAAGGTTAGTTGGGGCTGTCAAGGCGGCAATCTTCTCAATCTTAGCAGGATCTGTTACTATCCCTTGTGCAGAGACAATGTGACTATCAAAACACTGCTCGAGGTGTCCCCAATGCTTACGAATCAGGCTATAGACACAGAAATCATCGAGATACACCTCAATGAAATCATGTAAATGGTTCTAGAAGGCAGCCATCATCACTCGTTGAAAAGTAGCAGAAGCGGTACAGAGCCCAAACAGCATCACTCTGTAAGTATAGGTTCCCAATTCTATTGTGAAGCTTGTTTTGGATTGGTCCTCATCTGCGATTTGGACTTGTTTGTATACATTAAATCCATCCAAGAGAGAATAGACCTCATGGTCTTCTACTGTGTCCAATAGTTGGTCTGTAAAAGGGATAGGGAAATGATCCTTCTTTGTCTTGCAGTTTAGCTTCCGAAAGTCCGCACATATTTGAAGTTTCCCATTCTTCTTGGGTACAATCACAATGGGAGAAACCCATTTAGTATTAGCCAGTAGATAAATGAACTCAACTTCAAGGAGCTTCAATGATTTGGCCTTCACTAGAATAGAATAATCGGGATTCATATGCCTCTATCTTTGCCTCATAGGTTTAGCATCAAGCTCTAGATTGATGTGGTGTTGGCATACTGTGGGATCAATCCCCTTTAGATCTTTGTACGACCATGCAAACACATCTAAGTTCTCCTTTAGTAGGTCTTATAGGACTAGTAGTTCCTCTTCTAGAAGATTTAGACCCACTTTTAGGTGATATTCAATACCGTCAGCATTCACGAACGTCAGTTGCCTTTCACATTCTAGTTCACGGATAAATGTCCCACGGACTGCTTCTGGGTAAAGATCCATCTCCTTCAAGGAAGTGGTTTCATCTTCTAATGATGCACTGGAACTATCGTTGTCTTTTAATGGAGGCTTAGTTCACTCTTTGGGAGGCTGAAAGGATATCATTAAGATTTTGGGTTTAGGTTAGGGATGAATTATTTCTTAGCTCAAAGATTCGTCTTTTGAATATGTATCCAAGAATGCCACATAATAGGAACTTTCTACGTTCTGTTTGAGCTGTAGGGTTGGGGGTTGTTGGCAAGGTGCATTGCCATCATCTTCTTTAAGGAAGGATAACTTTGGACGATAAGAGCCATTGCCAAAGGAAGGCCTATTCTTCTTAATCCATTTCTTATAAAGGCTTTGCTCATGACATGACTCATTAATCAGTCCAAAGGGTACCACAATCATTTTGTCGAACAAAAAGGGATCTTCTACTTCTGAGACTTTAGGAACTTCTTCCTCATTTTTGCCTTCTGTGAGTAGGACAGATCCTTCTAGCTTGCTTTCATAATCTTCTTCTACATTATCACCTTCATCCTCTTGAGGTTCTGTTTCTACATCGATGAGTGCTTTGTAAGAGAAGAACAAACTCTCTGTTATGTCCTCTACTTTTTCTTCTTCTTTTGTTTTTGTGTCTCTCTTTGTCTCTACTCCTATCTCTATCTCTGGCTTTGGCTCTATCTCTGGCTCTGTCTCTACAACTGCCATGTAATAGGGAGAACAGTACATCCATGCTTCTATTTTGCTATCAAATGTGATTTTCATAAGTCAATTCGGGTGCCAGGCAGGAGGTATTCTCCCATAGATAAGGACTTTGCTTCTTTCAATAGTTAGCTTATAGTGCCCACTGTTAGGGACCGTGCCTCTGTTTTCTTGGAAAATATCTGTTTAACAACCTCTTCGTTTCAGTAGTAGTTAGCTTACAGTGCCCATTGTTAGGGATTGTGCCTCTGTTTTCTTGGGAAATATCTATTTAACAGTCTCTTCATCTCCTGATGTACCATCTATTACTTCATTAGAGGAGTTAGTTACGACTTCGATGGATGTGGATCCATTGCCTAGGGTTAGGGTCCCTTTGAACCAATCCGTCCTTGCTCTTGCTTCAAAAAGCCAAGGTCTTCCCAATAACAGAGGGTATGAGGTCCCATAGGAATTTGGTTTAACCACAAGATATGTCAGTCAATAGTCTCTTCCTGCAAGGGCTGTATTTACATATGGGAGAATGCCCAATGGTTTGATTCTACTTTGGTTTGCCAATCTAATAAGCCATTGTGTAGATTGCATTCCTTGCAAGCCTAGAGCCTTCGTTATCACATCTGTCATTATGTTTACTGATGAGCCTCCATCAATCAATGCATCTACAATAAAGAATCCTTCAATCCATACACCAATCTCTGGGGTTCTAGGATCCATGAAGGCATTAGCCACATCTACTTTCTTTACAGGTTCAGAGGCTCTGTTGGATTTGATCGCCACGGAGGGAGCAATTCTTAGGCCTTTTCTTCCAATCAGTATGCTTTTCAATTTCTTTTGAGAGCTAGGAGATAACATCAACAACTGTCAAAATGTTAAGTTTGGTTTAAAAGTGTCTAGATCTTTGACCAAATCATACTCTTTGATAGGATCCACATGCTTTTCCAATATTTCCAATTGATTGGGAAATGGGGCCGCACCCACTTTTATCTTCCCTTTTTCTTCTAAGAGCAGCAACATTTGCACTTCTTATTCATGAGGATGTCCTTCTGCATCCTCTATTTCCTAGACCTACGGTCCTATCTTTGCAACTATCTCTGTAGCTTTCTGTGGCTCTGTAGTGCTCTGTACCTCATTGTTCTAAACCACATTGTTCTGCTTTTCCCGAGGAAGATTGAACGTCATAGTCTTGGCAGAAGGAACTTTCTCTTTTGGAATTACAGGTTCTCCTTTCTTTGCACGCATTATTACAACCACATCCAATTCCACCAAATTGGAAACGGGTTCTTAGGTCTTTTGTTGGGTATTAGAAGTAGATTTCATAGGGGCTGGACTTGGACAATATTTTGTAGTGTGGCCTTCTCCTTTGCATCGATTGCATAAGGGCTTGTAATCCAGAGACCTTCCAGGGTTTGGACAATTAAGCAAGATATGACCCTTTTCTGCATATCTATAACGCTCCACCTCTGATCTCTGGCCATTGCCACCAGACTGTCATCCTCTATCACTTTGAGAGGGAAATCTCCTTGAACCGAAATTAGGACCAAACTCCCTAGGCTTTGGTCCAATCTCTTATGTTTTCATTTTGGATTCCAGCAAGTTGAATCTTGCATCTTCATCTTTCTTTCTTCGTTCGTGCATCTCTTTCAAAGATTGGATATCCATTGTATGGTTCTTCCTCAAACAATATGAATAGAAGGCTCCAAGAATGGTTGGTTTTCAGGTACATTCAGTGGCTAAATGTCCTGCTTGATGGCACTTTTCACACCATGTATTAGAATGCATCACATCTCTGCCACCCCGCAGGAGTGGATATATTGGTGGTATTCAGCTTTAGCATTTATAATTGTTTTGCAATCACATCCATAAGCTCTTTCTTGATACTTGCCACTGAATGGGACATGTAATCTCTCATATTTTCACTTCTTGGAGTACTTATAGGAGGGTTTTGGGAAGCTTCTATGGTTACTGCATACACTAGTTGGGTTGATCCAAGAGGTCCTCTATTTTGGTTCTTATTTAGAGCTCTTGTTAAGACTTGGGGTTGTTGATTCCAGTGGATAGGATTCCACTGTTGTTGAGTTTCCATTGGAGGTACTGCTTAAGACCATTTTTGTTGTGGTTGAATCACCATTTGAGGTATTGTCGTCTGTGGCCACTGTGGATTAGGTGTGTGTACTACAACACTGCTTGCATCTGGAGGTAGGGGTAGGGAAATGTCCCTGGGAATGTATTTGGTGGGTATACCATTCCTGGCATGGGAGGAGGTAAGAATCCTCTTCCTGAGGTCATTAATAACCTTCCTTCAACTTCATCATACAATCTTGCACCTTCCACTGCAGCTTACAGATTGTCTGGCCCTCTCAATTCCACAAACTTGCGAACTTTTGATTGTAGGCCTCTATGGAACACTTCTTTCTGGATGCCTTCATCCAAATGATGATTGGTCCATCTCTTCAAGATGGATTCCATTCTTGAGACATAAGCTTCTACTCTTTCTCCAGAGTACTAACTTAGGTTCATGAACTCCTCTCACATTTGCTCTTCAAAACCTTTACGCCCGAATTTAGTGAGGAAGGCCAACTTCAGATCGTTCCATGTGCCAAAACTTCATGCTACTTGTCTCTCATACCACTAAAATGCCGCACCTTTGAAAGTGGCAAGGAATATTGCTAACCAATGCTCAAGGGTTTTGGCATTGTTAGCCACACATGCTACCATAAACTCTGCTACACATGAAGATCAGGATCTTCATTGTACTCTCCCTTAAAAATTGGCAATGAAACTACATTTGATAGCATATCATCAATATTTCTAGGACGGATCTGACTAGGAAGGGGACCTTGAGTCGCCATGGGGACTTCTGTAAAGAGTGCTTTTAAGGCGTCAAAGGAGGCTTCTTCTGTGCAAGCTCGTTCTCGGCCTTGATTTTTGCCTTCTCTCTTCTCCTGTACCTCTGGACTTGTTCTAGTGCTTGCCTCTTGATTGCGTCATTCATTAGGGGGTTGGCTCCAACCAGTTGGTTTGTACTCAACTGAATAGAATCAAAGGGACTTCAGTCTCTGGAGGACTCTTTGGCCAATATCTCTTCTACTTCCTTCTTTTCTACGTCTCTGAATTCAGCTTTCAAACCACTACAAAGGGGGATATATTCCATTCTGAAGGTGTCAAAACTCATTCTTCTAAGGATCGTTGTTGTGCCATCATCATAATAATGCCAGATTTTGATGGTTTCAATAGTGTATGTTGTAAAGAACACTCTATCTACCAACTTCCGGTGGGTTGCTAATTGGAAAGATAGAAGATTGTCAATACACCAAGAATTCCACATGTCCTGCTGTTGAGCATCTACGAACAAATTCCAACTCTTTTCTTTCTTGTTTTCGTGAACCTCCACTGACCATGACTCCTAAAGCTTCTTCACGATCTCCCACTTGATGCTGTCTCAAAACGTCTCAATGAATGCCAAATCTACCATGGATGGTCATTCTCTCTGTTTCTGCTCTTTAGTTTGTTCTCAAATAATTTGCCACCAAGATGCAAGTTTCTACTGCTTCAATAGGAAGAGGAAATAGTCCACCACATAGAGCCTACATCATAATGGTAATATGTTTTCACCATTGTGGAATGAACTTATTGTGGAAAGTGGCTTTGGTAATAAGAATCCCCAACTCTTCACTAGTAGAAGGAACTTTGCAAGCATCCATTGAATTATTCTCTTCTTGGCAATACCATTTCCTTCATTTTTAACCTCTTCTAATGCTTGTTGATGGCAAGTTTCCCCGGTTGCACACCAAAAACATGGAGCCCCAAGAGAGACACCAAGGAAAAGGGGTTTCTACTGCAAGAAAATCTATCTTGTAACATCAACAAGCTTTTGTTTCATTCTTTACAGAACCACAACAAGGAAAAGAACACCACTAGCAAGAAATCTTCACGAGCATCATAGAAACAATCCTTCCACGGTTTTATCTTCAACAAAATTCATCATTCTCTTCATATTCTTCATAGAATTCATTAATAGACAACGAGAACATAAGAGAAACACCACTTTGAATGGAAAAAATCACATATGATTCATCTTCATTGTCTTCATAGTTTTCTCTCACAGTCTCTCATAGATAGATACATTGTTTGGCATAGAATTGGCTATCTTTGACTCTCTCTTTCTCTCTCAATCAACATTACATCATCTCCTCACTACAATACTCAATAATCAATCATAATAATCCTTATTTATTTATGGATGCCCCTTCCAAAAGGTTTGTCTGATATGAAAGGTCACCAAAGCCACTACAGTGACTCTTCAAAGCTCACCACTGTTACTTCACTCTAGTCTTCTCTTGAGTCTTCAGCAACTGCTTCTTCCACTTTCTTGAGATCTTTTGAACTTATTTTCACCTCTTTACAAGGCTAGAAATTTTTTTCAAAATCACACATAAATTCCATAGAATACTTACAGAAGATCTACAAAATAGAACAAAACAGAAACAAGAACAGATTAGAAATAGAGGCTCTATAGAAGCTCAACATAAGGTTTACAGAAGGTCAATAAAAAACATTAGAACCTCATAACTCATACTAAAACCATTCCAAACTATAAAAAATCATTCAATGAGTTTGCAAAAATTCTCAATCTTCATCAATCATCAATCCATGCTTCATATAAAAGAGAAACAAAACAAAACAGAAGCTAAATAGAACCAATCAGAACCTCAACAGAACCTATCAAAACATCACAAAACCTCATATTTCTACTGAGAATCATCATGAGTTTCCAAAACATTAATCAATATCATTCAAAACACTTTCAAACACTCCCAAAATAACTATTCATCACTCAAAATCCATAAAAAATCAACCATTCAACCTTTAAAAACAACAAAAATCAACCAAAAAATCCAGTCAATTCAGTATTCAACATGTTCCTTAACCAGTTGTGGTGGTTCCCATGGTCTTTCCACCTCATTGCTTTGGAGCCATCCTTCGCAAGTAGATTTGAGAGATAAAGAAGGAGGAATGAATTTGAGATGGGAGAGTGTAAGAGAAGATGGCTTAGTCAAAGACCGAGATAGGGGGGAATTGAGCTAACTCTCTCCCTCGCAGCCTCTCGGGGTAACTCTTCTCTCTCTCTCTCTCTCTCTCTCTCTCTCTCTCTCTCTCTCTCTCTCTCTCTCTCTCTCTCTCTCTCTCTCTCTCTCTCTCTCTCTCTCTCTCTCTCTCAAGCTCATTCTCAGCCTCTTGGAGGAGTATCCTTCTACCTCCCTCTCTCTACCTCTCTCGCAACCTCTCGGGGTTTCCTTGTGCTTCCCTCTCTCTACTTTTCTCTTGCAGCCTCTTGCGATTTCCTTGTGATTCTCTAATTGCTCTCCATGCCTCATATTTATAGCTAAAAAGGAGAAGGGTTGTGGCTAAAAAGAAGAGCTCTTTGTGGAGGGGATCTTGAAAAAATCAGCAATCTGATGCTCAAATCACAAATCCGATAGATCCTTGGCTCCAAAAGGGGGTAAAACTCCAAGACAATTGATTAGAAATCTTTCTGATCAAGGGGGTAAAACTCCAAGATACTTGATTAGAAATCTTTCTGATCACTACTTCTTCCTTTCCCTGTTTGAAGTGCTATTTACTGTCTGTAAACTATGACCGCGACATGCTCGATTTTGCCAATCATTCTTTTTTTGTATTAAATCTTAAAAATTGCCTGAAAAAACCACTTTCTTTTTTTTTACATGGCATCTTATTCTAGAAATATTTCATAGTTTTTTAGAATAATTACAATAAATAATATCTAAGCTATGCTAGTCTTGTCAAAAAATATAATATTTTTGGACCATCCATACTATACACATTAACACTAGTGACTAATATGGCTCATAACTCTCGTTCACGTGGTAACTTTCGTGATGGGTGGCTACAATATTCCTTGTCAATTTGCAAAAAATATCGGGTTATAACTCTCAATTTTTTTATATTTTTAATTAAATAATATAATGAACCATCACAGTAAATAAAATAATTGAAAATTCATGAAATACAACACACTTGCAAGAAATACACCATGTTTGCAAGGTGACCATAGCCAAGGTAGCTAGGCAGGAAATGATATTGCCATGGAAGGTTGAGAATCATAGATGTAAGCTGCAAAGTGAATACTCACCTCATGTCAAGGTGGACATGGTATGCACTCCATATCTTGGTGGCTAAGAGCATGCACCCTCTTTTGGTGGGAGGAAGGAATCCTCAAAGCATGTATTGCTTGAAAATGGCAAAAAGATCCTTCACAAGTTACATCTCCACCTTTTATACTTAACCCTAGCCTACTCTAGACTAAGGTGACTTATGCTTTATTACAGGCCATCCCGGCCTAAAAGAGCTTTGTCCTCAAATCTGAATTGGGAATAAATTACAAGGAAGATTACAAAGATAGCTTGAAGCATTTGGAATCATGCTGAAATAAAGCTCCATGTTAATGAAGATCAAAGAAGTTGATGAAGATGAACCACATAAATGGAACAGACTGCTATAAACTGTCCAAAACAAGCTATAGTACAAAATTGGCCGTATCTTGATCTAGAAGTGGTCATTTCCATGTGTGAGATAAAGAAATGTAGAGGACAACATTTAGTATCTATCCATGCCTTCAAAATAAAATTTTGAAGCCAATAAGGTAATTCACTTTCTCACAAAAATTTAATACAGCAAACTGTTTATTGCCCTGTTTATGAACTCTCCTCTTGCTGAAGCCATGGAAATTGTTCCAAATATGATGCTTGTTTCCATGAAGACTCTTCAATAGGCAAACCCTTCCATTTGATAAGGTATTCAACAAGAATACGGTTACTTAGAACCTTCTTCCACTTGCCAATAATCTTCTCGGGTTCATAGATGATTAAACCATCATCATCCACGGGAGGTAGTTCTTCAAGAACTTGAATTTGAGGTCCCACATACTTTTTAAGCTACGACACATAACAAATATTATGGATTCTTGTGTTTGAAGGTAAGTCTAGTTGATAATAAAGATCCCCAACTCGCTTGACAATACGATAAGGACCATAAAACCTATGAGCAAGTCTATTGTGTCCTCCTTTAAAAGAAGCATAACATGACTTGGGAACCTTCAAAAATACCCATTCATCTTCCTCAAACTCCACATGTCTTCTTTTCTCATCCGCATAGACATTCATTGTCTCTTAATCTTTATGAATGTTTTCCTTGCATCGCTCCATAAAGACCTCCATCTTTTCCAACTCCTCATGTGCTTGTGGATTTACATCCTCACGTACTTGTACTTTGTAGCCATATAAAGCTTTAAAAGGAGACATTCCAATGCTCATATAGTAAGTATTCTTGTAACAAAACTCTGCAAGATGGAGCCATTGGTCCCATGCATTCTGTGTCTCATGGCAAAAGTGCCTCAAATAAACCTCTAGCCATTTGTTAACTCTTTCAATTTTCCCATCCATTTGCGGGTGATATGCGGTACTAGGAGTCAAAAGAGTCCCCATTGAAGAGAACAAACACCTCCAAAAGCTGCCCATAAACTTAATGTCATGATCGCACACAATCTTTAGTGGCAAATCATCAAGCTTGAAAATACATTCCATGAATTGTTGAGCCACTTGCTTTGCTGTAAATTGGGCCATAGTAGGATGAAATGGGCCGATTTGTCAACCGATCAACTACTACATAAATGCTATTCCACCCATGCTTAGCTGTAGGCAATCCCACAATAAACTCCATAGAAATATTAGTCCACTTGCCTTGAGGAATAGGAAGTGGCTGAAGTATGACGCCGGGTAGAAGAGACGAGTCTTTATTTTGTTGACACGAAAGACATTACATCACATAATCCTTAGCATCCCGCCAAATGCCCGCTCTTATGGATGTTTTCAAATGTTTTGAACAGCCCATGATGACTTGCTAAAGGTGAATAATGCATATCATGCAAAATACGGTCTTTGAAAGAGGATTGTGCAATCAAGTAGACTCTACCATGATACCATAAAAGACAGTTGTGCCAATTAAAATTGGAATACTCTTTTCCTTTTCCTTACTAAAATACCTTTATCATATTTGATGTTTGCTCATCAAGAAAATATTCTTCTTGTATGTCATGAATCCAATCCTTATGTACAATTGAAATTGAAGATAAAGAACATGCCCACATACGTGATAAAGCATCCACCACAACATTATCTTTTCTAGCCATGTTGGATATTTCAAAATCATAGCTTTGAAGAGTAGCTAACCACCTCCTTTGTTTAGGGGATAAATTTGGTTGGGAAAGGAAGTATTTCAACACACGATGATCGATTTGCACCTTGAAATGGCTGCCATATATATAGTGATGACACTTTTTGATAGTATGCAAAATTGCTAACATCTCTTGTTCATAGACATGTAGTTGACATTCCTTGTCATCAAACTTGCGACTTTCATAGGCTATAACTCCATGGTCTTAATACAAAACATCCCCAACTCCTCTTCCACTAGCATCCACACATATAATCAATTTCTTAGAGAAATTTGGACATACAAGAATAGGTGTTGAAATTAATAGAGATTTTAGCTCATTGAAACTCTTGTCGACTATGGAGTCCCAAAAGAAAGCTTCTTTTTTCAGCCTATCGGTCAAAGGAGCCGCCACATGAGCATAATAATTTTTTATAAACCTCCTATAGAATGAAGATAATCCAAGGAAACCTCTCAAGGAAGTAGAATTCGTAGGAGTAGGCCACTTTTTGACACATTTCACCTTGTTAGGGTCCACACGAATGCCTTGCTCTCCCACAATGTGACCCAAGTATTCCACTTCATCTTCCATGAAAGAACACTTTGATGTTTTGGCAAAGAGTGTATGTCTTCTTAATGTGTCAAAGACCTCTCGAACATGCATCAAATGCTTAACCTTGGGTTTACTATAAATGAGGATATCATCAAAGAATATAAGGACTGTTTTGAACAAGAAAGGCTATAATATCTTATTCATGAGTGCTTGAAAAGTAGTGGGCACATTTGAAAGCCCAAATGGCATAACCAAGAAGTGATATAACCCTCTTTTAGTCCTAAAGGTTGTTTTATATTCATCCCCTTCCTTCATTGGAATTTGATGATAGCCTGAATGAAGATCAATCTTGGTGAAGAATTTTGCATCTTTGAGCTCATCCAAGAGGTCATCAATGCCAGGAATGGGTTATCTATTCTTCACCGTTGACTTTTTAAGCTCCCTATAATCAATGCACATGTGACAAGATCCATCTTTCTTCTTTACCAAGAGCACAGGAGAGGCAAAGGGAGATTGACTTGGTTTAATTAAAACCCATTTGCAGCAACTCTTTAACTTGTCTTTCCACCTCTTCCCTTTCAAACTTTGACAAATGATAGAGAGGTTTATTTATGGGTTTTGTGTTAGGCAGCAAGTCAATAGGGTGGTCTATCTCTCTCTTTGGAGGCAAGGTTGATGGTTGTTGAAATAAATCTTTGTATTCTTCCAATTGCTCTTCCATTTTCTTGGATCCTTTTGCTTTCAAGAAGATGATGGCTTATTTGGTGAGTGCTCTTCATCAACTTTCGCAAGCAAAAGAGTCAATATGCATGACGGTGCATTGATTTCTTTACGCATCTTTTTCCTAAATATGAGTTCCATTTGCTTTTGACCAATGCCCTTCAATATCATAGGCTATCCATTCCATTGGAATTCCATCAGTTGTTTTGCAAATCCAAATAAATTTTTTGAATGGTTTTCAACCAATCACGGCCAATGACAATATCTATGGGACCCATTTCCAAAGTGATCAAGTCCACTTCCATAACACATGAAGGAGATAGGGTAATAGGATTGTGTAGGCATACTTCATTACTTGATTCATAAGATCCATTAGCAACTTGAATCTTCAGCGGCACTTGCATTTGTTGAGGAAGCAATCTCAACCCATACAAAGATTTGGTATTAATGAAGTTATGGGTGCTGCCCGTATCAATCAAAAGACAAGCTTTTTTGCCATTGATCATCCCTTCAAGTGTAAGGGTGTTTTCTCATTTTCAACCGGTCCATGCATAATGAGAAATTGAACATAAAGAATCACCCGGATCAAAAGGAAAAACATCCACAATATCATAAAATTCATCACTATTTCCTTCATCTTCGTCATGCGTTTCTTCAACCATAGGGTTTGCTTCTACCTAAAATACATTCCCCTCTTCACTTTCATCCTCATCCAGCTCATCGATGATGACAAAGTTAAGCTTGCTATTTTTGGATTTGCATTTCAGCCTATGGTCTTGTGTTCACTTTTCTCCACACATGAAGCATAACCCTTTTGCCCTCATGTCTCTAATTTGTTCATTTGAAAGAAATTTGATGTAAGTGTTGTTTTGAAATCCCTTTTGTGCATTTTCAGCCCTTGCAAAGCTCTCTTTTGCTTCAGCCATTGGTCTATAACCATTTCCTCCACTTGGTTTTGATCCATAGACCGTTGGATATGTAGGCAACTTGCTGTAATTACTACTGTAGGTACTAGTTCCCTTGCTTTCTTGCCTATAAACATCCCTTTACTGGCTGAAATGTGCTCCAACCCTTGAAGGCTGATTAGGTAATGAATACCATGCACTTTTTGACTGAACTCCCATTGAATCTCTTCTATATTTATGCCCATACCTTTCATCATATAAAATGGCTTCATGGCTTGTCTTGGGCTGCATTGCACCTACTTCCGAAGAGAGGGCTGAATCTAAACCAAAGATATATTTATTTAACTTGGTAAAATCATCAATCCCTTCAATGTACATAGAAAGGTTAAGGAACATGTTAGATAATCATGAACGAGCATGCCTCGTTGTTGAAGACCATACCATCTTCTTTGTAATCTTTCTTTTTCCATTGGAAGACAAACACTTCCAATGTTTCCTTCTTATAATCCTCCCAAGAAGCAAAATTGTGACCAACTCTTTGCATATATCTCCACCATGTATGTGCGTAGCTTTCAAAATAGAGTGATGTAAAATAGATCTTAAAATTGTGACCAACTCTTTGCATATATCTCCACCATGTATGTGCGTAGCCTTCAAGATGGAGTGATGTAAAATAGATCTTGACTTCATCATGGTGAGGGAAAATTGTGAAGTACATCTCTAATTTGTTTATCCATTCTTCCCACTCCATTGCAGATGCATTATCCCCCTTGAAGTTGGAAATGGTAATCTTTTCTTTGTACTCCCTTTCATTGTAAGTTGGTTGGAAATTGTTGGAGTGCTACCCAAAAGATGGTTGTCTAAAAAAATCTCTATTCATTGAATCTCTTCCAAAAGAATTTGGTCTAGGATTATTACCACCATGATTCGGTTGTCCCAATCCAAAATAATGATGCTATCCATTAGTGGGTTGACCATAAAATGACTTATCTTTGTTGGTGATATCATGAAATGACATTCTTTCATCAAATCTTCCACTCTTATCATGAAAGTTTGATTCTTTTTTCTTGATGGTAGATTGAGAGGGAAAAGATTTGTAGAAGGGGTCACATCCATGAAACTCCTCATTCTCTTCTTCTCTTATGTCCTCCTTTTTTTCATAAGTAGACTCACGTCTTGGATTGAATTGAGGACGGGCATGGTGCTTTGATGATATTGATGGCTGGTAATGAGTACTCCTTAATGTAGATGGCTCTCCTTTCTCAAAGGTTGACATAATAGGCTAATCAATCCCCTTTCCTTTCATATTGGAGGGTTGTACTGAAGTATTTCCAATATGAATAGTGGGTTCATTCGATGTAGAAGATGTGGGTTGAGTCTTCAAATCCTTGATAACTGCTACTACATCCTCAAATCCACTTTTCATGAACTTGACCAGCTGTGCTGAAGTTCTTCATCCACTTTGTTGGATGTATTCTCAATCTTCCCCAAGGATTTGGAAAGTTTCTTATATTGATCATGCATCTCAATGTTCAACATACACATCTCTCTTGAAAGCATGTGCTCTTCAAAAGGTTCGTGAGACAAGGGATTTCCATCATTACCCAATTGCATTATCAATGCTTACATCATCATCTTGTTGGTCATGATTTAAGGCTTCATTAGTGTTTTTTTGATCGTCTATGTATTGTCTAATATCTTCTTGAATGGTCTCCATGACTTGATCTTTTCTTTTGTGTTTGGCCATGAAGGATAGGTGCTGTCAAAATGACTGTAGAGAAGAAAACTGTCAATAACCTGCTTAGCATTGCACCAATGCCAATGGTTTATTCATCCAAAAAAATCTTATATATCAGGGATACTCGAAATTTAGTAATATCTCAGCTTACAATATGGTATATGGGTAGAATGAACTTAAACAATCACCCATGTCAGCATGTCTAGGTGGAGTCCACTAGACCCCCTGTTAGTAAATTGCCCATAACTTTTGCTCCCAATGTCCGATTACTAAATTTTTTTATTCAAATGAAAGCTTAACATCCCATCTTCAAATTAGACTATTAATATCCCAAATCAGATCATGATAAAAAAAATTTGTAATAGGAATTGTGTACCTGTCTAGAGAATTCCTGTAACCTGTTAACACCTTGTATGAGCCATGTTTCACCTTGAAATGAATCCTGTATTACTTGTAGACCTTCAAAGAAATTAATAGATCGTGATGGGCTATAAAGTACCTATAAGTATCTAGTAAACGCCTGCAACTATTAGGTACCTGTTGGAAAGACCTATATATATGCCCAAGGATGTCACAAACTGCCCTGTTCGGTACCCCTAGTCTTCAAATCTTCATCCATTCTTTCCCAAGTGGTCTTCCATGGTCCACCACGTATGGTGAGGGATAAAATGGCAAGATGGGAGCCTAAATGGGCTCTAAAACTCTAGAAGGTGTGCAAAGTTCCTTCCGGTCCAGGTTGTGCACCCCTATGGAGTCTTAAATAGCAAGGGAGGTTCACCTCTCTTTTGTCTTGCTATCTCGTCTGGCTTCGACCTTTTTCCTTGGTCGGAATATACATGGTAGAGCTAGTATTTAATCAATCAAAGTATGATATGCATGGTTGAATCAAGATCTTTCCATTTCATGATATGCAAGAACAAAATGGAATAGGATTGAATTGAAATGGATATGGATAAGGAATACCTACAGTAGTGACTCCTCGGGGGGACTCACTATAGATGTTGTATGATATCATGTGAGTGTAAGGGAGGGGGGTTTTGGAAAAGGGACACTTAATCATACACATTTGAGGTAGATCCCTCTTAGTTTCCTATATTGAACTTAAATTTAAGGGGAGGATAGAGGAAAAAAGAAAGGGGGGGATGCATTTGATCACCTCTCTCCATCTAGGTGCAGTCCACTAGACCCCCTGTTAGTAAATTGCCCATAACTTTTGCTCCCAATGTCCGATTACTAAATTTCTTTATTCAAATGAAAGCTTAACATTCCATCTTCAAATTAGACTATTAATATCCCAAATTAGATAATGACAGAATTTTTTTGTAATAGGAATTGTGTACCTGTCTAGAGAATTCCTGTAACCTGTTAACACCCTGTAGGAGCCATGTTTCACCTTGAAATGAATCCTGTATTACTTGTAGACCTTCAAAGAAATTAATAGACCGTGATGGGCTATAAAGCACCTATAAGTATCTAGTAAACGCCTGCAACTATTAGGTACCTGTTGGAAAGACCTATATATATGCCCAAGGATGTCACAAACTGCCCTGTTCGGTACCCCTAGTCTTCAAATCTTCATCCATTCTTTCCCAAGTGGTCTTCCATGGTTCACCACCTATGGTGAGGGATAAAATGGCAAGATGGGAGCCTAAATGGGCTCTAAAACTCTAGAAGGTGTGCAAAGTTCCTTCCAGTCTAGGTTGTGCACCCCTACGGAGTCTTAAATAGCAAGGGAGGTTCACCTCTCTTTTGTCTTGCTATCTCGTCTGGCTTCGACCTTTTTCCTTGGTCGGAATATACATGGTAGAGCTAGTATTTAATCAATCAAAGTATGATATGCATGGCTGAATCAAGATCTTTCCATTTCATGATATGCAAGAACAAAATGGAATAGGATTGAATTGAAATGGATATGGATAAGGAATACCTACAGCAGTGACTCCTCGGGGGGACTCACTATAGATATTGTATGATATCATGTGAGTGTAAGGGAGGGGGGTTTTGGGAAGGGGACACTTAATTGTACACATTTGAGGTAGATCCCTCTTGGTTTCCTATATTGAACTTAAATTTAAGGAGAGGATAGAGGGAAAAAGAAAGGGGGGGATGCATTTGATCACCTCTCTCCATAGATTGGTTTCTCCATGGCATACAAGAGACCTTGACAAGTAAGATTAAAACCCTAAACCCTCACATAGTAGGGTTATTGAATTAATCATAGTGTGGGAGGGGGGGAGTTGGCACTCTCCCATGATTTTGGTAGAGAGATTCAACTCCCATTCTTCCAACGAGAGCTTGGTGTCTGCTTAATGTAGTCACTTTAAGTATAAAGGGGTTCAATTCCCTACTCTCTCTCCTCATGTGGTAAGGGGGCACAGGCACTCAAAAACATTGCAACACATACTTCGATGATATCCAAGTGCCACTACATAAATAACTTTGTGATATGACCATTTTGATACTTTTAATTGCTTAGGATAATTCCAACTTTTAAAAAGAAAGTTAGTATATGTTCTATGAAGACTTACATTTAAGAAAGGGGATACATAAAAAATCATACATGTATATATCTTATAAGCTTAAATAGGGGGATATATTAGTCTTACAAGCTTCATAAATAGGGTTTTTCTTAGAAGTCCTTGCATGTAGGTTACATGTCTTCTTTACAATGAGTGAACCCCCCATGAGTGACTCACTACTTTACAATTCTATTCCACTTACTGATTGATTCTTATTTTTGGCCATATTGCATTCAATCACATCAAGCAATTCAAGGTTAGGGTTAGCACAATTTTATCCAACAAATTGAAGGAATTAGCAACAATTGGCTAATGATTTTTATTGAGTAAGATGAAAAGAATTCAGCATGACATCATTCAGCCCTAAGTTGGGTCTACATGCAATCAAATGGTAATTCTTAAATGAGATTACTCTTAATTATCCCTTTTCAACAAATGGATGGCTTAAGCAATTGGATTTTAAAGGGATTAAGAGCAAAATTAAGAAATACCTATTGTATTGTTGAAGTAGATGATTATGGAAGCTCCAATACCCGTATGAGACTTGAAATTCTTGAACTACCACTTGATGTAGCCAAGAATATCCTCAAAGTACAATCCCCATGATGGATATGTAGCTCATAGACTCCATCAAGGAAGCTGCAATATCCAAAATCTTGATAGAAGTGATCCTTATAGCCCAAATGTGGCTGGAAATTTGTAAGTGAGTCAATGATAAGCATCAAAAGGGGTGGAAGACTTCAATCCTTGATAGAGAACTCTTCTATTGTAGCACATAAGCTTGCATATGCTACCTATACACTTGCAATGCCAAGAAGAAGCCCTATTCTTGCAATATTGAAGCAAGACCATGAATTCTTGATATAGTCATGTGCATAGAACCTTTAGGATGCATCAAGAACCAAAAGCCCCATGATAACATGCTTCAAAGATAAAAAAATTTGAGAATTCAAGTGGTTGACCTATTTTGACTCATTTCAAGAGTAGAAGTGCTCTAATCTTGTGAGAAATCTTCAACGTTGGTTCAATGAGTGCTGAAGAAGCTCAAGGATGCTTGTTAGAACAAAAGCCCTTTGACATTTTGAATAAAGTTTAGAAAAAACTCACATATGTCCTAAATTTTCCATAGCTAGGGTTTTGAAAGCTCAAGAATGATCAATGAAGTGTGAAGAAACCATGTATACTTGTTGTTGAAAACCTTCAATAATGATTGCTTAAGCTTGTTATGCCTTGGCTTTAGCCTGACATGACTGATTTTCGTGAAGGAAGAGAGGCTAGAAATCAGTGCAAATTGTGCAAATTGCTCCTCTTGTCTTGGAAGATCAAGCTCACCTAGGCTAAGCAATAGGCTACTCTACATGAGGCTCATAGCACAAAGAGTTAAGCTCTGATGTCTCCTTAGTGGGAAATGGCCATTAGAAGAAGATTGAAGCAGTAGAAGCCATGGATTTTGGAGAAAAGCTCGAGAGGAAGAAGAGAGAGAAACTATTCCCAAAAAAGTAATCAAAATTTAACTTCTGTAACCCCAATTAGACTCGAGTTAGGGTCAAGAATCTTCAAAATGGATCTCCATTTGACCACGTCCTTCTATTTTAGCCAAGAACCTCCATCTTCCTCAAGATATTCTTCAAGAAACCTCCAAAATTAGTCTCGATTTGTTGCAAAGAACTCTGAATAGTCATGGTTTGAACTGTACCAAATCTTGGTACTCCAATTAATTGGTTCGTGTCCCTGTGACTAAATTCTCCAAGAAAATGACTCTTCCCATGGATCAAAGTCCATGCTGTAATACCAATGTAATAAACCAGTTCTCACAACAAATCAAATAATTATAAATTCATGAAATACACCACACTTGCAAGAAATACAAAAAATACACCATGTTTGCAAGGTAACCATAGCCAAGGTAGCTAGGCATGAAATAATATTTCCATGGAAGACTGAGAATCATAGATGTAAGCTGCAACATGAATACTCACCTCATGTCAAGGTGGGACATGATATGCACCCCATATCTTGGTGGCTAAGAGCATGCACCCTCTTAATTGGTGGGAGGAAGGAATCCTCAAAGTATGTATTGCTTGAAAATGGCAAAAAGATTCATCACAAGTTACGTCTCCACCTTTTATACTTAACCCTAGCCTACTCTAGACTAAGGTGACTTATGCTTTATTACAAATAAAAATTGAAACAAGTCCTTCATCTTCATCTATAGAGAATTCTTGATACTAAGTCTTGAGTTTGGGATCTTGTTCCTTATTTTGAAATTTCCAAACAATTGTTGATAGTTTGGGTCCTTATTTGCTTCATCCTTGGTCAACTCGATGATAAGATTAGTTGGCATTGATGCGATTGTAGCTAGAGTCTCTGTCCTAGATGGTTCTTTAGCGATAAGAGCATGAAGGAAGGCTTTACAACTAACTGCATATGCTACTACATTTTCTTTACCAGGTTTGAACTTAATTTCAAAGTCATACTCTTGCAAACTTTTGATCCATTTTCGGTGCCTCATATTAAGATCAGACTGAGTAAAAATCCACTTAAGACTTTTATGATCTGTGACTAAGGAAAACTTATTTCCAAGCAAGTAATGTCTCCATAATTTGAGAGTATGAATCACGGCTAAAACACCAGGTCATGAGTAGCATATCTCTTTTTATGGGCTTTCAACTTTCTCGAAGAGTAAGCTAAAGGATGACCCTCCTGCATTAGTATGCATCCCAATGCAAGAGAGCTGGCATCTGTGACGTCTTCAAATTCCTTGCTTAAGTCAGGTAGCCTTGAGATAGGAGTAGTTATCAAACTATGCTTTAGTTGCTCAAAGCTAGACTGTTCAATTGGCATCCAGATAATGGCAACTTTCTTTTTGAGTAGATCCATAAGAGGTGTTGCAATTTGGGCATAGTTTCTAATTAATACCTTATACCATCATGTCAAACCTAGAAAACTTCTCACTTCCTTGATAGTGGTTGGGGGTGGCCAATCTTGAACATCTTTGACCTTGGCAAGATCTATTGATATACCTTCAACACACACTATGAATCCCAAGTAAATCTTCCTTTTGAAGAAGGCACTCTTCTTCTTCTTAGCATACAACTTGTGTGTTCTCATTGTCTCTAGGATGATGCGAAGATGTGGTTCATGATCTTCTTTCTCCTTAGAGTAATTTAGGATGTCATCAAAGAATACAAGAACAAAATCATTGAGATGAGGTTTAAAATGTCCTGGATTAAGCTATTGAAGATAGCTGGAGCATTTGTCAACCCAAATGACATCACTATGAATTTGAAATGACCATATCTTGTGTTGAAGGCAATTTTAGGAATATCTTCATTCTTGACTCTGATATGGTAATATTGTAGATGATCAAGAAGCTCATCTATCCTTAGGATAGGGTACTTATTCTTTACTGTTACCTAGTTTAGCCCTCGGTAGTATATACAAAGATGAGAAGAGTTCCATCTTTCTTCCTTTGGAATAATACTAGGGCTCCCCATTTTAAACTACTTGGTTGAATATACCCGTATTCTAGTAGTTGTTTGAGTTGCTCTTTTAGTTCGATGGCTTCAAGAATAGACATTTTGTAAGGTCTCTTTGCCACTAGAGCGGCTCATGGAACAAGTTCGATCTCATGATGAACTTCTCTTTTTGGAGGTAACTCAGTTAGCTTTTCAGGAAACATGTCGGCATACTCTTTTAACCAGAATGGTTCTTCTTCTATCTAACCATCTTGATTTACCTTGTTAAGCTTGATCAAATAAACAAGTAATCCTTTCACAATTCGAGAAGCTTTTTCTAATTGAACTTTAGGTTTTCCTGTTTCACCTTGTGTAGTTACTATTTCACTATTCAAATCCTAAAATGTAACTTGACCCAATGGATATGAGCATCATTGGGAATCAGCCAATCCATTCCTAGTAAAAATTCATAAGTTTCTAAGTTCATTACTCTAAACCTCATACTTGAAAGGTTTTCTCCTAGATTAAACTCTACCTCGATAGTTTGCTATGTAGAAAGTACTTCCTTTCCATTTGCTAATTCCACAAGCTGTTTTGATGCATTTACTATATCTATTCCTAACTTCTTTGCATAGTTGGGTGAAATAAATGAGTGTATACTTCCACAATCAATCAAAACTTTAAATGATTTACCTTGGTGACTAGTTGGTGTCTGTATTACCGAATATTGATGATTTGGACCTTTCCTATGGAATGCAGCATGAACATTTGCTCTTTCAATATCTTCTTCCATAGTAGGGTCTTCCTCCCTATTAGTCTCTTTTAGGGTAATATTTGACGTTCTTCCTCTTGCCATAGCTACTTGACCACGGCCTTGGGCAGCTCTGCCTTGACCTCGAAATTGCCCTTGGCGATGGTTTCCACCAAGCTTTGGACAATCTCTCCTCAAATATCTTGGCTCATTACAGTGAAAGCACCTAAGACCATCCTTGTTTCCCTGGGTAGGAATAAAATTTCCAACTACATTGGATTTTGCATTTTTCTTCTAACCTTGGTAAAATTGGTATTGGGTTCTTTTTACTTGACCTCTGAATCCTCCTTTTTTCTAGTTATTATAGCTTTAGAATTTATTATTGTTAGGCTTTAATTGTACTTCCCACACAATAGGAGTAGCTCAAACCAAAGCATCATGGAGGTCTATTGGGCACATTGATTCCAAACGGGTGTTCAAAGGATAATTTAGCCCATTGCAAAACTTGGACACTTGTCGAACATTATCCATGGGGGGTGCATATTTAAGAAGAGAAACAAACTTGGAGTAATATGCTTCTAGGGTCAGTCCCATTTGCTTCCAATTAAAGAACTCACTCATCTTTTGGGTGTGATAAGCTGGAGGTAAATATCTTCCTCTTACAGCTTCTTTCAATAAATCCCAAATAATGGTATTTTCACGGACACCTTGATCTGGCACCACTGCTTCTACCAGAGTCAAGCTTCACCAATTGATTTTAGCTTAGCTATCATGACTTGGTTGGCTGGGACAGTTCCAGTAGCAGTAAAATAATCTTCCATGGATTTGATTCAAATTTCTATATCAATTTTCACATTCTCGCCTTTCTCGTCAAATTTCGGAGGTTTAATTTGCTTCAAAAGATTCCTTTTCACTTGGGCTTTGTTGGAAATTATTGTGGGTGTGAAATTCTGGGAAATTTTCAGCAATTCCCAAGTTAAATTTTATGAAATTTATATAGAATTAATATTAGACTTTGATACTCAAATTATTTCTTAAGCTTACATCGTATTCTATACTAATGTGCGCTCTGATACCAATTGTGAGGTGCCAATCTCAATCCATGGCACACCTTTTAGTAGTCCATCAGTAGGTTTTCCAAAAATGATGTTGCCCGGTGCTCCCTTGGAACGTCATGGGTTTTGTCACTTAGGCCCTACTGAGTCTACTTCACAACAAGAGAGTTTCAACCGGGACCCACTAGGATCGACTTGAATTTTTGGGTTCCTAAAATCAGACGAGTCTCCTAATAGTCAATTAGCGTCAATAATTTCAAGTTTCCACTTTTACAGGATTACTCGATCTGAAGAGGAATTGTCATTGCACTTGGTTCAAAGAGAATGGGAGATGGAGGGGAGTGCAGTACCTCAACCCTCTTGCTCATAAGGCAAAATCCCATTATGGCCCCCTAAAAGTCGGTTCTACCTAATGACTAGTTGGTCGATTTATCGTCTTCCTATTTCTACTGCCAATTTAGAAAAGCTCCTAGCTAACTAGGACCACCCTACTGTTGGATGAACATGTCACGGGTTACACCCACTCGCTTTCCTTTGATGATGGAATCATCTTTAGTTTTTTAATTACCTATAGCACATTTATTGGAACATATACAACCAGCTTCCTCAATTAGTCCGTTAAATCACATGCTCCTTCACATATTTTATCTTAGAGACATGCATACAAGTCAAAAAATCCTTGAAAAAACAAACTTCTTTATTATATTGGAAGCTTATTACAATTTCCATCTTTTTGACCCCTGTAGAAGATACACAAAATTCCATGAGGGTATTCTGCCCACCAAGATTCCACCCTTGTAACTAGTATTTAGGGTTCTAGGATCCCATCCTGGGTCACGAAGAGGCTCGTCTGATTCTAGGAACAATGCAAGATTTAGAGACAGAGTCCCCCCTGGCACCCACATTTTCTATTGTTGAAGACTATCCCTATGGAAAGACCTTTCGCTAATGGAGTTGGTCTAAGCCTCATGAAGTGATAACCATGACCCCCTTGGAGTAGGGTCTTGTAGCTAGCTTGGGGGTACCCTAATGTGATCCTTCCTTTTATCATGTTTGTTAATATTTTCAATTAGAGATCTAGATTCTAGCAAACACAAACAGTCCTTTGAAATGTATATCAAATAATGCAATGGCAATCACACCATCGTGCAATTCATAGCTTCCATAGACAAGGTAGACCTTATCCCAAGGTAACCTTATATTCTAATGAGGATTCTTCTCCCCATAAAGAAGTGTTGAGTACATCTCTCACAACATGTTAAGCAAGGCATGAATTTTTCGTTTGGGCTATCTTATCTAACATAAGTGAATTTTCTTAAAGAAGTATATTGTGCCAATAACTTAGCGAGATGACTTACAGATCCTTTAAATAGATTTCCACCTTTTAAGCGATACTTAATCTTTTCACGTTTGATAATAATCATATCAAGTTATTTTACTAATCTCGAGTGCGCATAAAGTCATATGTGCAATAACCTCTTGCAACTATTTGCATCATGATTCCATGATTTAGAATCTCAATTAATCTATAATATTTCCACACAATAAAAGTTAGTTGGTTAGTTTGAAAGTTAGTTAGTCAATTAATAAGTTAGTAAGATTACTAACTAGAGACTAACTAAAAAAGAAAAAAGAAAAACTAACTAACGTTAATAATTAAGGATTTTTATTTAATAAAAAATATATGTCAAAAAAATTGAGAGTCATAAATTTGATATTTTTCTTGAATTGACAAGGACCGTAGCCACCCTTCATGTAAGTTACAATGTGAATGAGACTTATGAGCTATATTAATCGCTAGTATTAATGTGTATAGTTTGGATGGTCAAAAAATATTAGATTTTGGGCAAAACTAATATATTTTAGATATTATCCTAAAAAAAGATATGGAGATTTTTAGAATTGGATGTCATTTAAAAGAAAAGATAAGTGATGTTTTAGTTAGTTTTGGAAATTTTTTATCAAAAGAAAAAATAAAGAGAGGGATTTGCGAAATCGCGCGCACCATGATCACAATCTACAGATAAAAAACAACACTTTGAACAGAGAAAAGAAGAAAGAGTGCACTAAGAGATTTCTAATCAAATGTCTTGGGGTTTTACTCCCCTTTCGGAGCCAATGGAACCATCAGACTTATGATCTGAGCATCAGATCACTGATTTTTCTAAGATTCCCCTCCACAAAGAGCTCTTCTTCTCAACCACAAGCCTCTTCTCTAATTCACTATAAATATGAGGCATGGGGAGGCATAAGAAAGCATAAGGAGACCCCGAGAGGCTGCGAGAGAGAGGTAGAGAGAAGGATACCCCTCCAAGAGATTATGAGAGAGAGAGAGAGAGAGAGAGAGAGAGAGAGAGAGAGAGAGAGAGAGAGAAGAGTTACCTCGAGAGGCTGCACAATCTCAATTTAGCCATCTTCTCCTACACTCTCCCATCTCGAATCTATTCTGCCTTCTTAATCTCTTGAGTCCACTTGCAGACAATGGCTCATGTCACGTGCGAATGGCAATCCCATAACCAACAACGAAGCTTCAGACGAAGGTATCACAGTCAATCCAATTGTGATACTGGTCGTAAGTAATGTATTTTCAAATTGATATATGCTTGTTTCGATTCTCGTATGAGATACGTTAGGCCCCATACTATGATGCACGAGTATAGGTAATCGAAAGGGATAAATTTTATCTCACGTATTCAAAAGATCAAGCTTGCAAAGTGCATGTATTAAGGAAATTTAATTGCACCTAGTTGCATATGACTTAGTCGTTGATAGAGCAATTACAAGGAAGAATGGGTTAGGGGTTATGGATGGCAGATTGTGCATATAAGAGTTAAGTAAATTTTACATAGAATCACTCTTTGATCCCAAGGGAAAGAGCAGATATGTGATGGAAATATTATCACAACTATTCTTGCATTGTTTGTGAAGAATACAATTGGTTTTTTTGTTGGTTGATCGAAAAACATCCTAAATGCTTTTACATTCAATTGGTTGTTAGTTTGTTGTTTAGATGATTGTTCCAAGTGCTTGTGATTTATGCAAAATGCATGGCAAGGGTCTATGATGACAAGTTGCCATGCGGATAAAGGAATGTTTTCCTAGAAATCGATATTAGGGTTGGATGCCTTGTTGTGCTGGATTCCTAAAGGATTTAATTAAGGAAGGATATGTTGCACGGGTGGATCATCTCCATGATCGCACCGTAGATTAACCCAAGAGGGCATTACTCGATTCATGGGATGAAGATCGAGTGGTGAAAATGCCAACCATGGAAATGATGTTTCGCTCCTAGATAGCTTGCGGGTCAGGTGGAGCTCTGGGCACCCCTTGCTAGGTATAGAATGGAGTTGAAGACCTCCGTGGCCCCCAACATCTGGGCATATTGTTGGGAGATCCTATTCTAGATAAAGGATTGAATTTGTGGTGCCATGTGATTTGGACTAGTTACTTCTGCAGGGTAGAAGGGATACTTCTCTTGGACAAAAGGGATACATAATTTCTCCTGTATGAGCGGGAGACAATGAACTTGTTTGTCAATAGATTGCTTTGCTTTGTTTTTGTGTCTGTGCTATAAGTTATGTGAATAAACCATGTTCCCTAAAAGGCTTAATTAATGAAGTTGACTTTAAATGTCACACATAAATGTGGTAGGACCTAATTAGAAAACTAAAGCTAATGAGGGAAGCCGATGGGCGAAACCCTCAATGGGTCCGTCCTATGACGGGGTGGTCCAAGAGAACTGGGAGGCTTCTCATAAGATTTTACCGTCGTTTAACCTTTAGGTATTGTTATGTTAGAACCTAATTCATGCCATTTTAGGGGACCGGAATGGGACTATGCCCTACGGGGAAAGCGGTTGAGCGGCGCATCCCTCTCATTTCCCATTCTCTTTGAACCAAGTGTGGCATGGGTCTACTTCGGCTTGGGTATCTCTGCATAAAGTAGGATGTCCCAGGATCCGATGCTAGAATGCTGTTAAGAGACCTTGGCCACTAGGAGCCCAAATTTCAGGTCGATCCTAGTGGGTTCAACCGTGAACGTTCCATTGCGAGGCGGATTTAGGAAACCCTAGGAGACAAAACTTGGAACATTCCATGGGAATGCCGGGTAGCAACGCTTAGATTTGTTTCTCGATAGACTGCTAAAAGCGTGCCTGGACAGCCGATGGGACGGGCACCTTACATAATCTAACTATAAATCATAGCAATTAATTGTTTATGCATGTACTAGTATGCTTTCTAGATGATATGTTGTAAGTGTAAAATATAGAGCTAATATTTTACATTATTGATTCTTATACGAATGTTGTGGGTGCACAATCTAACAAGTAGCTCTTGTACCATTTGATGCAAAGGCTAACATTTTATTTTTTGTAGAAATTTGACATAAATCTTATTATTTTATGTTGCATAATAATAACCTAGTAATGAATAACGTAGTTTGGCATGACGACATTGGGAATTTTATCTTTGCTTGCGCTTTCGTTTGCAACACCCGATGTTCCATTGGTAGTGGCAACTCTAGGAACCTCGGACACTCCCATATCTTTGGCAATACCCGTTCCTTGACCGATTGCAATGGGTTCCTTGGTATTTCCACCTCGTCACTTTGGAGCCATCCTTTGTAAGTGGATTCGAGAGATAATGAAGGAGGAATGAATTTGAGATGGGAGAGCGTAAGAGAAGATGTCTTAGTCAAAGACCAAGATAGGGGGGAATTGAGCTAACTCTCTCCCTCGTAGCCTCTTGGAGTAACTCCTCTCTCTCTCTCTCTCTCTCTAGCTCCTTCTCACAACCTCTCTCTCTCTCTCTCTCTCTCTCTCTCTTTGTCTCTCTAGCTCCTTCTCACAGCCTCTTGGAGGGGTATCCTTCTACCTCCCTCTCTCTACCTCTCTCTCGTAGCCTCTTGTGGTCTCCTTGTGCTTCCCTCTCTCTACCTCTCTTTCATAGCCTCTCGGGGTTTCCTTGTGTTTCTCTAATTGCTCCTCATGTCTCATATTTATAGCTAAATAAGAGAAGGGTTGTGGCTGAGAAGAAGAGCTCTTTGTGGAGGGGATCTTGGAAAAATCAGCAATCTGATGCTCAAATCACAAATTTGATAGTTCAATTGGCTCCAAAAGGGAGCTAATGGAACTATCAATCAGCAATCTGATGCTCAAATCACAAATTTGATAGTTCCATTGGCTCCAAAAGGGAGGTAAAACTCCAAGACACTTGCTTAGAAATCTTCCTAATCACTTCTTCTTTTCCCTATTCGAAATGTTGTTTACTGCATGTAAACTGCGATCCTGACGCGTGTGATTTTGCCAATCATTCTTTTTTTGTATTAAATCTTCAAAATTGGTTGAAAAAATCGCTTACTTTTTTTTACATGACATCCTATTCTAGAAATCTTCCATAGCTTTTTGGAATATTTACAATAAATAATATCTAAAATATCTAAAATATATTAATATTATCCAAAAATCTAATATTTTTGGACCATCCATACTATACACATTAACACTAGTGACTAATATGTCTCATAACTCTTGTTCACGTGGTAACTTCTGTGATGGGTGGCTACAATCCTTGTCAATTCGGAAAAAATTTCAAGTTATGACTCTCGATTTTTTAATATTTTTAATTAAATAATTTATTAATTTATTAAAGTTAGTTAGTTTTTACTTTGGTTAGTTTTTAGTTAGTAACCTTACTAACTCATTAATTGACTAACTAACTTTTGAACTAACCAACTAACTTTTAATTGTGTGGAAGTATTACAGATAGTCTCTCAGGAAAGTTATTATATGTGTATCCTCTACATCACGTGCATTCTTCAAGGCCTATTTATAAATATCCTTATCTGTGAAATTTTCCCGAATAAAACATAACCTTTTTCTATTCAATCTGTAAATAACCCCTTTACATTACAACCTTCTATATGTAAGAAATGTATAAAAATGGTATTTTAATTTGAACCCACATGATGCACACATATATTCATGAGTAACTTACCCAAGGATAGTCTTTAGTAGTGTGGCCTTCTCCTTTACATCGACTACAAAGGGTCTTATAATCCATGGATCTTCTAGGGTTTGGCGATTTGGGGAGATGTGACTCTTCTTTCCATACTTGTAGCACTCCACTTTGGATCTTTGTCCACCACCACATTGTTTTCCTTTGTAACTTTGAAAGGGGAATGTCCTTGGGCCAAAATTAAGACTAAACTCTCTAGGCTTTAGTCCAATGTCTTGTGTTGTCATCTTGGATTCCAATAGGTTTAACCTTACTTCTTCATATTTGTTCCTTCTATCATGCATCTCCTTCAGAAAGCAGATAAAGAATATAAGTCTCCAAGGATATTTGGCTTTTGAGTACATTCAATATCTAAATATCCTACTTGATGGAACTTTCCACACCAAGTGTTTGATTGCATGATATCTCCATCAACTCCTTGATATTTGCAACTAAGTTGGACAAGTAATCCTTGAAATTTTCTCCTCCTAGAGCACTTGGATTAGGGTTTCAGGGAGTCTTTGTAAATGATCATTTGAGGCAAGTCTATCTATGTGGCTGCTATGAAATTGGTGCATTGTACTAAGATATTGTGTGCATTTGAACATAGGGGTAGAGAACAATTGTCGGGACTAGATTTGGTGGATACACCACTCTTTGCATTTATAGGAGGTAGGACTTCTCTTCTTGAGATCATAGAAAACTTTGCTTCAGCTTCATCATACAATCTTACATCTTCCATTGTGATTTGCTAATTAAGCTAGTCTTCTCATTTCCATAAAGTTTTAAACCTCTAGTTGTAGGCCTCTAAGAAAAAGTCCCTTCTCAATGCCTTTATCCAAGTTATGATTGGTTCATCTCTTCAGTAGTATGGGTTCCATTCTAAAGACATATGCTTCCATCCATTCTTTAGAGGACTAACTTAAATTCATGAACTCCTCTTGTATCCACTCTTCAAAACCTTCACGCTTGAATTTGGTGAGAAAGGCCACTCATCCCATATTCCAAAAAGTTCTTGCTCCATGTCTTTCATACCATTGAAATGTTGTGCCTTTGAAAATAGTGGAAAATATCACCAACCAATGCTAGGTCCCACACAAGCTACCATGAACTTGGATATATGAAGGTCGATGTCTTCATTATACTCTCCCCTGAAAATTGGTAATGAGCTCAGATATGTGAAGTTCGCGGTGTTCATTACACTCTCCCTTGAAAATTGACAATGGAACTACATTCATTGGCCTATCATCAACATAATCAAAATCTAATCGAGAGAGGGGATATAAGAGAGGTTTAATCTCTCCTTCCTCATTTAACTCAATAGGGATGCTAGTAAGAACCCTATGAAAATGGTGGCCGTAGACTCTAATATTCCATGTGAAAAAGCCATCTTGCCACTCATTAGTGCGATAATCCTTACTCCACCAAATCACTTTGCCTTGGTTGTAATGTTGCTCTAAATATGGATGCTCAAGATAAGGAATGACTTTTCCATTCAATAGTCTTGGTATCCTTTGTAAGTTTAAGCTAGATCCTGAAGGACTTGCAAAGGCATCAAGTCCAACCTCAGCCCTTACACGTAATAAGGCTTCAATTTATTGAAGTTTACTTTAGTTTTGAACTCTATCCCTTGAAAATCCACGAAAAGAGCTATAGATCCATTCTCTCCTATATGGATACTTTTATAAGGACCATCCCATTTGGGTTTCCACTTGCTCACGACAAGCATCATAATATTGAACCAATGGATCCTTAGCAAATTTATATTTCTTAGCTCAAAGGTTATGAAGCTCTTTCATTTGCTTCTTCCCTACTTCTTGATGTAACAAGGCTTGTAACCAAATCTCATCAAGATGTGCAAGGGAAGTGAACCTTTCTTGCAGTGCTTCCTCTTCACCCAAAGAATGGTTTAAAGCAACGAACAAGAAACTCGATGTTCAAAGGTAAAACATACTCATTCCCATATACTAATTTAAAAGGGGTGTGGCATGTAGCTCTTTTGAATGTCGTATTATAATCCCAAATAGCTACATACAACTTCTTATCCCAATCACACTTACCTTCAAATAGAGTCTTAGATAAAATTCCCACAAGCTACTTATTAGTATTCTCTACTTGCCCATTAGCTTGGGGATTGTAAGGCATGGTTTTAATATGTTTAATCTTTAGCACTTCCATCAAAGCCTCAATCACTTTATTTAAAAAATATTTTTGATGGTAAAAAAAAAAGTTCCTTAGGTGGACCAAAATGGCAAACGATATGTTTCAAAATAAAACTAGCCATCTCCTTAACATTATCCTACATCATAGTGTGGGCTTTAGACCACTTCGTGAAATACTATGTTGTCACAATGATATACCACTTTTGTATAGTTGATGAAGGATGTATAGTTCTAATGAAATCAATACTCCACTTCTCAAGTGGTATTATAGCCATTATAAGAATCAATGGGTGCTTCCTATTCTCTATATTATCATGTCTTTAACATGTGTCATATCTCTTGACATACACAAATTCATCTTGGAAAATGGGCAACCATTAGTATCTAGCTCTCAAAGCTTTTTGTGCAATCAACCATCAAGCAAAGCGCCCTCCACAAGTAGAGTCACGACACTCTCATCAAGCATGACACATTGGTGATAAATATCATTGACCCCTTGATGACATAGTGTTCTTGCAATTAAGGTAAATTTCAAGGCGTGCTATCTAGTTTTCATATTTTTAACCTTTGATAAAGTGGTTCCAACCTCTCATCTGGATAGATAGTGCATTATGATAGCATACCAGGATGGAATGGAGCCTGTATTGACTTTAAAACTGGTAACTATCTTTAGCCAAGACTTCCTTTGACTCCCCAAAATCCACAAGACATTCAACAATGCCCTACAACTTCAATAGCTTACTCTTAATTTCATAATCAAACTCCTACAAGGTGATTAGCCACTTCGCTAGGCAATCATGCAGCTGAAAATTATTCAACAATAGCCTTACCCTCTCTGTTTTCATATAAAATACTACCTTTTTACATAAGATGTGGTGCTTGAACTTCTTTATTGCAAAGATCATCCCAATGCACAATTTCGCTATGTAATTATAATTAATCTTGGATATTCCCAATTTGCAATTGGCAAATGCAATTAAATGGTACCACTTCTCCTCTCAAATCTAGGCTAAACAATAGATGATACTATACATCGTAGCCACTAAAAATGTATAAAATATCTCACCCCTTTTAGGTACTTTCAAGACTGGTGCTTTTTCTAGTTCTTGCTTTACATCCTCAAAGGATACTTAACATGGACCACTCCAAACAAAGAGATAGTTAAAGGATAGTAGATTCATCGATGGAAATTTTCTCTTAGCCAATACATTAGTAAATCATCGATAATATCTGACTGATGAAAGAAAGCCGTGCACTTTCAGATGGCCTAACAACAATCCATAGGGCATTGCAAATATGTAATTTCTTGGATTGAGAGTAATGCACAACTACTTGCAACACTCCAAACATTTTCTTAGAATGATCAGATGTCTCTTCCTTATGGTGGCAACCTACAAGTCATTAATGAAGACTATCAGCTCCTTTGGGGAAATATCACCGAAATTTTTATCATCCATACATTGCCAAGACCTCGGCACATTGCATAATCCAAAAGCCATAACATGAAATACAAAGATTCCAAATACAGTGATAAATGTCATTTTCAACTTGTCTTCTTCTGCGATAGCCATTTGGTTATAACCAAAAAAGTAGTCCATAAATGAATAGATATCCCTACTCGCTAATAACTGATCTAGAATCTAATCAATAAATGGCAATGGATAGTAATCTTTAACCATTTTCTTACTAAGCTCCCTAAAATCTATGCAAAGCTAGATCTGATTATTTTTCTTTTCGTGATAACTATTGGTGAAAACTGCTCCATATGTTATATAGGAAATATCAACGGCTAGCCTTACACAATTTTTGTAACTCCTCAAATAGTCCTTAGCTCAAAAGGCATACACCTTACTTTTTGTCAAATAGGATGGCTATCCTCCTTTAGGATAATAGTATGCACAACTCATCATAACTGTAGGCAAAAATATCACGAAATTCTTTGATCAAGGACACGTAGTCCTTCCTCTCTTCCCGGCTAAACATCAATCCTAATTTAATTGGTCATGACTCATTCAATGTACTAAGATTTAGCTCAATCACATCCATGTGTTTGATTCTATCTTGAGCTTCTATTGGCTCATTCAAAGTCACTTAGTAGACATCTTCTACAATGGACCACTCTCTTGATTCATTGCTTGTTGAAGTCTCACTACCAGAAGGATCCTCTAATGCATAAAATCCTATCAAAGATAAGAATACTCTCTCGCTTTGAGGAGATTCAAGATATACATTCACTATTACAATCTAGTACCTCTACCTGAAATCAGATGACCAGTAGGTACATCAACTTGACAATTGGATTGCAAGATCCATGGCCTTCCTAATAATAGTTGATAGCTTGGCCACCCTACAAACCTAATAATCCTAAAGTTCAAAATGTATTCCACATTAGCAATAATAACATGGAATCTGGTAATGCAGCCTTTTGGTTCTCTTAAACTGTCATCAACCATCCAAAGAATTATGGAGGTATCCTTTTAGATTTCCATTCCTAGCCTTCCTATCAATTCTGAACTCATAATGTTAATGATGGAGGATCTCATATTCACAATGGCATGATCCACTAATATGATATCAATATATGTTTCCACCCTTGGGTAATGCTTCTTAGTATGCTCAAACTAATCATCTCCCACATGGGCTATTTCCAAGGGTTCGATTATATACCTAGTGCAAAGGATCTTCTTAGACTCTTTATACACTCTTGGAGATAACTTGATCACCTACAAGAGATTCACTTCAAGCTTTACCTCTTAAAGAGAAGCGACTGAGTCAAATTCATGATAATTGGGAATGGTTCTCTTCTCTCACCAAACCATTTTTCTCTTGGTCACTAAACATGCTCACGTGCATCTTTCTTGGCTTTTGCCTTCTTCTTTGGCATCTTCTTATTGGAATTAGCTTTGCTATCAGTAGCTTTTAGAGAATCAACTTTCACATTAGGGTTAATAACTTGTGTGCCCTTATCATCCTATTTAGGGTTTGTCTCAACAAGTTTTATATTATCCTTAATGCCTTTTAACCTTTTGTTCTCTTGCAATGGCTTGTAAATTGGAAGCCTCAGTGGTGTTGACATGCACATCTTTGATAAGGTTGATACCACTACAGTAGAGGCAGCTCTTCTATGATAGCTTTTCCTCTCTAAAATATTTGCTTTGGTCCCTCGTCCTACTATTGAAGGTTATTCTCTTGTGTTCGATGATTAATTGGACCTGGCTACCTACTCCCTTTTGCTGAAGAGAGTTGATCTTACTTCAACAAGTACTAGCTAGATGGCCAAAATTTTCATATATGTCACATTTGACATTAGGGTAGTTTCACAAAAAGTGCTAACCACCACACCATTTATAGCTAAATCTTGATGGACCACCCTCTTCAGGATGTTGACCTCCTATCAAGTTTTATTGCTTCTTTAGAAAATTAACATCTATGGCTATTTGTCTATATTTTTTCATTATCATATCGGTATAGTGCTTCATCATGTCCTTGACTTTTCCAAGAACATTTGATGCACTAGACTCATAGCTTTGTAATCATCTGATTGCTATTCAACGGACATAACCACCCAATTGCGGATTGTCCATTGATTAGTTAGCATGACATTAGAGTTTGTTATTTGGCTTCCATTATTTAGTGGAATCATTTGGCTAGCCATTGGTATAGCAACATTAGGAGGAGCCGGAGCATGGTCACATTCTGTATTATGCTTCATCTTCCATTCGAATCAGTCAAGTGTACTAGTCGCACCTTGACTTCCACACTGATCAATAACAAATTATTTCCAGGACCTAGACTCGAATTTAGGTTATCCCTAGATGTGTAGGCTGCTTGTAAGCGCAACTCTACCTCCTCTGATCGTGTAATAACAATGTGTATATCAACAAAAGCAACATTACTCAACTACACTTGGATACTAAAGTCTAATCCATGTAAAAAGTATCATAGTTTGACAGTATGTGGAATAGGAATAAAGGTTTGCAATTTGTGAAACACCTCTTTGAATTTCTTGAACACTATATTAGGAATTTGAGAATTTCTATGCACTTTGGAAATCCCCAATACCTTTATTATTTGACCATATGGTCAAATCTTGTTGTCTTACTTAAAGGTGGAGTCTATCCTAAACGCTATGTAAAGCTACCTTCCCAAATTCCACTTTCAAATACCGATCAAGATTTAGCTAGCGAGGATAAATATTTATCACTTATTTGAAATTGGGACTTCAAAATTTTCCAAATTCTCTAATATGGTATTCTTGGCATACACTCAAGTATTCTCATGGGACTCTTGATACGTCACATTTAGAACATGAAGCCCAATTGAACATTAATTTTTGGAACTCATTGATGTGTAACTCTGCATCTTCCTCTGCTAACCCATTAAAAATGCGTAGAGGAAAACCTACAGCTGGGAAATCCAACATATTCCTATAGATATTGCAATGGGTTACACCATGTAACAAACCGCCTTGATAACACAAAATGTACACACAAAAAATTTAAGAAATCTCCCATGGCAATTTTCTTCATCATATACACGAGCAAAATCATTGATCCTTGCATGAACTCCCCTCCCCTCTCCCACTAGCCAAAGGACTTAAGCCTTAAAAGTACCGAATCGGTGAGGATAAGTTATCCATGTGAACTTCTCCTTAGACAAATGTGCACATGTATACATGTAAACACGTGCATGCACATTTCATAAATAAATATATAATTTACCCTTCTGAACTCGCTCTTGATGTACAGTTGTACACTTGCTTAAAAGTACGCGAATATGTGCAAAAAGAATAGTTTTTTCAAACATTGGCTAATTATTTTTAATACTGTATGCGTGTTATTCTTTATCATGAAAATTCCACCTTAGTCGTTGACAAAACATGTAAGAAATTATGCATGCATGAAAATGAAAAATGGGAAGAAAAGAAAAATCACCCATTTAGTCTAATTCTAACTAAAAGTTGAAGAGTAGTTAACTAAAAGAGAGAAAGAGTTCAATTGTAAGTAGGACTTTACAAGAGAATGACACATAGTGAGAGAGAGACAAGCAATGATTAGAAAGGGTGTGTACTCTTCCTCCCATCTCTTGCCAGACAAGGACTCATTCCTCTATTTTTCCAACTATCATATAAATTTTTTTAGAAAAATCCCAATACTTTTCAACCTCCACAAGACACCTCATCTCTCATATCCTAAATTTTCATGAAAAATTCAAAAACGAGATTATTTTTTATTAATTGAAAATTCCTAAGTTGCCACATCAGTATTCCTCCAATTTTTCTAAATTTCATTAAAAATTTTGAGATATTTTTAGCCACTTCCAACTTCATCAGGACACCTCATGCCCTCTTTCTAATTTTCTCTTAAAATAAAAAAACAAGATTTTTTTGAAAAATCTCAAATTGCCACCTCACTAGAAATATCCTACACATCACATTTTCATGTTAACAAGAATTCAAAAAATTTTAACAAGTTGACACCCAGTTAATCAACCCATCACCCATCATTTTCATGGTGCCACCATGTGACACCTCAGATGCCACTTATGTAGGCGACATCCCACACCCCCCCCAAAAATAAGACCCCTCTCCTCCATTGTAAGAGCATGAGTACTGTGAAGCTAAACAGACTTTGCTGTGAAGAATAGTGATCAAAGAAGCGACGACGACACCCTAATGATACCAAAATCTTCTATTAATTTTCTTCTTTTCCTAAAATCCAAAAATATCCTCATCATGCCGCCAAGAAAATGAGGTGTGGCATCACCCCCAAATGTGGCTATGTCGCCCACATCATCACTTAATGCGGGGCCTAATTCTAGCCAAAACCAGATTCTAAAATAAATTAAAGAAATGCTATTTTATTTTAAAAATTAATAAAAGTAATTTTATTCTTGAAAGCATGAATTAGATTATTACTTTAAAGTAGAAAGGTTCAATAAATTAATGATCAAAATTTATTTTTTAATGTTAGCATTTGGTGATTTTTTCTTTATCGAATGATAATTCTTTTTTAGAAAGAAAGAATTAGCAATAATTATAGTTTAAAATTAGATTAGATTCTAGTCATTGAAAATAATTAGAAAATTTATTGTGTATGTATATATATATATATATACATATATATATATATATATATATATAGTATATACATATATATATATATATATATATATATAGGATAATAAAGTCATTTTTAAAAATAAAGAATGATGTATATATATATATATATACATATATATATATGTATATATATATATATATATATATATATATATATATATAGTATATACATATATATATATATATATATAGGATAATAAAGTCATTTTTAAAAATAAAGAATGATTGTTATGCTCTAAAAAAATCCTAACATAGAATATTATACTAAAGAATAAACAAGTATGCTTGAAAATTTTCTAATGTAGAATGTTATGCTAACTATTTTTCTCAGGAAATTTTCTAGAAAATGTTAAGTGAAAAATCTTGTTTAGCATCATATCCAGTTCAAGGCTTATTCAATGTAATCTATTAGAAAACTAACATTATTAGAGTATTAGAATTAGTATTAAAGAAACATATATAGAATATTAGAATTTTTTCCATGATTGAGCTAACCATAAATTTTAGTATTACAATTATAAGAATGACATTAGTGAAATCCTTAGAAATATTAAATATTAACTAAGGACAAATTAGTTAAGTCCATTTCTAAAAGTTAAGTATAGTTATAGTAATAATTATTTAGATGCATCATTGAAATTTGAGTTATTCTCTTGACTAAAAATTAACGGTTTCTATGAACGTTTAAACATATAGGACTTATTTCTATGATAATGGTAATTGTTAATAGAATTGAAGACTCTTTTAAATAAGAATAGTGTCTATAAACTTGGCCATAGAAAGACTTTCGTAATCATAAACTATCCTAGACGGCATACAAAAGATAGATTATTACTTAGAAATGGATTTCCTAGCTCTTGGGTGACAAAACAAATAAATACAGAAGTATAGGAAATGGTTAATTTAGTAAACTTAGAAAAAAATATCATAGGGAAAGAAGGTAAGTGTTAAGGGCCAATTTCCACCCTTAATATACCAAACAGATACAAAACCTCCATAACAGATAATCAAAATCTGATTCTAAATGTTGATAATCTAACTTCTCAGATACACATTCTGATTACGATATGCTATTCAATAATCACTATTCATCACCATTAACCTTATCAATGGAATCAGATAATTTGGAATACAGTACAGAGAATCAGATATACACAGGCAAAATCAGGTAACATCCTTTCATTGCCAAAACAGAACTGTCTTCTACAGCAGCGTATTCCCATTCTCTCTTCCTTCCACGAATAATTACATCCCCAAAAGGTTCATGACTCTTCCATTCAAAAAGGTACAACTGACACCCCTTCATATCCCTTACTCCCTAAGGTTCAAACTAAAGTGATAAATAATCCCTAAGGTTATGCCTCTAACACTGGCACACCCGGTGGATACTATTTTCCCAAAATAGTTGACCTGGACCCACAAAATCCCTTGATTTCCTGTTTTCAAATTTCGATCACTTTTCAGTACTAGTTTGCTTTTGGTGTATCTTTCATCATCTGTGCTTCCTCTACGGAGAAATCCACATTTGTATCCTGCACATTTGTAAAAACAACCTCCTGTTGTATTGGTACATTGTAGACATCTCCAACAGGAATAATTGCCGATCTTTCCTGAATCAGATTTTCTTCCTGAATTACTTCCTCACTGTCTTTCTTCACTTCCTCGGGCTCCAAAGTGTCTAAAAAATTCTTCTCATCAGAAAAATCCAATAACCATTGTTGAATATTCTTCCACTCCTCTGATTCTGACACATCAGTGCTCCCTCTAAAAACACCTATGTGTTTACTAACAAACTGAATCAGTGCTTTGAATTTGTCTTCATAGTCAGATTGACTACTTTCTGCCTCTTCAGATTTCTTATGAAACAAATTTGCCTTTCCTCTCTGAACTTGCAAAGCTTTAATCTGTTCTTCCAAAATTTCTGAATCCAATTTTTGAATTGTCAGGGTATGTTTTTGCATTTCCACTGTACTCAACAATTCCTTATTTAACATATTCAGATTAGCTTCTGTTTCTGACTCATCCTTAATCTGAATCATGCTATAAGGTTTCTGCATTACCCCTTCCATCTTTTTTTGTATAGAGTTCCAAACCATATCTCCATTTTCCAATACTTCATTGACCAGATGATTCAAATCAGTTCCTGTCAAGAATACTGCATCTACATCAACTTCATCTGAATCAACTGAACCTTTTAATTGATTCTCCATATCTTCAGAACTTTGCTTTGACTCTTCCACAATCACAACATTGGCCTGTGGAGGTCTATTCTGCTACACTTGTGCAGGCTGCCTCTGATTATTGTATCTGATAATGGGTATCCCCCTTTCTTCCCTACCACAGAGGGCAATTTGGACCTTGCCTATGTCCTGTCTGATCACAATAGGTACATGGATCTTTAGGTCCTTGCTGGTTGGGTGGCACCCAATTGTTCCTTCCTTGAAATCTTCTAGGGCCTTCCCCTCCTCTGTGCCTGTCTGGTTCCACAGCATTGGCAGCTGGTCCATTAGCTCTCTGTGCTGATGGTCCAGGATTTGACCTGTTATTAGGATTATACCAACAGTTTGCATCTGTATGTCCCTGTTTCTGACAAGTGTTGCAATAGGGTCTCTCCTTTTTAGTGGAAGTAGAGATTCCCATACTCTTCAATGTTGCAGCAATCTGCTTGCTCAAATTTTGCACCTTGGCTTTGGACTTACCATTACCATTCTTATCCTTTTGCTCCTACCTGTATGTTTGTGCTTCCTCTTCTTTTTCCTGCTTTTAGTCTTCCTGTCCTCAGTATCAGAACCCTCTGAATCTGAGTCAGAATCCTCATCTTCTGAATCTGTGTCTGAGTCAGTCTCTGAATCTGAATCTAACTCTGTATCTGAGTCTGAATCACTGTCATGTTTCTTCTTCTTTCTGTATTTAACACTTCCCAATCTTTTCTCTGCTCTTCTTGCAGCTGTCACCAATTCATTGAAGCCTCCTGCTCCCCCGGGGATGTATGTACTTGCTACTGCAGTTCTGAGAGTGTCTCTCAAACCATTACAGATATATTCCCCTAACATTTCATTAGTAGGTCTCTCTGCTAGTGCCAGCCTCCCATTCAAGTTCAGGAATTGCTGTGCATAATCCTCCACCAGGAGCCTCTTTTGTTTCATTGTTTTCAGTTTTTTCAGGATATCAGTTGGAGTCTTCCACCTCCTAAATCTTGACAGAAAAGCTGTCTGCAAAGCTTGTGTGTCAGGAAAATGTACTGCACCATACTGTATGAACTAGTTCATGGCCTTACCCTCCAGTGTGGCAGCAAACTGTTGCTTCTTCACATCATCCCCATACAATACTCCTAGTCCACTTGCCTCCCATTTTGTGCTAAATTGAGCTACATGGGCATCAGGGTCTTCCTTCTTGGATTCACCCTTGAATGTGGCAAATTTAACTCTGGTTAATAGGTTGTGCCATTGTTCCTGGTATTATTGTTGCTGCAGTCTGTTTCCTGATCACTGGTTTAGACAATGGATTAAATTTTAGCTTCCTCCTTGTCTGTTTATGAATTTGAGTTAGTGCCAATGCACCCAGGAATCTGTTTCTGTCCCTTTCTTCTGATCCTGATATGATTGGTATTGCCTAAACAACATGTTGCTGAGAATCCTCTGCATTTCCTTATCTCTGACTTGGTCCTGCCTCCTCTGTCTGGGCTTCCTGATCACTCAGATAACCCAAATCCAGGGTATCAACCTGACTTCCACTATTTGACCTTTGATCCTCCTTTTGTTTTTGCTTCTCTTCCTGTTTTAATTTGGCTTGTAACCTGGTATAATAAGGTCCAAACCCCTCACCTCTGTACTTTTCAGTAGACATGCACTACACATCTTCAGGCTTATCTGTCTTCAGTTCCAAGGTAAACAATACTCACAGCAGTGGCAGACACACCCATAAACTGTAGACCAAGGCCCCTTGCACTTTCTAGGTGCATCCCTCAAGTCATATGAATGCTGAAATCTGCATAAGCACTGTTCTCCCCAAAACCTTTTCCAGGCTATTTCCAGAGACTCCATAGGGAACAACTTAAAATTTTTGAATTTTGCCTTCCACACCAGCCCTTTAACTTTTCTGACAAGGTCTCTAGGCAATTCAGGAAAATTAACTTTCAGAAATACCTGATTATACAATTCAATCTCCTCTTGCTCTGTGTTCCAGTACTTGAATTCTTGCAGCAGGGGTTGGGCAAATTCTTCAAACTCCTCTTCCTCAGTGGTCCAGTGCTTGAATTCTTGAAGCCAGGTTCCCATTGCCACCTATTGTCTGAAACGGAATTCTTGCACTGGCGCGGTTCATTCTGTGTATCTCCACCTATTTCCCAATGAAGATTCACAGGATCGCCAAGTGTTAAGGGCCAATTTCCACCCTTAATATACCAAACAGATACAAAACCTCCATAACAGATAATCAAAATTTGATTCTAAATGTTGATAATCTAACTTCTCAGATACACATTCTGATCACGATACGCTATTCAATATTCATTATTCATCACCATTAACCTTATCAATGGAATCAGATAATTCGGAGTACAGTACAGAGAATCAGATATACACAGGCAAAATCAGGTAACATCCTTTCATTTCCAAAACAGAACTGTCTTCTACAGCAGCATATTCCCATTCTCTCTTCCTTCCATGAATAATTACATCCCCAAAAGGTTCATGACTCTTCCATTCAAAAAGGTACAACTGACACCCCTTCATATCTCTTACTCCCTAAGGTTCAAACTAAATCAATATTATTTACACCAAATCCTTATTTCCAACTTCTTACATAAAGGGACCAACACCAATGCCAATGTCCGCAATGTCCTTAAAGAAATGAGAGTTTTCATAATAGAGGATGTGGGCGTGGAGCTAGGCAAGGAGCAGGGCGAGGATCTGGTCGTGGAATGGGGCAAGGAGTAGGCTATGGAGCTGGAATCCGCACATGTGATGTCACATTGGAAGAAGTGGATCCAACTATGGAATAAGAATTCAAGAGAGGATCCATTCACGCGTTCGTGAATAATTAGGGCACTGGAAAACAATTTTCTGCCATCCAAACACCAGCAAAATGTCAAGGTATTCCTTCTATAATCCTCATTGATTGTGGCGCAACTCATTCATTTATTTCTCCAAAATGTGCTAAGAGGCTAAAGTTAAATCCGAAGCATGCTAGAAAATTGATGGTAGAGCTAGCAAATGGTAGAGAAAGAGTCTCAACACATGCCATAAACAACATACAGTTTGAGTTAGATGGGGAAACCACAACAGTAAATTTTCGGGTTATGCCTTTAGGGGTATATGACTGTCTGCTAGGAATGGATTGGTTGAGTCCCAATCATGAAAATATTCATTTTGGAGAAGGATGAGTTACATTTAAGAATCTCCTAGGTGAAACAATCCAAGCACAAGGACGATCAAGCAAGCCAAAAATCTAGCTAGCTAAAGCCAGTCGATCCTGAACGGTATTAGGAAAGGACTCCCTGTCTATCTGATAAAATTAAACAAAGTGGAGGATAACAAAGATAAAGAAGAACCTTCATGACTAATGGGTGAATTCGCTGATGTCTTCTTTGAGGAGCTAATTGAACTACCTCTTGAACAAGAAGTAGACCATGAAATAAAATTAATCCTTGGAGCTGGAACACTGGCAAGAAGGCCATACAAGATGTCGATACGCGAAGCTATTGAGCTGAAAGAGAAATTGAAGCAACTGTTGGAGCCAGGCTTCATTCATCCCAATAATTCTCCCTGGGGTGCACCTATCCTTTTCCAGAAGGACAGAACCCTTAGATTATGCATTGACTAATCAGATTACAATAAAAAATAAGTATCTGATTCCTTGAATCAATGAATTGTTGGATATATTACAAGGAGCAGTGATCTTCTCAAAAATTGACCTAAGGTGGTCTAAAAATTATCAATTTTGGATAAAAGAAGAGGACATTCCCAAAATAGCTTTTAATACCAAGTATGGCCATTATGAATTCACAGTTATGTCATTTGGGTTTACAAATGCTCCTACCACATTCAATAGGTTGGTCCAAGATATCTTCAAGCCCTATCTAGATGAGTTTGTACTCGCATTTTTTAATGACATTCTCACCTACTCCAAGGAAGAAGAAGAACATCTAGTTCATCTACAGATTCTTCTCAAGTTGCTTTGCAAGAACAAGCTCTTTACTAAGAAGAGGAAGCATTCTTTCTTCAAGAAGATGATAGAATACTTGGGATTCATTGTCTCGAAGGAAGGAATATCCGTAGATCCCACAAAGATCAAGGATTTCCAAGATTGGATACCGCCTCAAAATGTTAGAGAAATCAGAGGATTTCTAGGCCTGACAGGGTGGTACATGATTTTTATCAAGGATTATTCTTTGATTGCGGCACCTCTCACTGAGCTGCTCAAGAAGGAAGTTAAGATTGTATGGACAAAACGAAAGCAAGAGAGCTTTGATAAGCTAAAAGAGCGTCTCACCACTGGTCCTTTCCTAAAGTTTCCAGATATCTCAATGGAATTTGAGGTCATCACAAATGCAAGTATCATGGCATTGGGATGTATCCTTACTTAAGAAGGTCGTCCAATCGCGTATTCTTCTTGAAAGCTTAAACCTTATGAGAGGAATTATGCTATGTATGACTTGGAGCCTTTAGCAATCATCCATGCCTTGAAACTTTGGCACCATAATCTGCTGGGCAGAAGGTTCACACTTGTGATGACTGATCACAAAAGTCTTAAATGGATCTTCATATAGCCAGATTTGAACATGAGATAGAGGAGATGGATTGAAGCGCTTCAGGAATTTGATTTTGAGATCAAGTTCCGCCTCGGAAAGGAAAATGTGGTAGAGCTGATGCCTTGAGTAGGAAATCATTCCTCAATGATTTATTCTTAGAATATCCTAACAACAGAGGATTTCTCGCTAGCCTAATTTCCATGCCAAGCAATCTCATCTTGAAAGCAATGGCTGCTGCAGAGATTCCCAATGACACAAATTATCTGGAGTTAAGAGAGACCATCAAAGCAAGAGGCGACGGTTCAAAATTAGAGCCAATATACATACATTATCACCTTGAAGGAGAGCTGTTGTACTATCAGCATAGGCTATGTGTACTTAATTGGGACCTCAAAAAGAAGATTCTCTGGGAGGCCCATGACAATCCTATATAGCTGGACACCCCGGCTATGCTAAGATTGTCAACAATGTTAGGAAAAGCTATCACTCGCTAGGAATGAAAGTTGATGTTTTGATGTACCTGACTAAATGCTTAAGTTGCTAGCAAATCAAGGCAGAAAGGATCAAACTTCCTGGAGAGTTATATCCACTTGACATTCCACAAATGAAATGGGAATGTATCAATATGGACTTTGTGGTTGGCCTTCCTATAGTGCAAGGAGGTTATGACTCTATCCTAGTAGTTGTGGATTTGCTGACAAAGGTTGCTCATATCATCCCAATAAAGACTACCTTTAAAGCATTTAACATTTCTAGGTTGTTTGTCAAGGAGATCTTCCGACTGCACGAATTGCCAAAGAGGATAGTCAGTGATAGAGACTCAGTGTTCACATCCAAATTTTGGACTTGTCTCTTCCAAGCTATTGGAACCCAATTGTGCTTCAATACTGCCTATCATCCACAAACAGATGGGCGAACTGAATAGGTCAATCAAGTACTGGAGGACATTTTAAGGGCTTACTATAGTAGAGAGCCTAAGAAGTGGATCCAATATCTTTCCTTGGTGGAATTCACCTATAATGCCTCATACCAGCAAAGCATTGGTATGACTCCCTTTTAGGCATTGTATGGGCAAGAGTGCTTGTCTCCTCTAAATTTTTCATATCCTCGAACTTAAGGGTCAAAGCATCTAGGAAAATGCTGGAAGAAATGGAAGAGTAGACCAAAGCGATCCATCAATACATTAAGGCTGCTCAAGATAGGCAAAAGGCTTATGTTGACACCAAGAGAACTTCTCACACATTCAAGGAGGGTGAGATGGTCTTCTTAAGGGTTCGACCTAAGAAAAGTTCTCTATCTCTTGGAAAATTCAAGAAGCTAAGCCCTAGATATTGCGACCCCTACAAAATTATCAAATCTTTTGGTAGGGATGTCTACAAATTAGAAGTTTCCCCTCATCTCAAAGTTCATAATGTTTTCCATGTAAATATTCTAAAATAGTATGTCCCAATTCTTGATCATGTCTTAGGTGATGAACAGATTGTAATGCCAACTCAAGGAATCCTAGAAGTCCAACTTGAGAGAATTCTAGAGGTTAGAGAGAAGCCTCCTAGAAATTGTACTCTTCGTGAGTACCTTGTACAATGGAAGGACTTCCCTGAAGAAGATGCCACCTCGATTGAGGAGTCCATTCTATGAAGAGATCACCCAGAGTTTCTCTCGAGATGAGGACATCTTGGTTTCTCTAAGGGGAAGAGGATGTAACAAACTGCCTTGACAACAAAATGTACACACAAAAAATTTAAGAAATCTCCCATGGCAATTTTCTTCATTGTATACACGAGCAAAATCATTGATCCTTGCATGAACTCCCCCCCTCTCCCACAAGCCAAAGGACTTAAGCCTTAAGAGTACTGAATTGGTGGGGATAACACTACAAGATATAGACCTTATACCGACGTTTAAAGAAACAAAAATACAAACAACAAAATTTGCCCCCATCGTTGCAAAAAGCGTCGTTATTGATGTTGCCATAGAAACGTCGCTATTGGCGTCGCTATATGCATCGCATTTGCGACGCAAATAGCGACGCCAGTAGTGACGCAACCAGTAAATTTGCGACGCGCATAGCGATACCAATAGCAACGTGAGCAGTAAATTTGTGATGCAAATAGAAAAAATATTTTTTTGTGGCAGGGCAGCAAGCTGCCCTGCCACATATAGCACTGTGTGTTGTATAAGAGCCATACAAAATAGTTTCTACACTACTGTATACAAAGCGCTTGCAAACAAAAAGAATGTATACTGAAATCATAAAACTGATACATGAAATAAATACATGATCGCATAAAAAGGTATTGGTACAATCATGACAGGATATCACTAATACATAGAAAATATCTACATAGATCAGGCGACTAAAAAATAAAGGTGTGTGAGCTCCAAGGATCCAAGGGCGAGCTAGAAATCCTTGTCCCCCGAAAGCTCGTCCCGCCGCAAAGGAGCATCGAACAGATTCTGCAGAAAAATAAACAACACATCAATCCACCATACAATAATGCATTCAAATATCTCATGGTAACTACGGACAAGAAAGATGAGTGACTTACAGGGCCGCCGCGTCTATACAATCGGTCGATCAATGCATTGAGACCGTGCCTCTCTGCATATCAAGTCTCAAGGCCTTGGGGATCGCGATTTGTAATGGAGTGCTGCAAAGAAAACAAAATGCTAACTATTAGAAACATGATTGTTAGTACAAAGAATATTTCAAAAAAACAAACAAGCAAAACAAAAGAGAAACTTACAAAGTCCTCCAAATATGTCCTGTGGCCGCCACTCCCAAGATGATGGACCACTCCGGCCTCGAGTCGTGCCCTCGCCGCCTCGCGCTGCTGACTCCAACGTCTTGGTGAATCTGTAGCCTCCTCCCTTAGTCGGTGCCAGTCGTCTGTATCTAACCACTTGGGCTTTGCAGCCCCACTCTTGATTACCTTGCGTGCGTCGGATCGTCTATGTGACATGTATGCACACATGCAATCCATCATCTAGCCCATAGAGAATCTATCTACTGCGGTTGGCACCGGAAACTCCTCTTGCAAGGATGCTACTATGTAGTCCTTGCTCCCCTCCAGTATGTTCTTCCAATGATCCAGGACGTTGTGCCAAAAAACTTGTTGGCACAACTCTCTCATGCGAGCCATCACCCTCCTCCCCTCATCATTCATGATGATGGCTCCTAGGACCAAATATCCATAACCCCTAGGAGTCTGCCTAAGATGGGTCCTCTCCCATCTCCGTCCACGCTCCTGGGCATATCCAGGAAACCCCTCTACATCCGGTGTACCGACGGGGGTAACCTCTCTCGGAGTGGCACCCAAAAGGGTGGCACCAAAAGGGGTTCCACCTACTGACGGCTGCACAAAAGCCAGAGTAACTGGAGTAGACATCCCCACAGGTGTGACAAATCCTGGAGGTGACACAGCTCCAGCTGAATGACGAGACGGAGACACCACATCCCTGTCTCCACAGCAGCATCCCCATGATCCCGATATAGTCCCTCCCTCTGGCCCAAGTCATGCCCGTCGAGATCGTCTGCTCGAAGCTGAAGCATCTGATCGTGCTGAAGCAGATCTAGCAGAGCACCCTGATGAAGAACGAGATAGCTCCTAGTCTGCCATCTCTCTGAATCTCGCGAGCTGGTCTGGAGACATGCGTGCGAAGATATCCTGCAACTCCTCATCACTCATCCCTCGACTCATCCTGAAAATGTCACCTGCACAGATAAAAAATGGTGTTAGAATAATCAATTTAAATTATACAAAGCACAGTAATATAAATCATTTTTAAAAAATCCCTCTTAAAATGCATATCTTATGTACCTTTATAAGAGATCTAAACAACAAATTGAGTAAGTGGATGCTCCAAGAATGAAGTATCCTATGGTCCCATGTTAATCTCCTGACACAACTCCGCATACACTGGAAGGTCGATAGACATGTCACCACAAAAGAATGAGTCTGCCTCGTTCTCAAAAAATTCTTGGACTCCTGTATTTCTATCATTGTTAGCCGATGCGGGCTCCAAGCTTGCGCGGCCTCCACCCCTTGTAATATCGTCCCCTCTATTTGCATATTATCTTCATCTATGCTCGGAACATCGCTTTGATCATATACTCTTGCACTTCGGGGAGTTGAAGGTATAATATACCACCATCGAGGTTGTCAGGGGTTTGGATAGAAGATTACCTATTCATAAACACGTACAAAGCGAGTTCAAACCATTGTGACATAAACCATGTCGTATTACAATTAGCAAGCAAATGACTCTATGCACCTGTTCACAATGGGCCGGCAACACAAAGGTGTCGCGCAAATCCGTCCATTTTTTTTCGGAATCTATTTCGAGAAATCCAGATGGACCTCATCGGACTGTTGCTCCAGCTCCTCCAAGTACCACTTTGAACCACTGCACATCGAATAGTATCATGGAGAAGCTACAGTAATCCACCGTAATAATACTTTGCAAGTTCCCAAAATACTCCATCTCATCCACAACCGTGTTCGGATCCGTTGCTCGTCGCCGGCTCTCTTGCTCGAACCTTGCCATGACACCACAGTCTATTGTGAAGTGCATTTTGTCAATACGCTCCACGCAAAAATGCCGTCAGCGCGACCATGCTGTACTATATATTTTGTAATGTACATTGAAACACTCAAATTAGATGCCGCATATAAAATTTAGATACGCCATATTCTAAACCCCTCATCACCTTTGGACTACATCCCCTCGAGAATTCCCACTCCTCCATTGAGACCTCTGTCCCTTCGCTGGATGTTGTGGTCAAGGCTCCATGCAACCATCATGTTGACATAAACCACGGCATCTCCTCCATGCCTTCGGGATATCGAATCGGTCGATGACGCGTACTACGTCGGAATTCAGCTTGCGCTTCCTCTCGATCTTGCCTTGTAATCTGGTACTTGCCGAGCCACGTCTCCATGGAGGCATGGTGCAACATACAAAAGCGATTTACCTTCTCTTCCATTGAGGCATCCATTCTTTTTTCTACCCCATTTCCAACCACCACATCTCCAGTCAGTCTATCATCGTCCTTCATCATCCATAGCATTTCATTGTCTGGTTCCACTGTTGTCAGCCATTGTGAGATATGCACTAACGCCTTTGACACCAACCAACCTTCGGCCATGCTACCTTCTGGCCGAGCTCATTGTCACGCAAAGCCTTTCAGGGTTTTCATGAAGCGCTCTAGGAAGAACATCCATCACGTATGGACAGGTCCAGCAATCTCCACTTCGTCCACAAGATGCACAAGAAGGTGGACTTGTATCCTGAGCATGCTAGTGGGCAGGTATTTCTCAAAGAGACAGACCGTCTCCACTGCTTCCCGCCTCGCGGATTCAATAGAGGACGTCTTAATCTCTTTCTGTGAGATCTATTGCACCAAAGTCGACAACTTGTAAATGGCCCCGCGAATTTCTGGATTAAGGCATCCTGCGATCGCGATCGGTAGGACAAACTGCCACAAATGAGAAAGCATTATGAATAATGGCCACTTTTCAAATTGCAAAATGCCCACGCTAATTACAATCCATTCTGTTCACAAACCTAACATATCTTATGCCAATCATGGAATTTTAACCCCGACAATTGGTCATCTTTAGAAAATGTGGACCTGAGAGAACGCATCATACCCATCGGAGTGTGGATAGACTTTATTACTTGCTTCACAATGCGCTCTTCTTTAGTGGACAAAACCCAAGGAGCACGAGGAAGCTGCACTCCACCATCAGCACTCGACTGCGGCCAAAGCGCCTCCATCTTACCTACCTCCTTCAAATCCATTTGTGCCCCTATAGTGTCTCTCTTTCCTGTGATATGGTCCCATAGCAAGCTGCCCACATTCTTGAAAATATGCATGGGATCCAACAAGTGGTTGACCTATAAGTGGGTTCAATATGGCAACTCGTAGAAAACTGAGAACCGTCACATTCCATTTGGATGTGATTCCGGGTTTACCATTTTCAGCTCGTACCAGCTTGCGGCGTTCATACGTGTTGGAGGTCGTCCAAGGAAACCTTCCCTGAGTTCATAATCCTCCAGTAAGAAAGCGGCGTGTCCTTGATATACCATCTTCTTCATGGTTCGTGACCTTCGGGAGTCTAACTATGGCCCACACAATGGACATGCATGATAGCCTGAGGTAACCAGACCTGTAAGGCGAGCCACAACCTAGTGAATACTTGATTGAATGAGATAAGATATTACCAGTGAGAATGGAGGTCTACTCACCTGAGCACTCTCCCAATCTCGAAAAGTCATGCATCGTCCACATGAGAATGGCTCGAATGTTGGCTGACCGCCGACCATCACGCCTGCCCATATCTTGCACAGTGACCCCCTCCTCCCACAAAATCTTAAGCTCATCGACTAATGGACGAAGATACACGTCCATATTTTTTACTTTGTAGTGGCCTGGGATGAGCAAGCTAAGGATGAGATGTCCTTTCTTCGTAGAAAGCCGTGGAGGGATGTTGTAGTTGACAAGCACTATAGGCCACACACTGTAAGAAGTTGAGCGCAGACCGAATGGGTTCACACCATCCATTGCGAGACCGAGCCGAAGATTCCTTGGCTCTCGTGCAAAGCCTGGGAAGGTAGAGTCAATGTGGCTCTATGCGCGCGAATCCGCTGATATTCGTTGAACTCCATCCATGGACCTATTCTGCACATGCCACGTTGTCAAGTTTGCCATGCCAGACATGCGAAACATGTGGTTTATGTGGGGGATGAGCGAAAAGTATCTGAGAACTTTTTGAGGGATGGTTTGCCCTTGCAAGTCCTGTCGATACCTGTGAGCACCACACTTTGGACATGTCTCCATAGTCTCATATTCATCTCGAAACAGTATGCAATCGTTGATACATTCATGGATGTTATTGTAGTCCATGCCAAGCTTCCGTAAAACATGTCGTGCATCATCACGAGACTCAAGCATGGTATTTGCAGGTGGTAATATATGATATTTCAATAACCTGAAAAAAAATCATAAAACACATTGAAAAAGCACAAATGTTTGTAATAATAGTGTCAAAAAAAATAATCAATGAAGCCTATGTGCAAGGTACCTGAATAACTCGGTCACACTCTATCGCTCCACCCGTATTTTGCTTGCACACTTAAGAGTGCAAGCAATGTCTTCAACCGAGATACTCGGCACCCATCATATAATGGTATGGATGCTTCCTCTCTAAGCGGATCAGATGTCTCGACATCCATGGGAATCAATGCATCGATCATTGCCTCCATCTCAGGCTCCAAGATTGTAGATAGGTCGGGAAGGTTGTCTGTCTCCTCTGGCATTGACGGTATAGTTGGCCTTGCGAGTGGTGGATTGGCTCTTGCAATCCATCCATCGCACGTCCACGAACTCTTCTAATTGGCCACAAAGGGTGCACTCCCCCTTGGAACGAGACATCACCCCCCTGGATAGAAAATTTGCCAACAAGACCCTATCTTATTGTATATGGTTTTCAATAAGCTTGCGAGTACAATGCATGATTAATATTAACTTCAAATTACTGTTTGCTGAAAATCCACAATCGCTTGATCAATGATCTCAGATTGAAACTCACCAAATTGTCGTACGTGTTCTATAGACAATCGACATTTTCGTCTAATTACCAACTTGCATTGAGAGCAAGGACATGGGACATGCTGATTAAGATACACCTCGCGATCTTGAACAATAAGACCTTCTTCGTTTTCCATCTTATCTACATTACAACAAACGAGGCTCAAATGGATACCTTTATGGAGATGTATGTCAAGTTGCAAGTTGACCATAAGCTCTTGCATTGTATATAGTAGTTGAGAGATTTATTGATGTTATATCTCAGCCCTATACCATGCTCAAGGATTTGTTTGTCTCGATAGATAATTATTCGTTATTGTAAAAAAAAAAAGCATTGGTTCATAAGGTTCATGAGTCGAAGACTAAATGTTTGGACTTGACTAAAAGATTGGATAATGGCTTAGATGCTAAAAGGAAAAGTGATGAATATGTTACTTCATCATTGCAACAAAAAGATTGGTGACAAGGATGCTATGATTAATGAAGTTCTTCACGAGGTGAATATAGAGTTGAAGGGGGATGGAACATGATTTATGAGCATCATTGAGGATCTCTTAGTCTAATAATAAATCAGTCTCAACAAAAAGCATATTAGAAATGTGGTTTTTTTTGTCCTAGGATCGCGTATTAAAATTAATGCCATCTATGAAATTTATGCACTATAGTAATAAAATTTGTTTCAATCAATTCTACTCATAGTCATAAGACCTGAGAGAAAATATCCTATGCTCAATTTAAGGGATTCTTCTTCTATAACAATACTTTTGGGTTCATTTTGATGAAGTACCGTAATGACCATTAGCTAGGGTATCATTTTCTTTTAGTCCTTCCGTTGACTAGTTGGCATGATTTCTAATTTGTTATGCCTATAAAGTTAATACAAAAACAATGAATTATGCATATCACAATTAGATCCCCTACTTAGACATTATGAAGGATATGACCAATTTTAAGCCATCTTAAAGAGTCACCAATGTATGTGGCCCATGGCAAAGCACATTGCATACCATTATCGATAAGTCTATTATCGTGCATCTTAAATCTCCTAATTAGACTTTATAAAGTGTATGACTAATTTTTAGCCCTCTTAAGGAGTCGATGTAATGGTACCCATAAAAAAAGCAATGTAAGAAGCTGGGAATAACAAATAAGTGTTAATAATATTGATATTATGCCATGTCACAGTGACATTGGTATAAAAGGAGAGAAGATGTAATTTTTCACATCTTTTTGACACATTAATACAATTACAATCTTTCTCTCCCTTCTTGCTCACAGCTTCTATGGCTTCCCCTTCTTTCTTGTCTTTCTCTCTCTAAATCTAGTCTTTCTCTCTCTCCTCGTCACTCTTCTCTCTCTTCCTGCAGTCTTTCTCTCTCTTCTGCAGTCTTCTCTCTCCTCTTTCTCTCTCCCTAGTTCTCTCTCTGACAAGTGGTATCAGAGCTTGAGTCTTTGATCCATTCTTTTCTTCCATTTTCAGTCCCATTTTCCTATTTCAAAATCAATTTCAGACAAAAATGGTACAAGACAGTGACTAATGGAGTGCTGCAGGATATCTACAGTTAGTAAGAGACTACATCTGGAGATATCCAAGGTCAGTTATGGTGGATAAAGGCTTAAATGGCTGGACGTCATCAAATTTCATACAAAAATGGAGGTAACTAGGGTAAAGGATGGTTAACCGTTAGAGGCTAAACTATAGTTACTTTTCAAAAGAGAGCTTTTCTTCTCTCTCCTTCAAGCTTTTGGCTGAAGCTTTCATGGTGGCTGTCAAGAAAGTCCCAAATATCTCTCTCTGCTGAACATTTCTCTCTGTCAAAGCATGGGGCAAATGATCTTTGTTGCATGAGCTTCAGGAGGAGTACCATAGTGAAGCAATGCTGGTGATTATTAGCCAGAAATAGCCCGAAATTTGCACCAAAATTTGCACTAAGTTTCCTGCTCTCTCTCCCTGCTTAGCTTGCTCCAAATCTTCAACCATTGATCACAGCTCTTGAAGGCTTCATCAAGCACTTGTTGACAATAATCTTCAGTCTCTGAAGCATCCTGATCAGTCATTCTCTTGCTCAAACCCTAATACACAGCAATGTATCCATAGCTACAGACCTGGAAGCTCAAATTTCTCAAAATTTTGGACTTCCCCGACCTCCAAAGATTCTCTAAAGCTAAGTACAAGCTGTATAGACTCCAAGATTGAAGACATTGAAGAGATTTCAGTCCGTGCATGACATTGGAGCTCAAATGGAAGGATTATTTTGGGGCTTTTCATCAAGGAGCTTGAATCTTTGATATTCAAGTATTCAAGCAAGGCTGGAGCATTGATTCTTTAAGGTTTTCATCATATTAAAGCTTGTATGGACTGATTCTATGGAGATTTCAAGCTTTATGACGGATTTATGATGGATTAGGAATTTGATCAGCTTGATGCATAACCTTGATTTGTTTTGTTGAATTTCTCTCACCCAAGCTGAAATATTGTAAAAGGGTAAGTACTAGCAATCAGTGAGTCACTGAATTGCATCAGTAAGACCCTTCTCCTATCCCAATTTTTCAAATCTCATTCAATTGCATCTCATGAAAGACTGAAAGAATATTTTAGAAATGCATATCATGCTGATTGCTTAGAACACTAGCCTCTGCCATGTTGATATTCCCACCGAGGAAAAAGGTGGATGCCGGGGGAGATAGTGGGACAAAAGAGAGGTGACCCTCCCTCACTATCGAAGATCCCGAAGGGGTGCAACCAACCGACCTGGGGGAACTTTGCCCACCTCCCAGTGATTCCGAGCCCGTGTAGGGAGCCTATCATGCCATTTTATCCCTCACATAGATACAGTGAGTGGAGGATTGAAGATTGAAAACTTTCCAAGGACTCAAGTACCTACAGGACCAAAACAGGGTAAAACAGGGAATTTACAGGTCACTTACAGGGTATTTATAGGTGGTTACAGGTACACCATTCATTGCTGAAGCACAGGTGCAGGTACGATAGGGTATCCACAGGTTCTATATACCATTTTGCAAGGTTTGGTAGCCATTTGGGGATACTATCTTGCATTATAGGGTCAAAACAGGGCACTTACAGGTCTAGACAGGGTGCAGGACTGGACAGTTCAGACTCTGAAATCCAGCTACAAATTTTTTTTGTCCGAAACCTGTTATAGCGTGCTATAGCTCATCTTGAAGAGGGCAATCTTAGCTTCGATTCGCACAAAAAAGTTATGAAATCGGAGTTTCCTAGCCAAAGTTATAGCCATTTTTCTGACAGGGGGTACTGCAGGACTGCACTAATATGGCAAGACATAAAGGCAAAATTAAGGTCCAGGAGGATTATGCTCAACAAATCAGGGATTCCATGATGGATAGCACACTTCAAGAGAACCCTGAAGGGCTTCAACAACAAGGAGAAGTCAATATACTCAATAATACTTTGTATGCCCATGAACAAAGACATAGGGAACGACATGAGGCCATCTTGTCAAGAATGGAGCAGATGGTTCTATCTACTGATCAGACCAAGGCTTCTATTGATAAGTTGGTAGAATCCAACGAACAACTCATGGCACAAATCTCTAAATTCATGCAGTTGCAAATGGCATCAAAAGAAGTTAATGAGAAGGCTTGTTCAAACAGTAGCCCTTCAGTCCCACTTCAGCCATCTAACCAAAATGGTCATGGAAATGGGATTATTGGAAGAAGAGGCATTCCAAATAGTCAATATGAAGTAGGAGAAGCTTCACAAAGGCATGATGACTATTTGGGCAGTTTGAATGGGGCCAATACTTAAGCTTTTGGACTGCATACTCAAAATTTCAAGGGGACTTTACCAACAAGAAGATTACATAGTAATTCTCAGCCACCTGTTGGAAGATTTCAGTCTCAATTTGGAGGTTCTGTACTTGATAATCCTGACCAGTGAATTTTGGGACAGCAATCCTTTCATGAAAGAGAGTTCAATGACAAAATTGTTGTAGCCAAATTTAATGGCCAGTCATCTTCACCATCAGACTTAGAGGAATGAACCTCTAAGTTGGAGTCCTACTTTGATATATACCCTAAAATTGATGATATGAAGATTCACTTTGCTTCCTTGCATCTAGAAGGATTTGCCCATACTTGGTGGAGGTATATCAAGAAAGAGAATATACTTGTAGAGAATTGGGAAGCTTTCAAGGCACTTATGGCTGAAGTCTTTGTTTCGCCTCTTGAGAAAGGGAAGTTAGCACGGAGATGGTATGGTTTGGAACAAAGGGGCCTAAGTGTAAGAGAGTATATAAACCAATTCCTCAACTTGACCATGTATGTGGAAAGCATCAGTGATGAGGCTAAGCTTCACAAGTTTATGTATGGTTTGGAGCCATCTTTGTCAGCTGATGTTATGGCACAAAATCCTACTTCACTTTTCAAGGCTATTGAGCTTGCGGAGCGCTATGGAAGAAAGTATAGGAAAGAACCTTCATTTCAGCCCAATTATGGACAGTCAAGGACTGTTTTAAAGCAGGGACAAGTTGGTAGCATTTATGGCAGCAATCATGTGCCTAATGGGAGCTTACGGGTACCAACTTATCCTCCATTTAATGCTTCTAGGCCTCAAAGTAATTTCAAGACAGCAAACAGTCCAAAGGTTGAATTTAAACAGGGGGACAACAAGCCTAAGTCCATTTCAGCTAATACAAATCCCAAATCTATTCCCATGGATCTTTACAAGGAAAGGAAGGACAAGGGCTTATGCTTTAAGTGTGGAGAAAAGTATACACTTGATCATGCTTCAAAGTGTGTATACAAAAATGTCAAGCCAAAGCTTCAGAGTATGCTAGTTTTTGAGGACTTTGAAGATGACATAGATGAAACTAATGCAGTGGCAATTAATACTGAAAATGAAGATCTTGAGGAGGAAGTTGGACAGGAGTACTTTTATGATCCAGCCGACTCTTTTCCTTTTGATCTAGGTGGAAATGTTCCATTTGACCCTGGTGGATCTTGTGATGAGTCGCTTGCTGCCACAAATTGTTCTATTTCTATGGATGCTTGGACGAGATCTAAGAGCCCTAATACATTTCGTATGAAGGGAAGCATATGTGGAAAGCCAGTGTTCATCCTAATAGACAGTAGCAGTACTCAATTTTGTCAATAAGTCCATCATGGACAAGTTAAATTATGTTCCCATAGACTTACAGTAGCCCATTAGAGTACAAGTGGCTAATGGTGAAGAAGAAATCAACACACAGATTTGCCCACAGGTTTCTTTGCAGTTGGCTAAAAATTTTGAAGCCAAAGTAAACCTGATCACTCTGGAAATGGGGCCGATAGATATTGTACTTGGTTGTGATTGGTTGATGACATTAGGCAGGATCACTATGGATTTCTCACAGTTATATATGGAGTTTATCTTCAATGGACAGCTCATCCATTTACAGGGGATTCCTAGTAGATCTGATTTTCAGCTTATCACCATTCAACAACTCAAAAGAGAGTATAAGAAGCACTCACAAATATTTGTTTTGCATTTGAACAAAGAAACATAGGATCAGCCCAGTAATTCAACAAATCATCCAGCCTTGACAGCTCTTCTTGAGGAGTATAGAGATTTGTTTGAAGTACCTACTTCATTGCCTCCTAAGAGAGCGGTGGATCACCCCATTGATTTGGAGCCCAACTCAAAGACAATCAATAAGCCACCTTACAAATTATCAAAATGTGAACGAGAGGAAGTAGCCAAGCAAATCAAAGAGCTTCTTGAAATGGGATTCATTGAACCAAGTTCTTCACCTTATGCATCTCCAGTCCTGTTAGTCAAAAAGAAATATGGATCTTTCAGAATGTGCATTGGCTATAGGGATCTCAATAAGATAATAGTGAAGAACATGTATCTTATACCCAGGATTGATAATTTGCTTGATGAGCTTAAGGGGGCTCGATTCTTCATGAAGATTGATTTGAGATCAGGGTATCATCAGATTCGCATGTGAGAGGGTGATGAAGTCAAGACTGCTTTTAGGACTGATCGTGGGCTCTATCATTTCTTAGTGATGCCATTTGGGCTTACAAATGCTCCAGCTACCTTTCAAAGCCTGATGAATAAGATCTTGCAACCTTTCCTCTTTTAGTTTGTCTTGGTGTTCTTTAATGACATTTTGATCTATAGCAAGACTTTACAGGATCACTTGGCACATATGAGGAGGGTTTTTGATGTGTTGAGACATCATAGGCTTTTTGCTAAGGAGAAGAAGTGCTCTTTCATGCAGACTGAAGTGGAATACTTGGGACATATAGTCAGTGAAAAAGGAATACAGGCTGATCCCAAGAAGGTGCAATGCATAAGAGATTGGCCAACGCCTACTACTACTACTACCTCTCTTAGAGGATTCCTTGGTCTATCTTCATTCTATTGCCGATTTATAAAGCATTATACAGCAATTGCAGCTCCTTTGACTGACAGGTTGAAGAAGGAGGCTTTCTTTTGGGATGCTCTTGCAGATAGCAGCTTCAACTAGTTAAAGAAACTCCTTACTTCTGCTCCTATCTTAGTATGCCCGGATTTCTCTAAAGAGTTTACTATACAGTGTGATGCTAGTGGCCGTGGCATTGAGGCTGTTTTGCTTCAGGAGCATGGAGTAATTGCATTTGAGAGCTGTAAGCTTACAGATAAGGAGATGGCTATGAATGTTTATGACTAGGAGATGTTGGCTATCCTGCATCATGCAATTAAGAAGTGGAACCATTACTTATATGGCAGCCGATTCAGAGTACATAGTGATCACCGGGTACTCAAGTATTTCCTTACTCAGTCAAATCTCACTCCAAAGCAACGTCGCTGGGTAGCTACATTATAGAATTATGACTTTGACATCACTCATACAAGGGGCAAAGATAACATAGTGGCTGATTCTCTTTCTCGTATGTGGGCCTGCAAAGTGTCAGCCATGATAGAATTACATAATGATTGGATTGAAGAACTACAGGAGGCCTATCTTTTAGATGAGGAATTTAGCCAAATCTTTCAGAAATTATAGCAAGGTCTTATGGAAGAAAACTTGCATTACCAGCTTAAAAATTGTCTTATTTGGTGGAAAGGCAAGATTGTTATTTCATCTACTTCTTCTTTTAAGCGGAAAATTATGGAGGAGTTACATTCTTCGCCTTTAGCTGGACACTTGGGAGTTTTCAAGACTTATGACATGATCAGCAAAAGCTTTTATTGGAAAGGACTGTGGAAAGATGTCAAGGACTTCGTTATGAAGTGTATGCCTTGTCAGCAAAATAAGGATAGCACCCATAAGCTAGGAGGCTTGTTACAGCCATTGCCTATTCCTACGGGTAAATGGACTCATATTACTATGGACTTCATTACTGGCTTACCTACTACTAAGAAGGGGTGGAATAATATTTATGTGGTGGTTGATAGACTCACCAAAGCAGCTCATTTTATCCCAACAAAAATTCAGTTTACTGCTTCTCAAGTGGCCAACCAGTTTATGGAGCATATTTTTAGACTACATGGATTACCGCAGGTGATTGTCCATGATAGGGACTCAAAGTTTATGAGTAACTTTTGGCAGGCGGTATTTACGTCTATGGGCACTAAATTGGCTCCATCAATGGCTTATCATCCCCAAACTGATGGATAGACAGAGAGAGTTAATAAATGGTTGGAGACTTATCTTCGCCATTTTTGCTACGATGTCCAAACCTCATGGGATTCTTGGTTACACCTGGCTGAGTTTGCTTACAACAATTCCACTCATGCGAGCATAGGAGTTTCACCCTTTGAGGCTTTGTATGGTTACAAGGTGCCCTTACCCACAGTCATCTTTAATGAAAAGATCAATCCTCATGGGAAGGAGGAGTTGGAAAGAATGCAGACCCTTCTTCAGCAATGCAAGGTGAATCTAAGGAAGGCTCAAAATCAAATGAAGATGTATGCTGATGAGAAGAGGAGGCCTTTAGAGTTCCAAGAAGAAGAGCTGGTTTTGTTGAAGGTGCCCAAATCCAAGTACTCTACGTTAAAAGATGGATCCAGTAATAAGCTTGCCCACAAGTTTTATGGCCCTTATAGGATCCTTAAGCGAATTGGAGATTTGGCATACAAACTAGAGCTTCCCTCTTCTACAAAGATTTATAACGTCTTCCATGTTAGTCAGCTCAAGCCCTATTATGGTGATCCAGTGGATATAGTTGATGAGCTACCACCTATTGATGAAGATGGTCTTGTTTAGTACATCCTAGAGGCTGGTATAGGTCAGCGTGAAAAGAAGCTTCGATCACGTTCTATTGTGGAATATTTGATCAAATGGAGAGATTTACCATCTAAAGAGGCTTCTTGGAGACCTAATTCTATATTGGATGAGTATCCATACTTGAGGGAGACATTGGTGGCTGAAGCCTATTGCTTATGGAGCTAGTAATGATGCAGACTGGTTCAGGACAGCACACTGTTTTAGAACAATTTTTATCGTACCTAATTTTCAGAATTAAGCTATCTATATGGGCTTAAAATAATCTCCAAGAGCTTTGTTTTGATATATGGTACATCTCATTTGGACACTTCTATCAAAAGTTATGGCAGATTTGGTCCAGCAGGGACTGTTTACTCAGCAAGCTGTCTACTTTGTTCTGGGATTATTTGTTGAAGACTTTATGGCTCCATTTGCTTCTAAAGTATTTCCAATCATGTATATAGTTGGGGCTTACTTCTATTCTTCAAATTCAGCTCTTGTAGTGGTCATTTTTCATTCATTTTTCATTTGTAAAGCTGTAAAACAGAGTAGTACTCTGTTCTATCCATCTTCTTTCTAGTTGTTTCTAGGTTTGTTTTTGAGGACAAAAACTTTTGGGAAGGGATGGATTGCAAGAAGCTGGGAATAACAAATAAGTGTTAATAATATTGATATTATGCCATGTCATACTGACATTAGTATAAAAGGAGAGAAGATGTAAATTTTCACATCTTTTTGACGCATTAATACAATTACAATCTTTCTCTCTCTTCTTGCTCATAGCTTCTATGGCTTCCCCTTCTTTCTTGTCTTTCTCTCTCTAAATCTAGTCTTTCTCTCTCCTCATCACTCTTCTTCTCTCTTTTCCTGCAGTATTTCTCTCTCTTCTGCAGTCTTCTCTCTCCTCTTTCTCTCTCCCTAGTTCTCTCTTTGACAAGCAAAGTGGATACCATTATCATAATCATGGATATGCTATCGTTCCAATATATGTTATCTTTCTCTTTCTCTCCCTCTCTCTCCCTCTCCCTCCCTCTCCCTCTCATAATATATCTTAACACTCTCCAAAAGCAAAAGGGAGAGGGAGAGAGAGAATGCACTCTCCCTCTCTCTCCCTCTCCCTCTCCCTCTCTTTCTCTCCTTCTCTCTCATTTCCTCTCCTAAACAAGCAAAAAAAAAAGTGATTTAAACCTTTAATAAGCAAAAGGGAGAGGGAGAGACAGAATGCACTCTCCCTCCCTCTCCCTCTCTTTCTGTTTCTCTCCCTCTCTCATTTCCTCCCCCTCCCTCTCCCTCTCCCTCTCTTTCTCTTTCTCTCCCTCTCTATCCCTCTCCCTCTCTTTCTCTCTTTCTCTCTCATTTCCTCTCCTAAACAAGCAAAAAAGAAAGTGATTTAAACATTAAACAAGCAAAAGGGAGAGGGAGAGAGAGAATGCACTCTCGCTCCCTCTCCCTGTCCCTCTCTTTCTCTTTCTCTCCCTCTCTCATTTCCTCCCCCTCCCCCTCCCTCTCCCTCTCTTTCTCTTTATCTCCCTCTCCCTCTCTTTCTCTCTTTCTCTCACATTTCCTCTTCTAAACAAGCAAAAAAGAAAGTGATTTAAACCTTAAACAAGCAAAAGGGAGAGGGAGAGAGAGAATGCACTCTCCCTCCCTTTCCCTCTCCCTCTCCCTCTCCCTCTCTTTCTCTTTCTCTCCCTCTCTCTCCCTCTCCCTCTCTTTCTCTCTCATTTCCTCTCCTAAACAAGCAAAAGAGAAAGTGATTTAAACCTTAAACAAGCTAAAGAAAGAGAGAGCAAGACTCACTAATGAGATATGGCGAGTGTGGGCGGCTCCTCTTTGCGATGAAGGCTCCTTCTTTCCTTCGTGAACAATGGCGGCGGCGGTGGCAAGTCTTCTTCCTCTCCTTCTCTCACGACGATCGCTCTCTCCCTCGCTCTCACTCTCAAATTTTGTGATGCAAATAGCGACGCCAATAGCGACGTCGCTACCCGCCATCGCTAATCGCCATCGCTACTAGCTCAAATCCTTGTAGTGTAAGTTATCCATGCGAACTCCTCCTTAGACATATGTGCACACCTATACACGTGAATATGTGAATGTACATTTCATAAATAAAGATATAATTTATGCTTGTGAACTCACTCTTGATGTACGGTTGTGCATTTGCTTAAAAGCATTTGAACAGGGTAAAAAGAATAGTTTTTGCAAACATGGGCTAATTATTTCCAATAGTGTATGTGCATTATTCCTTATCATGAAAACTCCACCTTAGCTGTCGAAAAAACACGTAAGAAATTATGCACATATGAAAAGAAAAAATGAGAAGATAAGAAAAATCATCCAGTTAGTCTAATTCTAACTAAAAGCCAAAGAGTAGTTAACTAAAAGAGAGAAAGAGTTTAATTGTAAGTAGGACGTTACAAGAGAATGACACATTGTGAGAGAGATAAGCAATGATTAGAAAGAGTGTGTACTTTTTCTCCCATCTCTTGTCACATAAGTACTAATTTCCCTATTTTTCTAACTATCATATTAAAAAATTTAGAAAAATCCTAGCACCTTTTAACCTCCACAAGACATCTCATTTCTCATATCCTAATTTTTCATGAAAAATTCAAAAACGAGATTCTTTTTTATTGATTGAAAATACCTAAGTTGCCACATTAGTACTCCTTCTTCAAATTTCCCAATTTTCATTAAAAATTTTGGGATATTTTTAGCGACTTTCAACCTCATCAAGAAACCTCATGCCCTCTTTCAAAATTTCTCTTAAAATTAAAAAACGATTTTTTTTTGAAAAATCCCAAACTGCCACCTCACTAGAAATATCCTACACATGGCATTTTCATGTTAAAAAGAATTTAGGAAATGTTAACAAGTTGATACCCAGTTAATCAATCCATCACCCTCATTTTCATGGTGCCACCATGAAACACCTCAGTGCCACTTATGTAGGTAGCATGAAAGCATGAATTAGATTATTACTTTAAAGTAGAAAAACCCAATAAATTAATTATCAAAATTGATTTTTTAATGTTAGTATTTGATGATCTTTTTCTTTATCAAATGATAATTCTTTTTTAGAAAGAAAGAATTAGTGATAATTATAGTTGAAGTTAGATTAGGTTCTAGTCATTGTAAATAATTAAAAAATTAGTTGTATGTATACATGGGATAATAAAGTCATTCAAAAAAAAGAATGATTGTTATGCTCTAGAAAAATCCTAACATAGAATGCTATACTAAAGAATAAACAAGTATGCTTGAAATTTTTCTAACTTAGAATGTTATGGTAACTATTATGCTCTAGGAAATTTTACATAAAATATTAAGTCAAAAATCTTGTTTAGCATCATATCTAGTTTAAGGCTTATCTAAGGTAATCTATTAGAAAACTAACATCATTAGGATATTAGAATTAGTATTAAAAAATATATATAGAATATTAGAATTCTTTCAATGATTAAGCTAACCAGAAATTTTAGTATCACACTTATAAGAATGAGATTAGTGGAATCCTTAGAAATATTAAATATTAACTAAGGACAAATTAGTTAAGTACATCTCTAAAAGTTAAGTATAGTTATAGTAATAATTATTTAGATGCATCATTGAAATTTAAGTTATTCTCTTGACTAAAAATTAACGGTTTCTATGAACGTTTAAACATATATGACTTATTTCTATGATAATAATAATTGTTAATAGAATTGAAGACTCTTTTAAATAAGAATAGAGTCTATCAATTTGGCCATGGAAAAACTTTCATAATCATAAACTATCCTAGACGACATATGAAAGATAGATTATTACTTAGAAATGGATTTCCTAACTCTTGGGTGACAAAACAGATAAATACAGAAGTATCGGAAATGGTTGATTTAGTAAACTTAGAAAAAAATATCATAGGGAAATAATGTAATTAAAGAAAGAAAAGAATTGGTTGCCATAATTTTAAAAAATTAGGAAATTGGCAAAACAAATCAAGCAAAGTCTTTATGCAAAAAACTCAATAACTGCAAAAAGTAAGAAATAGAGAATGGAAATCTTTAGAAATTATTAGCTATCAAAATCAAAGTCATTGAAAAATCTTTTTGATTAAGTTATAACTGGCTTTATAAATTACTATTTTTAGTAGCATTAATTGCTTAAAAAATATTGACTGCAAAAGGATTGGATGGTTGATGTTTTCTGATTTTCAAAACATGGATGTGATTGCGATTTCGTCACTAATGGAAGGAAATATTACTGCCTAGATTAAGGGCAATTTTAGTGGTTGACTTTCCCTGGGGTCAATTGCTAGAGCTCGAACGGGCTAGATATATTTTTTGATCTGCCTAGAGCATTTGACTAGCACCTAGGACAAATGGTCCAGTATGGAAGGTTCCCTCCTATGGCGACTCATAACCATGAGGGAATCTGGTTGAAACTTATTCCTAGAATATGTAGTCAGGGTCCTAAGACGGAGAAGAAATCCATATTGTTATCAATGTGGTTTTGGATTGGAGCTTGGAGATGCATGCTGGAATGCTTCTCTGGTTTTTGAGGGTGGGTGCACCTTTGGTTTTAAGGGCGGAACTGAAAATATATAAATATGCTTTTATCCAATGTTTTGAAAGGATTAGTTTCACTATTTTTGTGTTGTGAATTAACGAAGATGTAGTGGGAGCTCACGCTCAACCGGCAAGACCCACGAACCGCTTATTGCTTCAAGTGTTTCAAGCGAGCTCTAATGGCTATCTCTCACCTAGCCGATGTGCCGTCGATCCTACGAGTGTAGTGAGCTTACCTTGATGCCGATGTGAGTAGCCTTCTCCCTTGCACACCTCGGTAGCTCCATGATTCTTGATGCTAGCTCAAGCATCCTCAAGCCTCCTCCATCTCCAAGCTCCATCCTCCATAGCCGTGCGCACGAGAGAAGAGAAAAGAAGAGAAGAGAAGAAGAGAAGAGGAGATGGTGAAGAGCTTCACCCTCTTGATCCCTCACTCCCACACACTCACTCCCTCACACTCTCACACTCTCACACTCCCTCTCTCAAGAGCACACACTAGCAAGAAGAAAATAAGAAGAGAAGAAGAAGAGAGCTCTTGTTAGCCACACACCAAAAGAATGAGCTTCCATTCACTTTTTGAACTTTATATACAAACCCTAAAATCCTATGGGCACCCATCCCCTTTTTTACATGACCAGTCATTGTGGCAAGGTCTTTTTTTCATTTCCCTCTTCTAACCTTATGCCTTTAGCCTATGCCAGTCTAATATTTTACAATTGGCACAAGAGGGAGCCTGGTGCTCTTTTACAAGAGTTTTCCAAGTTTTTTGAGACGCCTTTCATTTAAAATTGCGCCTTTGGTCTCGGCTTAGCTTCTAGAGGTCGCCTGCGTGTCTTTGCTATTCTTCCATGATTTTCTCACTTTTTCCTTCATTTTTCACCATTTTCCGCCATCTCGACTTGGGGTTAACATTACCCCCCTCCGAGACGGGTGCCAGTCCCATGGCACTTCCGTGTTGTTGTAGGGTGGTAGGCACTTGGGAAATGATGGTGTTAAGGGAAGGGCCACATGTAGATTCAGGTGCATGTGGAAGCTGATGTTTGTCGGGGAAGCCAGGTGGATAGTGAGTGGTTGATGAGGGCCTCTGAAGTTGGTGGTTTGCCGCTTGTGTGATGCCTGAAAGGAGAAGGTGCAATGCTCTTGCTAAGGGGAGTGTCTACCTTACTGTGTTAGTGCAGTGTGCTCGTGCTAGTGGAATGGGGAGGTGGGTCTAACCGCAGGCAAGCCTGGGTGATGTCCCACACTTGAGGATCCCATTTGTGTTAAGGGAGATGCGGTGCAAGTGGCTTAGGATGTTAGGTCTAACCATAGGTGAGTGTTAGCTCCCTAGGTATGTCCTGCCCTTGATGTGCCCTAAGCATGAAGTGGGGAAGCAAAAAGGGCTAGGGGGTTAGGAGCGGAGCCGGCCGACCGAAGCCACCAAGCACGCCTAACTTGAGAACCCCTAGGTGCAGTGATAGTGCTCTATGTGGTGTTTATGCTTCTGCAAGTGAGTGCTTGTGTACTTTTTTTTTTTGGTTGTGGAATGACAGCCAGGCCTAATTGTCTTCATCTGAATGAGGAGGGGAAGGGGGTCGGATGGATTTGCTAAAAAACTGGTGACTTTGCATGTAATCTTTTAGATTCATGCGGACATGAAGAGAAGTGGTGGAGAGGAAAGGGTGATTGCACCTAGTGAATTGGTTGTCATTCATATCTTCTAGGAGGGCTAGGCAAAAAGAGGGGAGGAGACTAGCTCTCATCATAAGACGAGCCATGGCGCAGCTGTCAATAGCGTTAGGGTCAAAGAAGACGGGAGGTAGGCCGCGCTCTTGTGGAGTCGTGTCCTGCTTAAGGAGTAGATTAAGTAACCTAAGATAATTACAGGTTGTTACAAAGGCGGGGTCAGGGCATGAGGAGAAATCTGCAAGAAAGCGTGTCATAGAATCATCTAGGCTTTCGGAGGTAAAGAGAAGGGCATGCTCGAAGGATACTACATTAGAGTTATAAATAATAGGGAAGTCGTACCGCCCGTGGAGGGTGGCATCAAAATCCACACCTACCCTTCGAGGGTATGCCATGTAGGTGGGGTTGTTCCGCTCGAATGGTAGGGTGTTACAAAATGCCATCCAGGCGAGCATACTGATGTCGCATACTCGCCTCCTCCATAGGGGTTGGCTTTTGTAGCCCTGTACAGTGTGTGGGACTTCAAAAACTTTGTTCTGCTAGTAATCAGCCGCTTCTGTGCCCCAAGAGGTCGGGGTTTTTTTCTCGCTCTTCTAGCCATCTTTGCCCCAACTGGCCACCGATCGCGATCACCTCACCCATCACCTTGAGCGGCAAGACCCTCCCCACAGACTGTTGGGTAGGAGAAAACTAAAGGTGAATGGATCCTTTCCTTGTTCTTGTATCTCCCATAGCACCAGTTCTATGTGGAATCCGGGGATATCATCAGGGCAAGGTGGGAGGGGTGTGGATGGCAGCACGGCTGGTTTGGCTCTCAGCTATTTCTTGGCTTCCTCTACTAGCTTTCTACGTCTTTCCCTAGATGCATCTTGTCTTTCCGCAGATGGGTCCTATTTTGGTGGCTCTTGAGACTGCGGCGAGGGGGGTTGTGGGACTACATCCTCCCTGAATCGGTTCATGTCGATCTCAAGTTCTGCTTCCTCCCCCTGCCGTTCTCCCTGTGGTGCTTCCTCTTCGAATCCAAGGGCATCGATTTCCTAGGGGGTTAGGCCGGCTAGCAATAGGTATTTTCGTTGCTTGTCCAACCTCCGCAGGTAGGGGTGGCATCTACAATCCAGCATGTAAGGCTCTGCGTGCGATGCTGAGCTTTCTTTGCGTCACCTCCAATGACTCTCCTTGCGCTGAGTCCATGATGGTGTCGAGGAAGGCTTTCTGTTGGGCACCGAAGGCCACTTGGGCGGCTTTTTCCTTGCTCTCTCCAATGATTTTCTCCTTCTCTACTAGAGCAAGGCGCCATGCCAATGTCTTCACCCTCTCTTTTCATTGTACACAGCCCACTCCTCTGCTCTTTTGTTCATTTCTTCCATGCTTTCGCCTTGCTTTAGGGTTAGTATCATGAGTTTTTGCTCGTGGTTCTCCAACTCCCTAACCAGACTCTCTTGCTCTTCTTTTCTAGAGTTTAATTGATCTGTCAAGCGCTCAATCTCCTCTTGCTGCTCCTCTATGTCTTGCTTTCTCTCCTCATCTCTGGCATTCAGCTCAGCCATAAGTGCATCAACCTGAGCAGATTTTGTAACGAGCTCTTGGTATTGCACTATCAGGAGCTTATGCTCTCTTTGCATCTTCACTAGCTCCTGTGTTTCATTTTCAAGTTGCTGTCTCCAGTGCTCCTTCCTGTCATCCTTAGCCTTCATTTCTTGCTTGAGATCTGCGATCTCCCTTTGCTGCATGGCTATCATCCTCGTTTTATCCAGCTGGAAGGCGGCTACTGATTCCTTCTCAGCTGCCAACTCAACCACAGCTATCTTGCATTCCTCCTTATAGCTTTCTCCAATTGGGAGAGCAGCTCGACGATGCACTCGTCGTAGTTAGACGATGGCGTCATCGTTTTGTGGATGGGTGAGGTTGAGGCTTCTACCTTTTTCCTTTTAGGATCTTGCCTGGATTCCGCATCAGTAGCTAGCCTCTTTTGTCCTGTGGCAGTGGTTCCTGTGCTCTATCCCTAGGCCATCTCTTTGTTGATGAAGTATTGCATCCATGCCACAAAATTTGACACGTCGGCATTGGTCGGGATGTTAGGGGTGATGGTGGTGGGTTCAGTGGAGGGCACCAGGAGGGTAGGAATTGGATGAATTGGGGCTTGCCCTTGCCCTCAGTGACTGCAGGTGGCACGATCTCTGGCACATGAGTGCTAGACCCTGGCCTTTATTCTCTCTGTGGGCTCTAGTTCCCAATTCATTAGCTTGGCTTTGTTGCTCGATGGACCGGCGTGTGGCTTCAGCCAGGTCCTCTTCCTCCTTCCTTCTTAGTTCTTCCTCTTCCTCATCCGCCTTTCTTCTCCTTTCCTCCTCCGCTTTTCTCTGCTCTTCCTTCTTTTTCTCTTTTTCTTCTTTTTCCATTCTTTTCTTCTCCTCTTCTTCCTGTTTCGACGCCTTCTTTGCTTTCTGTAATTCTTCTTTTTCCTTCTCTTCCTCCTGTCTCTTCTTCCTCTCTCTCTCCTTGGCCTCTTTTAGGGACTCTTTCTTTGCCCTTTCTAAGTCTTCTCTCTCCTTCTTTCTGCCTTCATCGTCCTTCTTCTTTCTCTGCGTTGTCTTCTTCTTGGGCTTCTTGGCTGTCTTTTTGCTTGTCTGTCCTTCCCCTTCTTCCTCAGTCTCAGTTCTATCGGTGGACCTATCCTTGTCTTGGTGAGAAGGCGACCTCTCTGGCGTTTCTCCTTCTCCTTCTTCTACATCTTGTGCTTCCTTCACTTCCTCCTGAATGAGCGCAATCAAGACACCTCCATACCCGATGAAGGCGGCTTTGGAGGATACTTTCTTTCTTTTTGTAGCTTTAGCGGCAGGAGATTCTCCTCCTGCTGGCACACTTCCTAGGGCCAATGCTTTGGCTGCCTAGTCGATCGTTTTTCGCACGTACCCATTCTAGTCTACTTCATCTAGGGTGTGGGATGCTACATTCTCTAGCACAGGTATGCTAATTCGATGCATCAATGAATTGTAGTGCTAGATGGAGAAGAGCACATGTATTAGCTTGGCTTGCATCCTGGCTTCTGCATCAGGGATATCCTGGATGCTTATGCCGTCATTTGTGAGCACATCTTCCTTCTTCATTTTAAGCATGGCATAAGCATCCCTTTTCTATTTCCTCTCCGTCTTTGGCACCAACCCCAAAGCCTTCTCCACCAAGGTTGGGTCTAAGCTGACCTACACCTGCTTTGCATCTTCTCCTCTGCCCACCGTCACAACACCACATTCTTGATCTAGGTTGTACGTTTTGAGGAACTCCACACACTTCAGGTGGTTCGGCTCCTGCGAGAATTTTTCAAGATACTTCGTGAGGTTGCATTGTTCAACCACCCTCCTGGCTGCTTCCTCCTTGGCCACCACAACTTCTATGTTGTGGATGGTTCAAAATTTAAGCTGGCTGAAGGCGCGGTTCTCTAGATGGATGCGGTATTGCGCCCTTTCCTCGTCTGTGAACGGGAGTCGATGGGCGCGGTCTTGCTGCGACATTTTATGCTCCTGCCATAAATCGTAACTTTCATTAGTGCTTTCCACATGTTAATTCGCTGATTACTGGAAAAGAAAAACTCTATGATTTTTGAATGAATTCATTAAGAAGCAATGTAGATTTTCCTTTTTGGACTTTTTGCCCTTTACTTCAAAGTTTTCATGCCCATTTTCCTACCCCATCCGTTTTTTCATAATACAGTTTATGTTTTTCACTGATTTTACTTTGATTTATCCCCTTTGATTCATTTCTCATCTGATTCATTTCACCTTACCCCTTCCCCTTCCATCTTGAGAAGAATCCTTCCTAGGATTGAGGGTCAAAAGGTCAAGGGCTTTTGGCATGTTGGTGTAGGAGTTACTTGTGAAGGAGCCAAGTATAGAAATTTGGATTGTATTCCAATTGAGCTGCGCGGTCCAAATCAAAGGGTCAAATTCCCACATACGTGATGTATGTAAGAACATCTGTGAGGAAGTCACTAGAGTCGACATGGCTAGCAATGTGTAACTCTTCCTCAGTCAACAAGCGATCGAGGTAGGGGTGTCCTTTGATGTGTTCTTCCATGGGTCAGCCACGAAGAGTGGTTAACACTCTATACGAGGTGGGCGCGACGTAAGTGGGATTATACTCTGCTGTTTTGATGGCGCGGCGTTGCTCAACGTTGGTCATTATGCGACATCCTTCAACTTCCCATTGCAAACTAAGAGCGTACCACTGCCTCAAGAAGGGTGATCCAATATCAGTGAGTTGTGATAACTCCGCGATTTCTTGGTTAGTGATAGCAGAAGTGGTTCGTGGATCATATGACGTGATAAGGCGTTGTTTGATGGCTTTCTCCTTGGAGATTTCGTTGTTAAGCAACTCAGTAGCAGAGCGAGAAGCTTTTGTGAACGCGAATTCAAAGGTTTCCCAAGAGTAAGGCATATTTTGCACTTCAGTTGCAAAGGGTTCTTCTAATAGACCTAAGTCCAAGTGGTCGTAGCTTAGCGCGAGTGACATGAAAGTGTCATCTAGTCTTTTAATACAATGCACCACATCATCCCTGGTGTCCTCAGCGAGGTCAACGGCTAGCACTAAAAAGGATTTTCGTTCATAGGAGGGTGTAAGGCCGATAGGTAGTTGAGGTTTGACAGAACAAGAACTTTTGACAATGAAGATGGGCATTTGGGAGGGTTCGTGATTTCGTGGTTGGGCCGCTTGGATGTTGAGTGGATTAGGAGCAGCCACGACGGACAGACTGCTGCATTCAGGTTGGAGTTGGGGAGGCGGATTTGGTGCGCAGATCGGTCGCAGATTGCTCACGTAGTGAATCCCTGAAGGTCCCCAAGAACAATGAACTCTACCTTTTTGCACAAAAAACAATGTAAAAGCATACACGACAAGAGGCAAGAAACAAATTGGGTTCAATCTCCCCCATGCCTTGTGTGAGTGCTTCACAAAGCATGTATTTTATGTATATTTCAATCTTCATGCTCAATAATAGCCCAATTTACAAAAATATGACAAGCTTTTAGCTTTTGAGTTTGCTTTCTACAAAAATAGAAAAATAAAGCTAATGGACGGTGCCCATAAATTCTGGCACGCCCAATCTCAATGTCCAAATAGAAATAATTATCCGGGCGCATAGGCGCATACAAAATAATAATCAATAATCAATGTCTCAATAGACATAACAAAATATAGGCGTGGCGCCTATCAAAATATAGTCCAAAGGTCGAATACTCGCTAAACTCCAATGCTTTCCTCTGCCACTGTTGCTATCTCTATACATCAACTGAAGCATTCACAATCGTTAGTAAAATAATACAATTAAACCGACAAAAGTGAATACCTAGCAGTCTTCAGCTACATAAATAAATCAACTGGTTAGAAATAAATCCTAACCTTAATTTATTACGAGTGCACACTCAAAACTCATAAACGTTTATTAATTTAATATGCATTTTGCAGAATCACCCGCTATGGAATCACCCATGTACACACTAAATTAATGAAACGCCCGAAAAGGACAAGTGTCCCCATCAACTTCTCGCACAAAGAATCCTCTTTGTGTATGAGCCCCGGTCATCTAAGTTTACGGAATCCACCGTAAAACCTCACGGAATCCACCGTGGCACGGAATCCACCGTGGAATATGCCTCCTGGCATCATACCCCCGGGGTGGGATAGCAATTGACCTCAATTGCTATTAGCTCAATGTGGAGCTAACAGAGTGGGGAAAGCATTTAAGTCTCTAGCGTGCATCCATTGTGCTTCCTCTACAGGATGGTTCTTAAATTTTACTAGGTATCTAGAATACCTTCGGCCAGTTCTAGTGGTCATGTAATCAGTGTCTATGATAGCTTCTGGTTCAAGTATTTCAGTTTCTTCCTCTAGTAAAGGTGGGTTTTCATAAACAGGGTGGATAGGTAATTGGCTTCTAAATTGTCTCAATAAACTAATGTGAAATGTATTATGAATTTTCCAATGAGATGGCAATTCTAACTTGAAGGCATTGTCATTAATCTTATGAATAATTCTAAATGGTCCATAGAATCTAGGAGCTAATTTAACAACTGGATGTCTATCTACACTTTGCAGTCTATGCTTTTCTATTCTAAGCCAAACATAATCATCAACTTTGAAATTCATAGCTTGTCTTTTCTTGTTGGCTTGTTTGGTATATGATTGTTGGGCTTTAGCAATCATATCCTTAACCTCATCAAAAATACTGTTATGCATAGTAGCAATATCATTAGCACTCTGAATTCTATTAGACAAAGATGCAACAGGTGTAGATAATCTATATCCATAAATAACTTCAAAAGGTGCTTTCTTTGTAGATGTGTGCGGTGTATTGTTATATGCAAATTGTAATAAATGCAAATGAGTATCCCATGTCTGAGGTTTAGAGATAGTATCTGCACGTAAAAGATCTAGAATGGTGCTATTTGTCGCTTCTGTTTATCCATTTGTTTCTGGATGAAATGCAGATGAGAAATCAATCTTTGTGCCTAGATTTGCAAACAGTGTAATCCAAAAATTATTACAAAATCTAGAATCACGATCTGAAATAATCACTTTTGGCAATCCATGGTTAGTAAAAACAGTTTTCAAAAATAATTGTGCTGCTTGTGATGCTGTTAAAGTTTTCTTACATGCAATGAAATATGCTTGCTTACTAAATCTATCTACAATTGTCCAAATCATGTCATGGTTAGATTTAGTATTTGGTAAACCAGTAATGAAATCCATAGAAATATGTTCCCAAGGTTTAGATGGAATAGACAAAGGCATTAGTAATCCATACTGTTTACCATGATGTCTCTTTATTCTTTGACAAATCAAACATTCAGAAATGAAATTAGATACATCTGCATCCATATGCGGCCAATAAAAATCTTCAGTTAACATGCGTAATGTAGATATGATACCTCTATGGCCTTGATATGGGAGACAATGAATTTCATTCAAAACAAAAGATCGGAATGGAATAGTAACACAGTCTCTTTTCAAAAAACATAAATTCATCATTATATGACAATGAATCAACAGGAATAAAATTATTTTGAACTAATTTTTGCCAATCAGAATGAAAAGTAATATCCTGGTGATATGTATCTTTCATAGCAATCAAAGAATCAAAAGATACGATAGAAATATTATGAATTGCAGGTCTTCTACTCAATGCATCAGCAACTACATTTTCTTTTCCAGGTTGGTATTGAATGATAGGATGAAAACTTTGAATGAAGGAAGCCCATTTGATATGACGGTCAGAAATTTGAGGTTGGCTAAGTAGATATCTAATGCTTTGCTGGTCGGTCTTTATCATGAATTCTGAACCCATTAAATAGTGCTTCCACTGTTTTAATGCTTGAACAACTGCTAATAGTTCTTTGTCATAAGTGGAATATTTCAGCTCAGAGGGTTTCAGCTTAGAACTAGAATATGCTATTGGATGATTGTCTTGCATTAGTACGGCTCATGTTCCTGATCCGCTAGTATCGGTCACAACTAGAAAGAATGGTTTGTTAAAGTCAGGCAATTGTAGAACAGGGGCATTGGTTAATGCACGTTTCAGTAAATCAAAGGATTTCTGCTGAGTTTCAGTCCATTAATAAACAATTCCTTTCTTAAGGAGTTTGGTTAATGGTAAAGCAAGTAATGAAAAATTACGTACAAACTTCCTATAGAAACTAGCAAGACCAAGGAATGAGCGTAATTCATGCACATTTTTAGGAACAGGCCAATGCAATATTGCATCAATTTTCTTAGGATCAACTTTAATTCCTTCTTTTGATACAATATGACCTAAATATTCTATTTTTGTCTTAAAGAATTCACTCTTTTCAGGATTTGCAAACAATTGATTTTCTTTCAGTAATTGAAAAACTAATGATAAATGCTCATAATGCTCTTTTTCACTTTGACTAAACACCAAGATATCATCAAAGAAAACAATCACACAATACTGATATTTCAGAAAGATACGGTTCATCATTCTACTGAAAGTAGCAGGTGCATTGGTCAATCCGAATGGCATGACTAAGAATTCGTAATGGCCAAACTGTGTTCTGAATGCAGTCTTAAATATGTCGGTTCTATCTAGCCTCACCTGATGATATCCAGACTTAAGGTCAATTTTACTAAATATAGAAGATCCTTGCAGTTTGTCCATAAGGTCATCAACTCTAGGTATAGGATACCTATTCTTTATAGTGATCTTATTTAATGCTCGGTAGTCAATACACATACGATAGGTATTATTCTTTTTCTTGACTAAGAGTACAGGTGCACCAAATGGAGAACTACTAGGTCGAATTAAGCCTCTATTTAGTAATTCTTCAACTTGACTCTGGATTTCTTTTTGCTCTATTTGATTGTGCCTATATGGTGCTTTGCAAGGTGGTTGTGTGCCAGGAATTAAATCAATCTTATGGTCTTCTGGACGTGAAGGGGGTAAACTTGGTGGTAGGTCTTCTGCAAAACAGTCCTTAAAATATGCAAGAAATTCCTTATGCCTAGGGTGCATATGATTTTCCTTTGCATGTAATTCATTCACCCAAATGAGATATGATTTAGTATTCTTGCGTAGTGCACATTTTGCTTGAGTATGCGAAAGCAGTGGAAAAATATTAGTTGCATGCATACCATATAATGTAATAGATTTTCCTTGAAAATTAATATTCATTGTGTGCGTAGAATAATCTATATTTGGATTATGCTGGTGTCTCCATGGCATTCCTAAAATAATGTCGCTTGACTGTAATGGGACAACTAAGAAATTTCTTCTTTCAATATATGAACCAATTTGAATTTCTAAATCTTGTACTTCTTGTGTGCCATTGTACCTAGTGCCTAAAAATGCAGCTTTTATGCGATAATGCGTAGGTACTGTATGTAATTTCAATTCCTTTACCAATTTTGCTGAAATAAAGTCATGAGTACTACCGTCATCATGTAAAATAGTTCTTTCCTTTCCATGCACCATACATTTCATAGTCAACAATGAATGTGGGGTAGGCATACCTGGTAAAGTGTCGGAAGTAGTAGTAGGATCATCCTCATCTTCAGTAAAATCTGGCATATCCTCATGCTCATCTTCGTCCATGGCTCCAAGATAGTTGATATGTGCTGGTGGCTTCTTTGAATGACAATTTGCTGCGAGATGCCCTGGCTGGTGACACTTATAGCATACTATTGGCTTGGCTTTGGTTACATTATTTGCAATGGCTGGAAGTCTGGGTACATTTGGATTTGCTTGTGGAATAGGCTTTGGATTTGGATTGACAGTGGATGGTAATGCAGGTGGTTTAGGCCAATTCTTGCGGAAAGATGGTGATGAGAAACGACCTAGATTAAACCTTCTAAAATTGGAATTGAATTGTTTAGATCCATAATTACCGTTGGCTTGGAATTGCTGTGGTCGTCTGTCTCTTCCGCGTAACTTATCTTCAGTGTCGTGAGCTAATGAGATGGCGTCTTCAAGGGTAGCAGGCTTGAACATGTTCACTTCAGCGTAGTAATGTCCAAGAAGTCCAGACATATACTTCCGCTTATGTGTCGTCTTTGGTACGTCTTCAAGCATGCGTAGCTGTAGGAGTGCATTCCAAAAACGCTCTGTATACTGTGGAATAGGCTCACGATCCCGTTGTTGAAGTAAATCCCATTGCTTGATAGCCTTCTCATGAAATTGCGGTGGAAGGAAATTCTGCAGGAACTTCTTCTTGAAATCTTCCCAAGTAGCAGGACATTCTATGCTCTTGCGGACTACAGTCCACCAAAGTGATGCTCTGTCTATCAGATGATTAGTAACACACTTGATTTTATCTTTTTCGGAATAAGTTTCCTCATGGAAATAGTCATCAAACTGGCTAATGAATGATAAAACAGTCTTTTCTTCTCGTATGCCATTGAAAGTGCGAAATTTGAAACTTTGTTTACTTATCTTGGATTCCTTGCGAATGGTTTGTGCTTCAAGAGTGGCGTCGATGGTACGACGAATCAAATCTTCAGCTTGTGGTTCTTCTTTATCGGTGGACGCTCTTTGTAGTTTTGTCAATTGCGCTTGCAATGCTTGCCTAGCCCTTCGCTCTTCTTCCAGTTGTAGCATGATTAGATCCAGCTTTTGTTCCATGGTAGGCTCAGGTAAGTCGTCTTCAGCCATAGGATCATCCATATGTGGGGTAGTCATCCTGTAAAACTCAATAAACCTTTCTCACTCAAAATCAGGTTAGTGGGATGAGCGTAGCTCAAATTTGGGGTTAGAAGGCTATGCATTTTTGGGTATTTCTTTCTCAATTTTCAGAAAATCTGCAATATTTTTGTCTTCGTTTACTGAAAGTACTTCAACGAACTTGTAGATAGGTAGAACAGCTTGCTGCGAACAACTTTCCAGTTCAGAGTTTTTGCATATGAACAATCTTCTAGGAGTTTTGAGCACTAGTCAATTCTGATTTAGTCTGACTTGCAGAGTTGTTGACTTGCTGAACTTAGGCCGACTTGCTGAACTTACAGGACTTGATTCCACCTGACTTGTAGAACTTGTCTTTTGCAGTGTAGGACCTGGAGTTTGTGGACCTATTTGCCCTATGTGACTTGCAGAAAGCCTTAAGCTTTAATTGATTTAAGAGATTAAGCTTAATAGCTTAATGGGCTACATGCAGCGTCAAATTTCGTGGGGGGGGGCCGTTTTTGCCAGTGTGAAAAAATCAGAGCTATACTCTGAGGCCACGATGAGAATTTTGAAGCAATTAAGCTTCTTTAATGCTCTTAAGCTTTATAATTAAGCTTTTGATTAAGAGGATTAAGAGTTTTTCTCACTGTTTCTTCACGACTTGTATGTGAGGATGTAGGAGTGGTCCTCCGCCTGCAGAGCCTGGTCCTTCGCGATCTGACAGTAGAAACAGGGGTTCTTGATCGCCAGAAGTCTGCCTGTATCGACGGTTCGCGATGAGATTGACTGTAGAGCCCGTTCGTTCCTGGAGCTCCGCCTTCGCCCGAGATTGGTAGCGATTGGAAGCTCTTGATCTCTGCTCCGCTCTGATACCACTGGTGCGCAGATCGGTTGCAGATAGCTCACGTAGTGAATCCCTGAAGGTCCCCAAGAACAATGAACTCTACCTTTTTGCACAAAAAACAATGTAAAAGCATGCACGACAAGAGGCAAGAAACAAATTGGGTTCAATCTCCCCCATGCCTTGTGTGAGCGCTTCACAAAGCATGTATTTTATGTATATTTCAATCTTTATGCTCAATAATAGCCCAATTTACAAAAATATGACAAGATTTTAGCTTTTGAGTTTGCTTTCTACAAAAATAGGAAAATAAAGCTAATGGACGGTGCCCATAAAGTCTGGCACGCCAATCTCAATGTCCAAATAGAAATAACATATCCGGACGCATAGGCGCATACAAAATAATAATCAATAATCAATGTCTCAATAGACATAACAAAATATAGGCGTGGCGCCTATCAAAATATAGTCCAAAGGTCGAATACTCGCTAAACTCCAATGCTTTCCTCCGCCACTGCTGCTATCTCTACACATCAACTGAAGCATTCACAATCGTTAGTAAAATAATACAATTAAACCGACAAAAGTGAATACCTAGCAGTCTTCAGCTACATAAATAAATCAACTGGTTAGAAATAAATCCTAACCTTAATTTATTACGAGTGCGCACTCAAAACTCATAAACATTTATTAATTTAATATGCATTTTGCGGAATCACCCGCTATGGAATCACCCATGTACACACTAAATTAATGAAACGCCCGAAAAGGATAGGCATCCCCATCAACTTCTCGCACAAAGAATCCTCTTTGTGTATGAGCCCCGATCATCTAAGTTTATGGAATCCACCGTAAAACCTCACGGAATCCACCGTGGCACGGAATCCACTGTGGAATATGCCTCCTGGCATCAGGATTGACTTTGGCGGGTGATGACTCTTGTGACGGAGCCTGCGGTTCGGGCTGGTAGGCTTGTGGGACTCTCTTGGGCCTAGGCGTGGATGAGGCGGATGGTTGTGGTTTAGGAGAGCACTGTAGCTTGTGGTTTTGAGGGTTGATGGAACGCGGTTTGATCAAGCTTGAGGGCAGTGTATGAATGGTGCCCTTGGCCGTGTGGGCCTTAGGGATCCACAGCCATGTATTTCCCTCGTAGTAGCCTTGTGCACGTAAGAGGGCTTTCACGACCCATCTTTGCTTGATCATGCGGTACTTTCTGTGATCGTGCTGCTTGACATGCTTTTCAAACCAACTCTTGCAATGGGCCTTCTCACATATAAGTGCATGGGTGTCTAGAAGACGGGTCTCTAATAGGCATTCAAGCTCGACCAAGCGTTGCGTCCATGCCTCCTTCCCTTCCCATCATTCTTGAAGGGCTATTCTCAGGCTAGGAACAAAGAATTCTAAGGGTAGGATTGCTTCTGTTCCATAGGTTAGCCTGAACAGGGTTTGACCGACAGCCGTTTTATAAGCTGTACGGTAAGCCCACAAAGCTACCATAAGCTTGTTGTCCCAGTTGCTATGTGAGGCTGAGACTACTTTGGTCAGGACATTGACGAGAATCTTGTTCGTGGATTTTGCCTGACCGTTCGCCTGAGGGTCGTATGGCAATGATTTGCGATGGATAATGAGAAAGGTGGACAGGAGATGCGCTATCACTTTGTTGATGAAATGCGTGCCTTGGTCACTGACCAGTTCGATGGGGCAGCTGAATCGCGAGATCACTTGCTCCCATAAGAACTTGGTAGTCGTCCTGGCATCGTTTTTACGTGTGGCTCTTGCCTCTGCCCATTTTATGGGGTAATCCGTGGCCACAATGACGTACTTGGCTTGTGAGTACTGCGCCGCAGGATTGATGGGTCCTATGAAGTCGACTCCCCACTTTTCGAAGGGTTGTCGAGCAATAATTGGGGTCAACTCCATCTGATCCTTGCGAATCAAGACTTTCGTCCTTTGGCACTCGTCACAATTCTTGACGAATCACATGGCATCACGGAAAAGCGTGGGCTACCATAGTTGAGACAACAACACCTTCCGTGCTATCGTGTCTCCGTTAAAGTGTCCTCCCGCAATGCCGTTGTGTGCCTCCGAGAGCACATCGTGCATCTCATGCTCACATACGCATCTACGCAGCAATGTGTCTTGCCCCAGCCTATAGAGTTGGCCTGCAATTAGCTGATAGGGCTGGATCTTAAGGATCAAGCGCCTAAGTCGGGCTTTTTCTATTGGTGGCTCAGGTAGTCCATGCTCAAGCACTTGGACTATGTCACCCGCCCAGTATGGTGTTAGATCAGCCTTAAATAAATCTCTCTCGCTAGACAGGTGGAATAGATGGGCGTTGGGTAATTCATCAATGATGCCTTGTGCAGTGGCTTCTCCCATGGGAATGCGTGACATATGGTCAGCCATGTAGTGCTGTTTTCATTTCCGCACAACCGTGGAGAAATCGAATTCCAAGAGCAAAATGAGCCATCGAGCTATTCGTCCTGTAGTTTGTTTACTAGATAGAGCAAGGCTTGATGGTCCACAAAAAAGATGAAGGGTGTGGCCAATAGGTAATGCCAGAATTTCTTCACAGCAAACACCATGGCTAATCCCTCTCTTTCTGTTGTTGAGTAGTTCATTTCCGTCTCAGTGAGTTATCTGCTAGCAAAGCTCAGCGGATAATCTAAGTTGTGCTCACCAGGTTGGCACAACACTGCCCCCACGGCAAACTTAGAAGCATCCATGTGCACGTGGAAGGTAATGGTCCAATCTGGGGCTCGTAGAATTGGTGCTATGGTTAGAGCCTTTTTCAACTCTTCGTATGCTCGTTGGCATGCCTCGGTCCACTCGAAGACAATCAACAGCTTGTACAATGGTCTGGCGATCAATGCATAGTTTAGTACAAACCGTCGATAGTACCCTGTATGGCCTAAGAAGCATTGAACTCCCTTGTAATTAATTGGGGGTGGAAGGTCAACAATAACCCTGACTTTCGATAAGTCAGTGGCAATGCCGTTCTTCCACACCACATGCCCTACAATGCATCCATGTTTCACCCAAAACTGGCACTTTAAGGGGTTCAAGGAGAGACATTATAAGCGACACCATTCAAAGACTACGCAGAGTTTGTCTAAGTGTTCGGTCCAAGTCGAATGGACACATAGGTCATCGACAAAGACTTCTAACTCCTTATGAAGCATGTCCTTAAAGATGGTGCACATGAGGCGTTGGAAAGTGGCAGGGGTGTTAGTCAACTAGAAGGGCATGTCTATGTAATCAAAGACGCCCCACTCAGTGGCAAAGGCGGTCTTGTGCCTATCTGCAAGATGCACTTGCACTTGGTTGTACCTTGAGAAGCCGTCCAGAAAACTGTAGGCTTCCTTGCCTGCCACCCTCTCAAGCATGTGCTCGGTGTACGGCAATGGATAGTTATCCCTCTTTGTAGTAGCGTTCACCTTCTTGTAATTGACACACACGGTGATTCGGATGGGGGGCCGAGGCACTTGGGTCGAGGGCCGAATGTGGAAAGTGGCCGAGGGCCAAATTTGAGGCTCGGACGGGTCATTTGGATGGGCCAAGGCTGAATGTGCCATGTGGCCAAAAGTTTGGCTCGGACGGGCCGAATGGGTGGACTCGGATGGTTTGCCTTGGACGGGGTCCGAGGGCCGACTAGGGTTTGGGCCAAGTGGGCCGAGTGACAAGGGCCGAGGGCCGATTCTAGGACTTGGCCTAGGAAAGGCCACTCGGACGGGCCGAGTGCGACACGCGTAAACAGTGCGAACACAAATCTGATCGATTCACAAGATGTAAACAAGAGCTAGCTCTGCTATTAGGTAGCACTTAGGATGCCAGTCACCAAAAGGGACTCATAGAAGGTCTTGAGAGCATGGGAGCCTTTTGCCTTCAAATCCTTATTTCCCTTGGATACTTGATCCTTGAACTCTTGGACTATGCAAGCCTTGATCTCCTCACTCCCTTCCTTATATAGCATATTTCCTATTGTGATATTCTCTCTACTACCAATGTGCCATGCCAGATGGTCTTCACTGCTCTTGTGTGTCTCAGTTCATTAATGCACTACTAGTGGCTCCTAGCTTTAAATGACACTAACTACCACCACCTTTAGCACTGCCGCATAGGGTGGACTCGATTCCACAAAATCACTTTTTTGCTGATGTCATCTTCATCCTCTATGTCGAGTGCATCATCCTAATCGATCTAGTTTTGGGGAGAAGGTGGGGTGATGGGGGCTAGAGGCAAAATGGGAGGTACTAAGGGTTGAGGTGGGTTGGGGTTTGGAGGAGGCCAGAGGTGGGGTGCTACTAGGTCAAGGGGTTGGTGTCAAAGTGGAGGAAGTGGATTATACTAGAGGTTGTGCTACTGCAGTCAAAGATCCGTGTGAGTCTAAGAGGGGAGGCTATGAGACATTGTGGTAGATGAGCTCAACCACTAGCTTCTCTAGGTAGATGGCTTCGAGCTAGATTTGTTGCTACATTTGGTCATGCTTGAAAGTAAGACTAGGCATGCCTAGACTCCTTCAAGTTCTAGTTTATGCCTAGACTTGGTACTAAGAAGAGCATGGATATGATACTATCCCTTCAGGGAGAGGGCTTCAAACTTGGTGAGATGGGCCCGGATTTGGTTAATATCAACTAACTTTAGGATATTAGAGGTGCCAGTGAAGGGATCTTTAGAGAGTGGATCATCACGATTAGAATCTCTACCTCCCTCATCCTTGCATAGTTTCCTCTTGCCTCTAGCATTGGGTTGGAGATGGGTACTCTAGCCATGCCTTGGTGCAAGGCATAGATCCATTGAATCCTAGCTCGAACAAGAAATATTGACCTTCTTCATCTCCTGAGTAACTTTGACCCACTCTTCCTTTGGATTGTGCTAACAAAGAAGGTTGGATTCTACCTTCCAGTCCCATTAGGTCTAGCACTACCTATTATACCACCTAGATTCTCTCCTCTACTTCAGTATTTCATTGCTCTAGTGCTTGGTAGTGCTCCACCATGAGTTACCACTTTGGATCAATAGAGCTGGTGCCAGTGTAGGAGTCAAAGAAGTCAAAAGACGAGGGTTACAGAGACGCATCCTCCTTGATTAGAATACTGATGGGAGGATCCTCCATGGTAATCTATTTACCTTTACTGGTGGGCAGAGGATAGTTGGCTAGAATTAGTTATTCCCTTGGTGGCTGGTCTACAAGGATCTGGAGTATGGATAGTTTGGTATGAGATATGGCAGCAAGTTTGAACTTTGTTGTGGTCCCCCCTAGCATTCGAGCGCCCTCCTACAAACAGATGTTTCTACTACAGAGAGACCTCTCACGATTGGTTTGGTCCACATTCTCAACTTGGTTATCAAAAACCCCCTTGGATAGGGTTGGCAGCTAGTTGGGGATGCTCAACACGCCTTTCCCAGGTGTTTCAATCTGAATCCAATTTGAAAGATCTTCTTCTCATCATTTCCTTTGTTCGATGACTCCTTTTCCAAACAGGTGTTCCTAAGTAGAAACACAAGTAGAAGTGCACAATATGTACTAGAAAATTCTTTGTTCTCTCTATCGAAGGCAATTCGATTTGATGCGATAACATCTGGTCTCGATTTTATCCCCATTATCATGCAAGATTTCCAAAGATAACCTAATTTAATTTCCTCATTCTTTTGAATGAAGGAGTATCCTTGTAATGTTGATTGCAGTTTGGGACATTGGCTTCCCTACAGTGTGATGGCACCTAAAACGGGCCGGCACTGGCTCATGCACTAGCCGGACCTCTATCATGCACTCAACAACCCCACGGCCTCGTGGCCAGGAGCGTGGATGACACATACATCATCTTCCTAAACATCTTGCGTTTGTATCACGTCTCGTAGTCCAACTCTAACCCAATTAACACTCCTCAAAGGGAGTCCTAGCACATTGCCAAATAGCATGAAGTACAAACATAGGAGGTCCTTCCACGGCTGACTGCCGCTACCTCACTGCGACTCTCCTACACCTTGGGGATTGACCCCTCGATGCGTCGCTAAACATATATAACACTTCATCGCACATATTTCCACTCAAGGTACCAATTGATCGTATCCAGGAATGTACCATGCCTCACTTTACTTCCCCCTTAGACCCAACGCCTAGCCTACAGCTTGGAATATCCTGTCTCACTCAACGTTGGTCATGTCTCTAGAAAGCAATTGCCATGCATCCAGGAGGTATTGTCTGACACCTTTAAGTTTCTTTATGATTTATGCAAATTGTGAATGTCCATGTGCTCAAGCAATTAAGAAAATCAGCATTGGTGCACATGTGGAAAGCATTTCTTTCAATGATTTTGACTATCGCTCATATGCATCATTGCATGAACCTAGCACCGAGAAACCCTCGTGCTACTAGGTTCTTAATTTTTAAATATCGACCAACCTAAATGGTATGCATAAAAAACCAGCAAGCTTTTCATCATTTCATTCAGCATTTAAACACCTTTTATACACTCTACTCCCTCACCCGTTTAGGTTGTGCATGGTGCATAGGTTTAGGGTTCTTTTTCCACATTTTTATTGTATCAAAAGCAATAAAAACTCACTAAAACATAAAGGTAGGGCTGAACTGAGGCTAAACCTCATATTTTAGACCCCCCATACATCCACAAACATGAATCTTATTTTTCCTTAATTTTCGGCACTCAAAATCTATTTTTTCCTTATTTTTTCTCATTTTCCCTATTTTTCTTTGTGTTTTTTGCAATATTAAATGACTGAAAATACAAAATGAGTTGTGGGCTGTGGCCCTTAGGTTCATTTGCAGCCAAAATACAAATTTAGTTGGTGTGTCTTATTATATTTTCCATTTATATCTCAAAAACACCCAATTTTCCCATATTTCGCATGTTTTATGGGTTTTACACTATTAATTTCATCCATAACACTTATGATTTTCTGATTTTTTTATTTCAAACAGTTGGAAGACATTGCAAACAACATTATAATGCATAATCATCCCATGGGAACAAGTATTCATGAAGCAAATTGCATAAAACATCAATTTCCTTTGTAAGAATGAGATTACCGTTCTTTGCCGGTTGCGGGTTTTTATTTGTCATATCTCGAGACTGATTTCCAGCCACCATTAATGCTCATGACAGTCCACAATCAGCAATCTTCCTTCCTCTTGAACCACGGAGCAATCCGGTCTTCATTGGACAAGCATCCATCATCCATTCTTCTTCTTCTTCTTCACCACATGAATCTTCCCTTAGAGGAGAGAGAGGGAGGAGAGAGAAAGACTGAAATCAGAATTCTTCATAGAGACCGCCATTGGAGGAGCGAAGCATGGCGATAAGACCAGCATCCAGGGGGGAATGAGGGGCAATGATCATTGGCATGGGTTGTTTGCAGCAGGCATGTTGCCTCCTCCAAGATTGGGCGCAAAAAATCGGGCGCATCCTGACATCTCCCTCCCCACATTTTCTGCTTACTCTCTCTCTCCATGTTTTGATGTTTCATAAAATGTTGGGGGCTCCCAAAAGGCATGCCCACTTTGGCCACTCTAATGTCCACCTCTTCGCATCTTGACCGGTTTCTTGGCCATTTCCCCGTCCGGACTCCGAATTGAGCTCTGAAAAATCCTGGGAGTCCGGCTCGGCATCCCACATTGGCCAGTAACTCTTGTCAACCCGCACGACAGTTTGAGAAATTATGAAAAATCAACAAGTGTCGCTCGAGCGCCTTTAAAGCACTTTGGCGCTTAAAATCGTCCTAGATCGAGCCGCCGCCTTCGATGTTGAATATTTTTCCCTTGATATTCGTAATTTTTAGCTATTTTTAAGCACTTATCGGCACCAAAATTCCACTCTCATTGGCGACCATGGGATAGGGTGACTCAGCCCGTCGAATCCACGAACATATCTGCACATAAACAACCAAAGGAAGCATCAAGCTGATACAAAATAAATACATACTAAACACAGCACAACCGACTGCTCCAACACAGCCAAACGGAAAAGAACTATCAAAGAGGTTGCCCTAAGTGGTGGTCTGAACTACCTACCTAACTAAGGACGACACAACTAGGAGCTCCTACTAGACGAAGACTCCTATAGCCTGATCAAGAAGTATTTTTTTAAAGCACATTTCTTCTCTTAGGGTTTGTATATTTCCATACTTGGGCATGTAAAAAGGAGGGAGCTGAGCGTGGTGACCCAAGGAGAACAGGGCATCTGCCTCAGGTCCTGTCTCAGTACCCAAGAACCTATCAAGCCCTCGCAAGGCGACACTTAATCCTTTTCTGACGCTCACTTTTATTTTCACTCCAACCTTCCTTATTTCTTTCTTTTCTAGCAAGGTGCCACCTCTAGGAAGACAAGGTATCGGCCCGGGGTCTGACTCGTCCCCAGGAACCTACCAGGCCTTCGCAAGGCAATGATCAACTGCGTGTATACATTTTCCTTTCTTTTCTTTTCTTCTTTTTTTTGATAGGCTTAGAACCCCTTTTTACACACCTTTGTATTTATTTATTTTCTTGAAGATATTCAGGGTTTTATTTCCCTTTATCATCATTATTTTCCTTCTGGTAGGCTTCTCTAACTGCCTGACAACTAACAGGAACTCCTAGAACGGCTGCCTAGCAGGCTAGCAAAACAGGGTCACTAGAACTCCCTTCTAAAACAGGTCTTTCGGTGTCGGGCAATGTCTTTACAGGAGGCAACAACTATTCAAACCTCCCTCAAGTATACTGAACCTAAACCTGGGACTTCATGCCTTGGACGCTGGTCCCCAACAAGAAGCAACAAACCCCCCTTAACAAGTACACAAACACATATAACATAAAAACCACAGAACTCATAAAGGAAAGATATCACCTGGATAGGGCCACAAGAAGCTTCCACGCAACAAAAGGCTCCTTCCAAGCTCTTCTTCAAACTTGTCTAACACAGAACTCAAACAAGAAACCATTAACTACACTTGCCCTAAATAGACAACTGGCCCTCTTGGCCTAATGAAATAAAACACTTCACTACAAAACTAAATCAGCCCTCCTGGCCTAACGAAATAAAGCCAAAACTGCGCAACACTGGCCCTCTTGGCCTAACGAGATCAAACAAAATAGCATCTACACATCCTTCCCTGGAATACCGCAGATATACAATAATAGGCTCCCTCCCAAGGAGGGAAAATAGGCTCGTAACCCTAAACTAAATGCATAAGGTTATGACCCATCCCTCCTGCATATATAGCAAGAGGCGTACGTATGATATGTTGTCTAATCAACCTATGGGTCCCAGATAATAATGGTAAATTGGTCTCGGCTACTCTTTGCATCACCCATATCAACCATCGTCTGCCATATATCGCATGTTCTGATAACATTCCCCACAAGTGACCGGGTCCTGTTTCATCATTGATAACAATATCCAGACTAGGACCACAATTAAAGAAGAGGTCTTCCTCATAAGCAAGATTTGCCAATGAATCCGCAAACTGATTCCAGTAATGTGGAATCAGCTGAATAGACACTCTCTCAAACTCCTCAAGTAGGGTCATAGCAGTCCGATGATACATACAAAGAATGGGATTCCGCACTGTGTATGTCCCATCTACCTGATTCAGGATCAACTGGGAATCCCCTTTTACTAACAACTGATGAATACCACCTTGTTTGGCAATATGCAATCCCATAATCAAGGCTTTATACTCCGCCATATTGTTAGTAAATCCTACCCCGAGATAAGCAGCTAACTTCATCGTAACTCTACGTCGGGGGTCTCGGATTATTACTCCAACACTTCCTTTTTTATTAGGGCCCCTAGACGCTCCATCAAAATATAGTGTATACGTCCACAATGGGTTTACATAGCTGGCCATCACAAACTACTTTATTCATAATTATGATAATCGAAGTTTAGCATATTGAGAGGATGAACTGATGGCTCCATCCCACCTTCTTCATTGAACTCAACAGGGATACTCGTCAACAGTCGTAAACAGTGATGACAAAAGACTACGATCTCCCACACAAAGGTTGCGTCTTCTTGCTCAATCACTTTATATCCTTTGCTCCACCAGATGAGTTTCCCCTGATGGTATCTTTGCTCCAGATATGGGTGCTCCAAATAAGGGATTAACCGACCCATCCACCGACTTTAAGCTCTTCTGCAGGTCTTAGATCATCCCCAGCATGGACATGCAATCCATTTCTTTTGTATTAGCATACTTAGAAATAATAAGGTTTAATCTTATTAAGATTAACCTTATTTTTAAACTCTACTCCCTCTAGATCAGCTAATAGGGCTGTAGACCTATTCTTCCCTAACCTAAGAATCTTGTAGGGGCCATCCCATTTAGGTTCCAGCTTCCTTGGAAAAAACTCCCTACACGCATCGTAATACAAAACCAGTTGTCCTTTCTTAAAGGTATACTTCATCGCTTTCAGGTCATGCAACTGTTTCATGCGACGTTTAGCCACCTCCTGGTGTAATAGGCTATGTAACTTAATTTCATCTAGGTGTGCTAAAGTCGTGAATCGCTCTAATAGGGCGTCTTCACTACCCAAAGAATGTTTTATTGTGAATCGAATGGTCGGCAACTCAAGGGTAAAACACACTCTTCACCATAAACTAGTTTGAACGGCGTGTGGTCAATGGCTCGCTTGAACGTGGTATTGTATGCCCATACTGCCACATATAGCTTCTTATCCCAGCCGCATTTCTTTTCAGATACGACTTTCGATAGGATACCCACAAGCTGCTTGTTGGTACTTTCAACCTGCCCATTTGCCTGCGGATTATAAGGAGTCCTTTTATTGTGCTTGATTTGCCAAGCCTCAGTCAAGCTTTTGATCACCTTATTCAGGAAATGGGTTCCACGGTCCGACACCAATTATTTCGGGGGACCAAAACGGCATATTATCTGCTCTAAAAGGAAACTAGCAGTTTCTTTAGCATCATCTTTCCTTGTTGCACGTGCTTCTGACCACTTTGTGAAGTAGTCAGTTGCTACAATAATATATCTCTTTTGCGTAGTTGACGACGGAGTAATAGGACCCACAAAGTCTATTCCCCACTTCTCAAATGGAAGTATCGCCATAATAGGGTGAGTGGTCTTTTCCTATTCTCTCGACTATCATGTCATTGACAAATATCGCATCTCTTAACATACGCAAACGTATCCTGGAAGATGGCAGGCCACCAGTAACCTGCTCTTAAAGCCTTTTGTGATGTAAGCCGTCCAGCAAAATGACCCCCGCAAGCGGAATCATGGCACTCTTCCAAAATGAATGGCACCTCATCAGGCATCACACATCGGCGATAGATGTCATCAACCCCTTGCCAATATAGTGTACTTGCGATCAAGGAAAACTTTAATGCTTGCTGCTTAATTTTCCTTTTCTCAGCTTTAGATAGTTCGGATCCAGCCTCTCTTGTCGATAAATAATGTGTTATTGCAGCATACCAGGAGGGAATAGACGTCATATCTATTTTAAATAACAACTCCATGTCACTACCTTCAGCCACAGATTCTTTCGGCTCCCCAAAGTCCACAAGACATTCCACAATACCTTGTAACCTTGGTGGCTTACTCCTGATCTCATAATCAAACTCTTGCAAAGTAATTAACCACTTTGCTAGATGATCAGGCGGCTGCAACTTATTCATCAATAATCGAAGCCCCTCCACCTTCGTATAAAGCACAACTTTCTCATAGAGGACATAGTGCCTGAATTTCTTGGTCCCAAATACCATTGCAAGACACAACTTCTCCATGTAGGTATAATTGATCTCTGAAATGCCCAATTTTCGACTAGCAAAGGCTATCGGATGATACAACTTTTCCTCCCAAATTTGGGCTAAACAGCAACTGATACTATGCATGGTGGCTGCTGAAAATATATAAAATACCTCACCTCTTTTAGGTGCTTTTAAAATGGGAGCTTTTACTAGCTCCTGCTTCACATCCTCGAAAGCTACCTTACAAGGGTCGCTCCATACAAACAAACAGCTAAAGGACAATAGATGTGTAAGCGGCAACGTTCTTTCTGCCAAGGCGTTTATGAATCTATGGTAATAACCAACCGAAGACAGAAAGCTATGAACTTCTTTTGGAGTGCGTGGTGGACCCATGGCAACTATGACTTTGACCTTCTCGGGATCTGTCCAATTCCTACCGAACTGACCACATGGCCCAGTAAGAGCCCATAATGTACACCAAAAACACACTTCCGTGGGTTTAGAGTGATGCAAAATTGCCTGCAGCACTCAAAGCATTTTCTTAAAATGATCAACTGCCTTTCTCTCACAGTGGAGCCCCTAAGTCATCAATAAACACCTTCAACTCTTCAGGGGATATGTCACCGAATGTCTTATTTTCTATTCGTTGCCACGAACCAGGCACATTGCATAAACCAAAGGCCATCACATGGTACGCAAAAGTACCAAAGATAGTAATAAAAGTTGTTTTCAACTTGTCCTCTTCTGCAATTGCCATCTGGTTATATCGTGCAAAGCAATCCATAAATGAATATATCTCCCTACCCGCTAATTGATCCAAAATTTGGTCAATAAATGGCAACGGGTAGTAATCCTTAACCGTCTGCTTATTCAGCTCTCTAAAATCTACACATAATCGGATTTGATTATTTTTCTTCTTTCTGATCACAACTGGCGAACACCATTCCATGTGTTACACAGGAAAAATCAAACCCGCTCTCCGAAGCTTCTGTAATTCTTCAAACAGCCCGTCCCTCAGTTCGAAAGGCATACGCCTTACTTTCTGTCATATAGGGCAGCTTCCTTCCTTCAACGGAATTGTATGAACGGCGAGGCTAGGAGGAATGTCTCTCAGCTCATCATAACTCCAGGCAAAGATATCGCGGAATTCTTGAATTAGGGACACATAGTCCTCCCTTTCTTCTGAACTGAGCATAGAACCTAATTTGATTGGTCGCGACTCATCAGGCGTACCAAGGTCTAGCTCGATAACATCTGTATCTCTTATACGATCTTGGGCCTCTATCGGCTCGTTCAAAGTGATTTGATAGATGTCTTCCGTGGTGGATCCCTCTTTGGACTCATCACTCGATGATGTCTCACTGGCGGATAAATCCTCTAATGTCTCCAATTCTGTACAAGATAGAGGAGCTCTTTCACTCTGCGGGGACTCAGGATAGGCATCAATCACCACGCGCTGAGCACCTCTGCCGAATATCAGCAGACCGGCGGGTATATCCACTTGACAATCCGCTTGCAAGATCCAAGGTCGTCCAAGTAATACTTGGTAACTTGGACGCCCTGCAAAACGAATCACCCTAAAGTCCAACAGGCATTCTACATTTGCAACAGTGACATGGACCTTAGTAATGCAGCCTTGTGGCTGTCTCAAACTATCATTCGCCATTCTGAGAATTGTGGAGGTATCTTTCTGGATCGCAAGACCTAACCTTTCCATCAGTTCAGAACTCATAATGTTAACAGATGACCCCGTGTTGACAATGGCATAATCTACTAATATCCCATCGACATAGGCTGCAACCCTTGGGCAATGCTTCTCAGCATGCTCGAACTAGTCATCACCAACTCGCGCAATACCCAAAGGTTCTACGATATACCCGGTACGCAAGATATTTCTAAATTCCTTGCGTACTCTTGGGGAAAGCTTAATAAGCTGTAAAAGGTTCACATCCGGCTTGACTTCGCAAAGAGAGCTTGCCAAATCGAATTCATAATAGTTCGGTAGAGTTCGCTTTTCACGCCAAATCATCCGCTCTTTAGGTCGCTGAAGCGGCTTTATTGCCTCTTTTTTAACTTTCACCTTCTTCTTCGGTGGTTCCTTATCCTTCTTAACATCGGCTTTACTCTCCACGGGCTTCAGAAGTCCCCCTTCCATGGCAGGATCCAAAACTTGCGTTCCTTTATCGCCCTGTTTAGGGTTTCTATCGACAGGCTTATCCTTGTCGGCCTCTCTACCCTTTTGACCTCTTGTAAGGACAGCTCGCAGATTAGAGGTTTCAGCGTCATTAACATGCACAGCCTCAATCAAACTAACCCCACTACCACTAGGCAGCTCCTCCACTGTAGTCTTTGGTCGTTGGAGTATTTGTTTAGGTCCGTCTTCTCGCTGGGAATCATTTCCTTGTGCACGATGATTAACAGGCCCTGATTGCCGACTACCTCGCTAGAGGGAACTGATCTTACTCCAGCAAGTGGCTGCTAAATGGCCGGATTTTCCACAAATGTCGCACTTGACATTTGGGCAATTTCTTGGATAATGTTGCCCACCACACCATTTGTAGCTAAACCTCGAAGGTGCACCCTCATCTGGGTATCTACTTCCTATCAAATTTTGTTGTTTTTTAAGAAAGTTGACATCAACAGCTATTTGTCGATACTGCTCCGTAATCATGTCGGTATAATGCTTCATCATGTCCTTAACCTCGCCAAGAACATTGGAAGCGCTTGACTCGTAGCCTTGATCATTACCCTGTCATTCCATCGGCTTGACAATTCAATTAGGCACTGGTTGTTGAACCACAGGCATGGTATTAGAATTAACTGCTTGGCCTCCACCATTTGGAGCCATTTGATTGCTCGTAGGCATCGACATGGTAGGGGGAGCTGGTAATAAAGGCACATTCTGCATCATGTTCCCTCTCCCATTAGGATTAGCCATCGCTATCCCTTGGCTACCGCTGCCATTGGCCGTCACCATATTATTTCCCAATGCTAGACCCATATTTGAATTGCCTCAAGAGGCATAGGCTGCTTGAAGTCGGGATTCCACTTCTTGTGCTCATGTAATGGTAGTATTTATATCCCCCAAAGGGACACTACTCAACTGCAATTGGATATTAAAGTCCAAGCCATGTAGAAAATATTGCAATTGGGCAGCTGGGGGGATAGGAATAGAGGTGTCCAACTTACGGAAAACCTCTTTTAGTTTCTTCGCATAAGCACGAATATCCTCGTGTGGTTCTTGGCGGGTTACGTTGAGTACACGCAACCAATATTCCCCACCCCTTTCAGGGGCAAACTCCCTTCGAAAAGCTCCATAAAATGAATCAATATTCAATATGGTTCCGGCTTCTAAGCCATGATACCATATGGCGGCTCTTCCTTTGAGAGTCACGTTGAAGAACATCATTAAATGTCCTTCTTCTTGGATGCAACAGTTAAACATCAGCTTTTGAAACTCCCTGATGTGGAGTTCCGCATCTTCCTCAACTAACCCATTAAAAATGGGTAGCGGGTAACCTAGAGCCGGCAAATCCATCGTTCCTGCAGGAATTGCAATGGGCTGCGCCATGACGGAAATTGGATTTGCACTAGAAATAGGGGACGGTGGGGTTACACCTCCTACACTTGATATAGACTGCCTTCTAGAAGAAACGGGAGCACTAGAGCTTCCACCTTCTCCTAACTTACTGCTTGTGGCACCAAGACCACTAGATCCACTCCATCGTAAGGGTTCAGTGCCGCTACGCTTAGGGGAATACCTCCTAAGAATTTCAGCACGTCGCCTAGCTCTTTCGTCCCTCTCTTGCTTTTGGATTTCGGCTAGACGATGCTTATCGATGAATAACGGGTCAATCTCAGTATCCTTTGGCATAAACTGCTAACTGGTCCCTAGACAACCAGGATTCGAGGACCGCCACTTCTAAGTGGCTCCCGGCAGACGCACCACTGATGGGACCTAAAACAGGCCGACACTGGCTCATGCACTAGCCGGGAACCTCTATCATGCGCTCAACAACCCCACAGCCTCGCGGCTAGGAGCGTGGATGACACATACATCATCTTCCTAAACATCTTGCGTTTGTATCACGTCTCGTAGTCCAACTCTAACCCAATTAACACTCCTCAAAGGGAGTCCCAGCACATTGCTAAATAGCACGAAGTACAAACATAGGAGGTCCTTCCACAGCTGACTGCTGCTACCTCACTGCGACTCTCCTACACCTTGGGGATTGGCCCCTCGATGCATCGCTAAACATATATAACACTTCATCACACATATTTTCACTCAAGGTACCAATTGATCGTATCCAGGAATGTACCATACCTCACTTTACTTCCCCCTTAGACCCAACGCCTAGCCTACAGCTTGGAATATCCTGTCTCACTCAACGTTGGTCATGTCTCTAGAAAGCAATTGCCATGCATCCAGGAGGTATTGTCTGACACCTTTAAGTTTCTTTATGATTTATGAAAATTGTGAATGTCCATGTGCTCAAGCAATTAAGAAAATCAGCATTGGCGCACATGTGGAAAACATTTCTTTCAATGATTTTGACTATCGCTCGTATGCAGCGTTGCATGAACCTAGCACCGAGCAACCCTCGTGCTACTAGGTTCTTAATTCTTAAATATCGACCAACCTAAATGGTATGCATAAAAAACCAGCAAGCTTTTCATCATTTCATTCAGCATTTAAACACCTTTTATACACTCTACCCCCTCACCGGTTTAGGTTGTGCATGGTGCATAGGTTTAGGGTTCATTTTTCATATTTTTATTGTATGAAAAGTAATAAAAACTCACTAAAACATAAAGGTAGGGCTGAACTGAGGCTAAACCTCATACTTCAAACCCCCCATACATCCACAAACATGAATCTTATTTTTCCTTAATTTTCGGCACTCAAAATCCATTTTCCCCTTATTTTTCTCCATTTTCCCTATTTTTGTTTGTATTTTTTGCAATATTAAATGACTAAAAATACAAAATGAGTTGTGGGCTATGGCCCTTAGGTTCACTTGTAGCCAAAATACAAATTTAGTTGGTGTGTCTTATTATATTTTTCATTTATATCTCAAAAACACCCAATTTTTCCATATTTCGAGTGTTTTACGGGTTTTACACTATTAATTTCATCCACAACACTTATGATTTTCTGATTTCAAACAGTTGGAAGACATTGCAAACAACATTATAATGCATAATCATCCCATGAGAACAAGTATTCATGAAGCAAATTGCATAAAACATCAATTTCCTTTGTAAGAATGAGATTACCGTTGTTTGCAGGTTGCGGGTTTTTATTTGTCATATCTCGGGACTGATTTCCAGCCACCATTAATGCTCATGACAGTCCACAATCAGCAATCTTCCTTCCTCTTGAACCACGGAGCAATCCGGTCTTCATTGGACAAGCATCCATCATCCATTCTTCTTCTTCTTTTTCACCACATGAATCTGCCCTTAAAGGAGAGAGAGGGAGGAGAGAGAAAGACTGAAATCAAAATTCTTCATAGAGACCGCCATTGGAGGAGCGAAGCATGGCGATAAGACTAGCATCCAAGGGGGAATGAGGGGCAATGATCATTGGCATGGGTTGTTTGCAGCAGGCATGTTGCCTCCTCCAAGATTGGGCGCAAAAAGTCGGGCGCATCCTGACATCTCCCTCCTCACGTTTTCTGCTTACTCTCTCTCTCTCTCCACATTTTGATGTTTCATAAAATGTTGGGGGCTCCCAAAAGGCATGCCCACTTTGGCCACTCTAATGTCCACCTCTTCGCATCTTGACCGGTTTCTTGGCCATTTCCCCGTCTGGACTCCGAATTGAGCTCTGAAAAATCCTCGGCATCTGGCTCGGCATCCCACATTGGCAGGTAACTCTTGTCAACCCGCACGACAGTCTGAGAAATTATGAAAAATCAACAAGTGTCGCTTGGGCGCCTTTAAAGCACTTTGGCGCTTAAAATCATCCTGGATCGAGCCGTCGCCTTCGATGTTGAATAGCCTTGAGAAGAATCATTCAACTCTTTAAAGTTTGAAATTATTTCAACTTCTTAGGAACCCTATGTATTCTATTACAAGTCCAATCTATGTTTTGTGAAATGTAATAGGATTTTCCTATTATTTCAACCAAGCAAACGGATGTGGATGAATAAAATCTAGCTAGCTTAATTGTAGTTTAATGTGTATTCTTGAAACTTTTCATATATATATATATATTAGCATGAAATTTCCATGCAATTTATGTACAATTTGACGGCTTCTAAGTGCAAATTTAATTGGTCACCTAAGATGAATGTGATGAACAAAATCTTCCTAGTACTCTTATTATCTTGAAACATGCTCAATTAATATAAACATTCTTTTCTCCAATTTCTTTTCCCTAATACAACGGGGTGTACCTGATTCATAAGAGATGTGTTTCCCGTAGTTGCGGTCCCTTGGTTCGTGATCCGTTGGTTGTGGTGGGAGCTTTCAGTGTTTGGAGAGATCTTTTGCTTGGGGGCCATAATCCGCAAGTGGATTCTAGAGATAAAGAAGGAGGAATGGATTTGAGATGGGAGAGCGTAAGAGAAGATGGCTTAGTCGAAGATTGAGATAGAGGGAATTGAGCTAACTCTCTCCTTCATAGCTCTCGGGGGAACTCCTCTCTCTCTCTCTCTCTCTCTCTCTCTCTCTCTCTCAAGCTCCTTCTTGAAATCTCTTGGAGGGTTATCCTTCTACCTCCCTCTCTCTACCTCTCTCTTGTAGCCTCTCGGGGTCTCCTTGTGCTTCTCTAAGTGCTCCCCATGCCTCATATTTATAGCTAAACAAGAGAAGAAGGGTGGTGGCTGAGAAAAAGAGCTCTTTGTGGAGGGGGGTCTTGGAAAAATCAATGATCTGATGCTCAAATCAAAATTTTGATAGTTCTATTGGCTCCAAAAGGGGGTAAAACATTGAGACGCTTGGTTAGAAATCTTTAAGATCACTCCTTCATCTTCTCGCTATTTGAAGTGTTGTGCCAATCCTTCTTTTTTTGTCTTAAATCTTCAAAACAAGTTGAAAAAATGACTTGCTTTTTTTTCATGACATCATGTTCTGGAATTATCCATAGCTTTTTAGGATAATTACAATAAATAATATCTAAAATATGCTAGTTTTACCCAAAAATCTAATATTTTTGGACCATCCATACTATACACATTAACAGTAGTGATTAATATGGCTCATAACTCTCGTTCATATTGTAACTTCCGTGAAGGGTGGCTACAGTCCTTGTCAATCCGAGAAAAATGTCAGATTATGACTCTCTCTTTTTTTAATATTTTTAATTAAATAAAAAATTCTAGTTATTAATATTAGTTAATTTTAACTTTAGTCAGTCTTTAGTTAGTAACCTTACTAACTTATTAATTGACTAACTAACTTTCGAATTAACCAATTTTTAATTGCGTGGAAGTATTACATCCTCCTCCCCTTAGAGAAATCAAGATGTCCTCATCTCAAGAGAAATTGTGGGTATTGTTGATGAAGAGCATTCTCATCTATCTATGTGGCATCTTTTTCAGGATAATCCTTCCACTTGACAAGTTATTCTCTAAGGGCTTTACTCCTCAATTTTCTCTCCCTAGTATCTAGGATTTTATTTGGCTATAGCTCAAGGACTCCTTGGCTAGGCATTACAATTTGTTGATCACTTAGTACATGGCTAGGATTAGGCACATATTTCTTTAGTAGACTAACATGAAATACATTGTGAACTTTTACATTTTCACGGAGTTGAAGTTTGTAAGCATTAGATCCTAGGCTTTTGAGGATCCTATAAGGCCTACAATAGCTTGGGCTAATCCTTTTAAATTCTTTCATGGATAACGAACTCTTCTTGGGTCGTACACGAATGAAAACCATATCCCCCTCCTTGAAGAGCCGCTCTTGCTTGTTCAAATTTGCATAAGTCTTCTACCTATCCTTGGCAGATTTAATGTCTTGCCTAATGGCCTTTACATGTTTATCCATTTCTTTTAGCATCTTCTTGGAAGCCTCTACCCTTAAAGTAGGGTCCAAGAAATTTAATGGAGAACGACGATCATGCCCATACAATGCTTGGAAAGGTGTCATTTGAATGCTTTGCTAGAAGGAAGCATTGTAGGCAAACTCTACCAAGGGTAGTTATTGGATCCACTTCTTGGGTTCGTGACAGAAATATGGTATAAGCATATCTTCAATCACTTGATTGACCCTTTTTGTTTGGCCATCGGTTTGGGATGATAGGCCATACTAAAACAGAGCTGGAATCCCACTAGCTTCAAATAACCCTCTCCAGAAATGAGATGTGAAAAGGGAGTCTCAATCACTGATGATTCTTTTGGGTAGACCATGGAGTTTGAATATCTCCTCAATGAACAGTCTGGCAATATCTAAAGCCTTATAATTTGTCTTTACTAGGATGAGATGTGCAATCTTGGTGAGCATATCTACTACAACCATAATTGAGTTGTAGCCACTTGGAATTGGAGGCATCAGTGCTCACATTTACCTTGCCAAGTCTATATCTGATTTCAAATGCATACTCTTGTAGCACCTTGATATCCAGCGGTGTTGCCTCATGTTGAGGTCAGCCTAGGAGAAGATCTATTTGAGGCTCTTGTGGTCCGTGACCAAGGAGAATTTGTTTACCGAGCAAGTAGTGCTTTCAGAGTTTGAGGGCATGAATGATAGCCAACAATTCCAAGTCATGAGTAGCATAATTTTTCTCATGGGTTTTTAACTTCCTTGAGGAATATGCCACGGGGTGACCTTCTTACATTAGTACACAACCTAGTTCAAGTGAGCTAGCATCTGTATCAACTTCAAACTCCTTGCTCAAATCTGGGAGCTTCAGAATTGGCATTGTCACTAAGATATGTTTGAGTTGGTCGAAGCTTGCTTGTTCAGTGGCTGTCCACACTATGGCAACCTGCTTTTTTAGTAGATCTGTGAGAGGTGCTGCAACTAAGGCGTAATCTTTGATGAAGATTCTATACCATCCTGTTAGACCAAGAAAGCTACACACTTCCTTAATAGTAGTTGGTGGGGGCCATTCTTGCACATCTCTAACCTTTGTAGGATCCACAGAGATTTATTTTTCTGATACAATGAAGCTTAGATACTCAATCTGTCGTTTGAGGAAGGCACACTTCTTCTTTTTGGCATAAATCTTGTGCGTCCTCGTGATATCAAGGACAATTAGAAGTTGAGGCTCATGGTCGTCTTCTTCCTTGGAGTAGACCAGGGTGCCATCAAAGAAAAGAAGTACAAACTCGTCAAGGTATGGTCTAAAGATATCATGCATTAGCCTATTAATGTAGTAGGAGCATTGGTTAATCCAAAGGACATTATTGTGAACTCAAAATGACCATATCTGGTGTTGAAAGCTATCTTTGGAATATCCTCATCCTTGATGCAGATTTGGTAATACCCTGACCTTAAGTCAAATTTCGAGATGATTTTTGCCCCTTGTAAGCAATCGAGTAATTCATCTATCCTTGGGAAAGGATATTTATTCTTGATGGTTACTTGATTCAGCCCTCTATAGTCGATGCATAGCTGGAGTGTTCCATCCTTCTTCTTTTAAAACGACACATGAGCTCCCCATGGCGAACTACTAGGCTGAATGAACCCTGATCTAAAAGTTGTTTGAGCTACTCATGTAATTTGATAGCTTTGAGAATAGACATTTTGTAAGTTCTTTTTGCAATTGAAGTGGTGCCTGGTATGAGTTTAATCTCATGATCAATCTCCCTTAGGGGCGGTAGCTCCATCAAGTCTTCAAGGAACACATCTACATACTCCTTCAGCCATGAAGGTTCTTCTTCAAACTCCTTGCTTTGCTCTTGCTTATTCAGCTTGATCAAGTAGATAGGTAAACCCTTTTGCATTCCCTTAACTATTTGTGATGCCTTTGCTCTAGCTTATTTAGCTTGATCAAGTAGATGGGTAAACCCTTTTGCATTCCCTTAACTATTTGTGATGCCTTTGCTAATTGGATTTTGGGCTTACCAACCTCCCCTTGAGTTGTGACTAGTTCCCCTTTAGAACTTAGGAAGGAAATTTGACCCCTTCCATAGTGAATGTGGGCATCGTTCATGCCAAGTAAGCATTCATGAGCCCCTAAGTTCATTACTCTAAATTTTACAATTGTCGGCTTTCCATTGAGTAGGAATCTCACTTTGGCAGTTTGTCTAGTACAAGTGATTTCACATTCATTTGTTAATTCCACAAGTAAAGTGGCTGCAACTATTGTGGTTATTCCTAGCTTTCTTGCACAAGTAGGAGAAATAAAAGAATGTGTACTTCCACAGTCAATCAAGGTTTTGAAATTCTTACCTTGGTAGTGTGAAGGGGTTTGGATCATTGAGAATTGGCAATTTAGTCCCTTTTTATGGAGAGCAACATGGACTGTCGCCTTTTCAATCTCTGCTTCCATAGTTGGTTCTTCCTCTTCATTTACTTCCTTGATGGTGACATTGGAAGTCCTTGCCTTCCCCATTGTTGCTTGACCCCAACCACACACAACTTTGGTTTGCCCACCACGAAATTGTCCTTGGCGGTGGTCCTTACCAAGTTTGGGATACTCTCTTTTGAAGTGGCCGGGTTCCTTACATTAGAAGCATTGTAGGTTTTTATCATTTCTCTGTGTAGGAACAAAGTCACTGAGTGCATTCACCTTTCATTTCTTTTATTGTCCTTGATTTTGTCCTTGTACTCTTATCTTGCTTATGTTGTTTGTTAGTTCACTCTGATACCAATTGTAATGTCCCTAGATTGCGACACATTTTAATAGTCCATTGGGAGTCTAATCTAAAAGATGCTGCCTAGCACTCCCATGGAATGTCATAGGTTTGTCGGTTAGTGAGTCCTGAGTCTACTGCGCAATGAAACATATCGGCCGACCCTGTTAGGATTGACCTGAATCTTCCTGGGTTTCTAATGGTCAAGTCATTCTACAGCCTTCTATACTTTGCGCAGAGCATCTAAATTGAGGCAGACTCATATCACACTTGGTTCAAAAAGAATGGAAAACGAGAGGGACGCATCACTAGACCTCTCTACCCGTAGGGTAAAGTCCCATTCTGGTCCTCTAAAATGATATTAACCAGGGTTCTGCCCTACATTATCTAAGGTCAATACGTCATCGCGATTTGAACGTTGAGAAGCCTCCCAATTCTCTGGGACCACCCTGCCATAGGACAGACCCGTCAGGGGTTTCGCCACCCACCCGCTTCCCTTGATAGCTTTAGTTTCCTACTTACCTAAGGGCACATTAGTGGTAACACATACAAGAAGCTTCCTTAATTAACCTGTTAGTCACATGTTCCTTTATGTAATTTTATCCATTGACATGAAAATAGATCAAACAAATTTCTTGAAAGTAAACTTTATATTAAATTTTCAATTGAGATCAAAATCCATTCCATGGGATGATTCCCATAATCCGTACGGATGCATCTTATTTTCCTTCGAGTTTTCGCCCTTGCACTAGTAACAGGGCCTCAAGATTTCTTCTCGAGTCACATAGATCATCTGAGTAGGACCTGGAGGCAGGGGATTTATAGCCAGAGTCCCCCCGAGCAACCTCTTGCAAACACATTTCTATGGAGACCTCTCGCGATGGGTTCGGTCCACATTCCCAACGTGGTTATCAAAAACCCCTTGGATAGGGTTGGGGGTGCTCAACAAGCCTTTCCTAGGTGTTTCAACGTGAATCCAATTTGAAATATTTTCTTCTTATCATTTAGTGTCAGCTTTATCCCCATTATCATGCAATATTTTCGGAGATAACCTAATTTTATTTCCGCATTCTTTTGAATGAAGGAGTATCCTTGTAATGTTGATTGTAATTTGGGACATTGGCTTCCCTACAATGAAACCCTACGTATTCATTTGAACTAGGGTTTGTCATGTAATTCATATAGTTACTTAAGGACTTTGAATTGCTTTCAGCTTCAAGCAAGATGGGCCTTGAGAAGAATCCTTCAACTCTTTAGGGTTTGAAATTCTTTCAACTTCCTAGGAACCCTACATATTCTATCACAAGTTCAATCTGTGTTTTGTGAGATATAATAGGATTTTCCTATTATTTCAACCAAGCAAATAGATACGGATGCATAAAATCTATCTGGATTAATTGCAATTTAATGCGTATTCTTGAAACTTTTCATATATATATATATTAGCATGAAATTCCCACGCAATTTATATGCAATGTAACAACTTCTAACTGCAATTTTAATTGATAACCTAAGATGAATGAGATGAACAAAATCTTCCTAGTACGCTCGTTATCTCAAAACATGCTCAATTAATGTAAACATATTTTTCTCCCAATTTCTTTTCCCTAATACAATGGGGTGCACTTAATTCATAAGAGGTGTTTTCCATAGTTGCGGTTCCTTGGTTTGCAATCCCATTGGTTGTGGTGGGAGCTTCAATGTTTGGAGAGATTTTTTGCTTGGGGCCATCATCTGCAGGATTCTAGAGATAAAGAAGGAGGAATGGATTTGAGATGGGAGAGCATAAGAGAAGATGGCTTAGTCCAAGACCGAGATAGGGGGAATTGAGCTAACTCTCTCCTTCGTAGCCTCTCGGGGTAACTCCTCTCTCTCTCTCTCTCTCTCTCTCTCTCTCTCTCTCTCTCTCTCTCTCTCTCTCTCTCTCTCTCTCAAAAGCTCCTTCTCACAATCTCTTGGAGGGGTATCCTTTTACCTCCCTCTCTCTAGCTCTCTCTCGTATCCTCTTAGGGTCTCCTTGTGCTTCTCTAAGTGCTCCCCATGCCTCATATTTATAACTAAACAAGAGAAGCAGGGTTGTGGCTAAGAAGAAGAGCTCTTTATGGAGGGGATCTTGAAAAAATAAGTGATTTTATGATCAAATCACAATTCTAATAGTTTCGTTGGCTTTGAAATGGGGGTAAAACCCCAATACACTTGATTAGAAATATTCCAAATCAGTCCTTCTTCTCCTTGTTCAAAGTGTTGTTTACTACCTATAAAATGCAATCGCGACGTGCATGATTTCGCCAATCCTTCTTTTTTTGTATTAAATCTCCAAAATAAGATGAAAAAACCAATTATTTTTTTTTCATGACATCATGTTTTAGAAATCTCTATAGCTTTTTAGGATATTTACAATAAGTAATATCTAAAATATGCTAGTTTTGCCTAGAGGGGGAGTGTTGAGACTTCAAGATCTTGTGTGTGACCGATAGTGTCTTAGTTGTGTCTAGCTGTATCAAAAAGTGTGGTACATTTAATAAGTTGGGTTAGTCGATATGACCTAACTAGAGTTAGTCATGGTTAGTTAAATCTAGTGTATAACTTACTCTTTAGTAAGTGAAGAAAAAACAATGGAATGATGAATGGAAGATAGAGAGCATGAGTGAGCTCTCAGTTCCTCTCGTCTATCTGTGTCTCATTTATGAACACATGACTCTTAGCCACTTGCACACTCGTTGTAGAAAACTCCCATATGAAGGCTTGGTTTAACAAGCACATGTAACAAAGGACATTTCAACAAGGAGACTTAGTTCTCTTTACCAGCACTCAAGGAAAACAAATAAGAATCAAATTTCACAAGATTAGGACCCTACCACATTCGCATAATCAGCCAAATAAAAAATGTGGAGCTCAAAATTCTTGATAGGGAGGGGATGAGATACCTTAATTAAAGCCATATCAAGAAATATTACCCCTCAATATTCTCAACACAAAAAAAAACTTGCAATACCCACCAACAATGGAGGTGACCAAAATGAAATGATAAGACCAATGCAACAAGACCATGACACATCCCTCTAACAAAATTTTCAAGTTTGAGCAGTCATAGCAAGTAACTTGGACAATGAACAAGAGATAGCTATACTAGTAGTCTATTCGTGCCTTAAACTTATTACTTCAAAAGAAATCTCGGTCAATGCTCTCATTAATTAAGGCTTAGACTCTAACACCTTATGATACAAGTTTTGGCATTAAATAGGATAACCCTTGTTGGTACCATCCAATGCAAAACTGAATCCATACAAAGGCTCGCCTTATTCAGTCTTGGGAAAATGTAAGTTGACGATAATAATTGAAATAGAGAGCCTCTTGAAGCATTTCTACATTCTGTCCAATCGAGAGGAGGTGGGAGAGAAATCTTACTAGGATATCCTTTAAGTATAGAATGCAATGTCAAGTTGATTTTGTTCTGATCAATGAATCCGATTGAACCTCCCTAGGGCTATAGTAGTTTTTGCCTTTAGTAAGGGGGAATTGGCTAATAAAGGACCATTGATAACCAAACCTACCCACTCAACAATGCCTACAAAAAAAATGATAATTAAGAGAGGGAATCTCTCCATCAATGAGTATGCACTTGAGATCAAGAGAATCATGGAAGCTCTTGGATCTATTTGTGTAGTAGTTGATGACGATGATATTGTGTATGCATGTTTAGATAGACTTGGAGATGAGTATAAGAGATTTAGGCCATCTATGAATGCTAGGATGATATCCTTGACTTTGAAAATAAGGAAAAGAACTTGTACTTGGATTCCTCTTCTTAAGACAAAGTCTAAATAAGTGTTTTACTCTACTAGCAGAGGTAGGGATTGTGGCCAAGGCCAAGGTGGTGGTCATGGTCAAAGTTATGATGCATAGCAAAAAAGAGGAGAATAGTCTCAATGAAGGAGGAGCTAAAGAGAGAAAGTTGCAAGTTTTATTTGACATCAAAATTCTAGTGATAATAGAAAATGTTGGAATTGTGGTGAGAAAGGCCATATTTCTAAGAGTTGTTTCAAAGAGAATGCAAAAATTAGAGATAGGAAAAAACAACAAGGTAATTGTGCTTCCACTAGTAGAAACAATGGTGATAGAAGTGAGTAGCTCTTTGTTATACTACATTTAATCTTTACTATGACTACCAATGGTTCATCTAAGAATGATGTATGATATGTAGATGCATGTGCCTCTAACCACATAATGGAGAGAGGCTTAGAGAAATGCACAATCCAAAATCTCCAGGTTATGTGGAGATAGGGGATGATACAACCCATTCCATTACTCATATTGGAAATGTTCTCTTGAGTATGTAGCAAGGTAAAAAAGTATTTAGCTTATGTGCTACATGTGTCAAACATAACTAAGAACTTGGTTTTGTTGGTTAGATGGTGGAGCTGGGATTCTATGTTCGTTCACATTTAATGGTTGTTATATAGAGAAACTTGGAAATGGTTGTTGTTGATTGATTGCAAAAGGTAAGCATACTGGAAGATTATTCACTCTTGATGTAGGTCTACATGAAATGGATGTTGTTATGTTCGCACCATGTTCACACATTGTGGTTGACATTGAAATTTGGCATATGTGGATTGGTCATGTAAATGTGCAATGTTTGAAAAATATATAGTCAAAATGGACTATGGATGGCTTACCAAAGTTCACAATTGATGGAATGCATAAAGTATGAACAAGATGCTAATTTGGAAAGCAGGCAAGGCATCCATTTCTAGATGAAAAGTGTGTATGCAAGAAGCCACTTGAGTTGATGTATTCTGATATGTGGAGTCCTAAAATTACTATAACTATGAGTAGTTGCAAGTATTATGCCTCCTTTGTTGATGATCATACTTAAAAAATATGAGTTTATTTTATATGTGAGAAAAGTGAGGTATTCACTCTCAAAGCTATAAAGCTTTTGTTGAGAAGGAGATATAGTTGGATATTAAATGCCTAAGGTTAGATGAAGCCCAGGAGTAGTTCTCCAATGAATTTTTGATTTTTTGTAGAAAATTGATTTTCAAAGGTAGTTTACATGTAGGTACACTATATAAAAAAATAAGTTTCTTAGCAAAAGAATAAGCATATTAGAGAGGTGGCTCAACCATTGATGTCTGAATGAGACTTTCCTGATAGTATTGGATTGAAGCAACTGCTATTGTTGTATACATTGTGAATAGGACACGCTTGAGTTTTGTACATGGTATAATACCTAAAATATTTCTATAAATAGCCAAAATTGTCCCATCTAAAGTATTTGGATGTATTACTTCTGTGTATGTTCCTGGTGAGTTGTATAATAAATTAGATGCTAAAGCAAAAAAAAGTGTATTTGTGGGATATTCCCTTGAGAAAAAAGAATGCATATGCTATAACCCTATTGCATGTGAGTTGAGAGTTAGTAGAGATTTTCTTTGATGAAATGCATAGCTAGCTAGTATAGTAATATGTAGAATATAATTGGGGCTGATGTGTATGAGAGTGTGGCTATGCAAAAAAACGAGTAAAAAATCACATACATTGAGTGGGCCACAAGAGTCTCCTAGTCATGGGTATGTTGATAGACCTTGGAGTGTACATTACAGTCACAAGTCACTCCACCAAGTACATCACAGGTATCAAGGAAAGACAAGGAGAAGGTTGGGGACTTACCTATTACGAATGATGTATCATTAGGATTCTCTCGTGTTGATGTGCATTTAGATGGTTTGGAGCAAAGTTGGGATAAAGAGTTTGGTATTCCATCTATTAAGACACCTGCTAGTGATCTAGGTCCACACAAGTAAACAAAAGTAAGAAAGCCAGTGCATTGATTAACATATGATAGCTATGTAGTGTTGAGATATCGAGCTCCACTCGTGATACGCCAGGGTGACCGTTGTGTATTTATGTCACCGACTTGTCAGTTGCAGACGCGGTTGGTACATCGCCCATGAATAATAGCTACATGATAGCTATCCTTATCTACTCTAGTTCGTGGCTCAGTTAGTATGCCACCTTAGTTAGTTAAGTTTGGTTTGAGACCCATATATAGGGTTCTTCTATTTCTTTGTACTTGAGTTCTTTTGGCTTACACAACTAAGAAGAGGAAAACTGTTTTCAGCCTCCACCCTTGTGTGTCTTCCCCCATTGTGCAAGCAAGAAAGCTTCAAGTGAGACTCCTTCCTTCTCTCCCACAATCTTGACATGGTATCAGAGCCTTGTTCGTGGTAAGGAGCTCAAGAAAGCAAGCCAAGCTCGCGGTGTTCTGGTAAGAGGAGCAGTGTTGCTTTCATTTTCTGTTTTGGGAGCAGATCTTTGCAGGTAGCACAGTCGGAAAGTGCAGGAGTGCATTGTCTCAGGTTGAGACGCCCTTCGCGGTGAAGCAAAAGGGCAGTATATGCTGCGGGCTCGGGCTTTAGCCCTCGACGACCTTGTTTTTTTGATTTGAGGCCATTTCGGGGCCTGTTTTGGAGGCGGAAGTTTTCTGCACGCACTCAGGAAAAAGCCCTATTTTATGCTGTGCAACCACTGTTCTACAGGTCAGTGAAAAGTTACTGTAGAAATCGCATCGTATGCTTGTGCGCAGAGACATTGGGAGTTACAGAATCATCCCTGTTGCCTGTTGATGCAAAATCGTCACTAGGAAGTGACTGTGTGGTCAAATACCACTTTCGCCAGTTTTGCAGATTTGCCCTTGTGAGGGTGAAGCTGAGTTTTTGCAGTGACAGAATTTTTCGCAGGATTCTGTAATGGCGTCTGATTCTCTTTCACAGATTGTAACTAAAAAGCTTGACAAGAACAACTTCCAAGCATGGAAGTTTAGAATGACGAATTTCCTTATGGGAAAAGGATATTGGGAATTTGTTGCAGGAAATGAAAGAGAACCACTTCTTCCTGATGTTCCCAATCAATAGCAAATGCAGGCATTCAAAACATGGCATGAGAGAGCCAGGAAAGTTATGTATTGGCTGTCTATCAGTATTTCAGACTCTATGATTGTGCATATTCAGGATGCAAGTACGCCAAAGGAGGCATGGGATACTTTGTCAAAAATGTATAGCACAAATACGCAAGCCAGGAAAATGCAGCTCAAGCAAGAGTTGCATAATGTGCAAAGAGAAAATATGAGCATCAATGACTACCACATGAAAGTGAAGAAGATTGCAGATGCACTTGCTTCCATCGGGTCGCCAGTGGAAGATGATGATTTAGTTTCTGTGACCTTGAATGGTCTAGGAAAGGATTATGCACAGTTTCGGACATCCATTTCAGTTCGTGAAAGATTTCCTGATTCTGAGGAGCTGATTGCTCTTCTAATTTCTGAGGAGCAAAGAAATGGTGGTGCATCTTCTTCAGGAGGAACTTCAAAAGAAGCTGTCTTCTACTCAAATGCTGGAAGAGGTAGAGGCAGAGGTAGAGGAGGCCGATTTGGAGGCCGTGGCAGAAATCAGAATATGCAGCAAACTCAAGAAAACCAGTCCTATGGAGGAGGACGTGGTAACTCTAGAGGCAGGGGGAGCCAAAGAGGTCGTGGTGGATGGCAAAGAGGTCAAAATGCAAACAGTAATGTTGAATGCTACTACTGTGGTAAAATGGGTCATATGGCTAAAGACTGCTATAAAAAGTAGAATGACATCATGAATGGAAAACTGCAACAAGGGAATTATGCATCTTCTAGCAGACAGGGTGATGACAGAAATGAGCATTTGTTCATGGTGCAGCACATGAACAATTCTGTGACAAGTGCAGAAGAAAGCAATGATGTATGGTATGTTGACTTAGGTGCATCAAACCACATGACAGGTCATGCAGAATGGATGGAGGATGCAAGGAAAATGGAAAAACCAGGATTTGTGGAGACTGGTGATGATACTGCACATCCTATTGTGCAGATTGGAAAAATTCCCTTGTCTATGCAGGATGGGAAAAAAAAATACCTGTCCGATGTATTTCATGTCCCGAATATCACCAAGAATCTGGTTTCTGTCGATCAAATGGTTGAGCAGGGCTTGTAGGTCAGATTTAATCCTCATGGATGCTTTGTTGAGGATATGAAAAATAAAGGTCGCTTGATAGCAAAAGGAAAGAAGAAGGGCAGAATGTTTACGTTGGATGCAGACATGTCTGAATTGAGTGCAGCAATGTTTGCACATGGGACTGGTGTAGTTGCAGATATTGATATATGGCATAAACGCATTGGTCATGTTAATGTACAGCGACTTAAATCAATGCAGGCCCAAAATATTGTTGCAGGATTGCCAAAATTCAAGGTTGCAGAAATGCATAAGTGTTAACCCCCCAATATGTGCTATTTTTGACATAATTTTTGAGCTTCAATGTAACATTTTGTCTTACATACGTATTTTGCTCTTCAAGTCAAATCCAAAAGAATGTATCATGCCATGGTTATTAGCCAATCCGCAATTATAAAACCATGGTAAAAAAAACCTTCCACATGAGATGGGTGTGTTGGTTCTACTTCTTTTCATTTTAGCTTAAAGACCTAGTTCAAAGGTCTAGAAGATAATGTAAAGCATTTTTAATAATAATAAAAGAAAAGAGAAGTTGAAGGGGTCGTGCGAAGAAAGGTGGTTGGGGGTGATGTAACCACCTCTCACCCTTATCTTGCACGCATTCTTTCTTTTCTCTCTCTCTCTTTTCGAGCTCAAACTTGACCTCTCACCTCCTCTTGTGCTTCAATTTTTTCATGGATTGTGATGAGGATGAGAGTGAAGATGCAGATCATTGTGAGATTTTCTGTGACCTTGTGTTCTTGTGTGATGGTTGAGAGCACTCTCTTTTGAAAATTTTCATGGATCGGGCATTGTAGATGCCACTTCGAGGCCTGGTTCTCTGACAGATTTTGGTGGATCCTTGGGCATTTCAATAAGGTATGTGAAGCCTGTCAGTTTGGAAAACAGACAAGGAAACCATTTCCTAGACATGTTCAAGAGAGTGAGAAGCCATTGGAATTAATCCACTCTGATGTGTGGACTACTAAAGCTGCATCTCTTGGAGGCTGTCATTATTTTGTCACTTTTATTGATGACTATAGCAGAAAAGTTTGGGTGTATTTTATGAAAAAGAAAAGTGAAGTTTTTGGGCATTTCAAAACCCTTAAAGCTATGGTTGAAAAAGAAACAGGTCTGCAAATAAAATGCCTAAGGTCAGATGGAGGGGGAGAGTACCTCTCAAATGAGTTTGCAAAGTTCTTGCAAGAGCATGGCATAAAGCAACAATATTCATGCAGTTATACCCCACAACAAAATGGAATTGCAGAAAGGAAAAACAGGCATATTGGAGAGGTATCTCGTGCCATGCTCAATGAAAAAGACTTGCCAGATTTTTATTGGGCTGAAGCAGTTGCTACAGCAGTCTATATAATGAACAGGACTCCCACTGTAGCAATACATGGGATAACTCCAGAGGAGAGGTATACTGGTAGGAAACCAGATATTTCTCATTTGAAAATTTTTGGCTGCATTACCTATGTACATGTGCTAGATGAGTTGAGATCCAAGTTGGATCCAAAAGCTGAGAAGTGCATCTTTATTGGTTACTCTCTGCAGCAAAAAGGGTATAGATGCTATAACCCTTCTACTCGTAAGTTTACAGTGAGCAGAGATGTTGTTTTTTATGAGATGAGTAGCTGGTATAAACCAGTAAATGTGATTGATGATGTAGATGCACAAAATGGTAATGCTGCACAGAATTCACAGCAGCAGTCACAAAATATTAGTGGACCTAGAGCGTACTCTAGCAGTGGTTCACATTCTTTGCCGTGGACAGGCAGATTGAGATCAGGAGAATCTTCTCAAAGCAATGCAGATAGTGGTATGCAGGTATCACGAAAAGGAAAAGAGAAAGTTAATCAGCCCATGTTTGATGTGAATGCAGGTCACTCTTATGTGGATGGTGAATCTAGTGGCTCAGAACAGAGCATTGATGATGAGTTGGGTATTCCTTCTATTGTTACACCTGGAGTAAGGAAGACCAGGGATGTTTTGAGAGCACCTGGGAGTGAACCTACTTTGCGCAGGTCTACGAGAGCTAGGTATCCTGTGGATAGGCTGAAATATGATGGATTTACAGCCATTCACTATGCATATATGGTTAAAGTGATACAGGAACCAGAACCCACTTCTTTTGAGGAAGCCATGGGAAAAGAAAAATGGGAGAAAGCCATGGATGAAGAAATGGATGCCTTGGAAGCAAATGCTACATGGGAGTTGGTACCTTTGCCTAAAGGTAAAAATGCAATTGGTTGTAAGTGGGTTTATAAGGTGAAGCACAATGCAGATGGTTCTGTGAACAGATACAAGGCAAGATTAGTAGTCAAGGGGTATGCACAAACATATGGCATTGACTATGAAGAAACATTCAGTCCGGTTGCAAGGATGGCAATCGTAAGAGCAGTCATTGCTATGGCTGCATCAAAGGGATGGTCTTTACATCAGATGGATGTAAAGAATGCCTTCTTGCATGGTGATTTGCAAGAAGAGGTCTATATGGAGCAGCCACCAGGTTATGTGCATGCTGTTCATCCTGAGTTTGTTTGCAGGTTGAAGAAAGCCTTGTATGGCTTGAAGCAAGCACCTAGAGCATGGTCTGACAAGATAGGACAGTATCTTGTCACTATTGGCTTTCAGATTTCCAAGGCAGATTTCTCACTTTATGTGAGAAAAATAGAGAAAGGTATTATGCTACTTGTCATTTATGTTGATGATTTGATTATGACAGGTGACAGTGATGAAGATATCCTTCATGTGAAAGTGCTATTGAAGCAGAAGTTTGAGATGAAGGATTTGGGAGAGCTGCGTTATTTCTTGGGCATTGAGGTGATTAGATCACCAAGTGGGATACAGCTCTTGTAGAGGCAGTATGGATTGGACATGCTGTCCAAATATGGGATGACAGGCTGTAAGCCTATTTCAGTTCCTTTGGAGCAGAATGTGAAGCTGAGCACAGATGCAGGTGAGCTTCTAGAAGACCCTACTATGTACAGACGCATAGTAGGAAGTTTGATTTATATGACTATTACCAGGCCAGATTTGAGCTATGCTGTTGGATTGGTAAGTCAGTTTATGCAGGCTCCAAGGAAACCACATTTGGATGCAGCTAGACGCATACTCAGGTATGTGAAGTCCACATTGCACTATGGACTATTTTATGAGACTGGGGTTCAGATACAGTTGCATGGATACACTGATGCTGATTGGGCTGGCAGTATTTCTGATAGACGATCTACCAGTGGATATGTGTTCTCTTTTGGGAGTGCTGCAGTCACTTGGAGCAGCAAGAAACAGCCTACAGTTGCCTTGTCGAGCATAGAGGCTGAGTACAGGGGTGCAGCAATGGCTGCATGTGAGGTAGCTTGGTTGCATAAGCTACTTTATGATATGCATCAATCTACAGATGGACCAGTTGTCATTTATTATGACAACATGAGTAGTATACACTTGGCAAATAACCCAGTCTATCATGCTAGAACAAAGCACATTGAGGTGCATTATCACTATGTGCGAGAGAGGGTTTTACTAGGTCTTATTGATCTAGTTTATGTCAGCACAGAGGATCATGTAGCTGACATATTCACGAAGGCATTGGGCGCAGAGAAGCTGCGCAAGTTCAGAGACCTGCTTGGTGTGCAGGAATTGGGATTGAGCTCGAGGGGGAGTGTTGAGATATCGAGCTCCACTTGTGATACGCCAGGGTGACCGTTGTGTATTTATGTCACCGACTTGTCAGTTGCAGACGCGGTTGGTACACCGCCCATGAATAATAGCTACATGATAGCTATCCTTATCTACTCTAGTTCGTGGCTCAGTTAGTATGCCACCTTAGTTAGTTAAGTTTGGTTTGAGACCCATATATAGGGTTCTTCTATTTCTTTGTACTTGAGTTCTTTTGGCTTACACAACTAAGAAGAGGAAAACTGTTTTCAGCCTCCACCCTTGTGTGTCTTCCCCCATTGTGCAAGCAAGAAAGCTTCAAGCGAGACTCCTTCCTTCTCTCCCACAATCTTGACATGTAGATTCATCACTATGCATACATAGCTAAGGTTTTGTAGATGTAGAGCATTGGCAAGTTGAAGGATATATCTAATGGATCCATCGAGTGCTATAAAGCAAGGTTGGTTGCCAAAGGATATGCGTAGACTCATAGCATTAATTATGAGCAAATGTTTGCTCTAGTTCTAAAATGGATATGAGGTCTATTGTAGCAGTGATTATATCAAAGAGTTGAATTATGCATCATATGGATGTTAAAAATGCCTACTTGCATGGGGAGTTGCAAAAAGAAGTTTCTATGGAGCAACCACCTAGTTATGTGAATAATAGCTATCCTAATTACATATGCAAGATTTGTAAGACCTTGTATGGGCTCAAGCAAGAACCCAAGGCATGGCATCATAAGGTTGTGACATATCTTGTTAGTGTTGGATTCCATAGAGTACAAGTGTAACGTGTCCGCTTGTCCACTTGTGGGACACGTCTTAGCAGCCCATCGGGAGGGGAGTCTAGAAAGCGCCACCTGGCACTCGCAAGGAATGTCACAAGGTCTGCGATCTAGGTCTTCCCGAGTCTGCCCTGAAGCGGAAGTATCCGGCCGTTCCCACTTAGGACCGACCTAAAGTCAAGGTTTCTTTCCTATCAGCCAAGTCTCTAGGAAGTAGCTAGCATCGAGCTCCAGATGAACCACTTTGCATAGGAACAATAGAGTCGAAGAGGATTTATGCTGCACTTGGTTCATGGAGAATGGGAAACGAGAGGGATGCGAAGCTCAACCTCTCTACCCATAAGGCATAGTCCCATTCCGCTCCCCTAAAATAGCATAAATCGGTATTCTAACTCTACTAACTCTAGGTCTTCACAGTTTTGTTATTACGTCTTTTGAGAAAAGTTCCCAGGTAACCGGGACCACCCTTCCATAGGACAGACCCAAGTCATGTCCACCGCACTTTTCTCGATAGCTTTAGTTGTCTAATTAGGTCCTACCACATTTATGTGCGACATTTAAAATCAGCTTCATAAATTAATCATTTTAGGGCACAGAGTTCATTCACATAATTTACAACACATACATAAAAACAAAACAAGTAGTCATTTTTATCAAACAAGTTCCTTAACTTATCTTTAAGTTAATCTTTGTCTCTTGCCCATACAGGAGAATTATGTATCCCTTCTATCCAACAGAAGTACCCGGTCCAAATCTCATGGCACCAAAATTTCCATCCTTTATCTAGAATAGGATCTTCCAACGTCCTAGATGTTGGGCTTACGGGATCTCCAAATCCATTCTAGATAGAAAAGGGGTGTCCAGAGCTCCATGTGACCCACAAGCGGTCTAGAAGTGAGATGCCATTTCCGTGGTTGGCCTTTTCACCACTCGACCATCGGCTTGTGAATCGAGCAGTGCCCTCTCGGGATAATCCGCGATCTAATCTTGGAGATGATCCACACGTGCAAAATATCCTTCCTTAATTAATCCAATTAAAATTCAAGCACAATCAAAGCAATCAGCCCTAATATCATATTCTAGAAAAACATTCCTTTATTCCCATGGCAGCTTATCATTACAGACCCCTGCCATGCATTTTCCATCAACACAAGCCTTGGAATATTTATCCAAATCACAATGCAACAATCCCTTGATTGAAAGAAAAACATTTAGGGTGTTGTTCAATCAACCAACAAAACTAATTGTATTTTTTCCAAACAATACAATAATAGACGCGACAATAATTCCATCGCATATTCACTCTCCCCCTTGGGGCCAAAGAGTAGAATTTACTTAATATTTCCTCCTTTAGCCTAAGGCATATGCTAAAGGTTTCGATACTATACATGACGTAAGCCCTATCATTCCAATGCAAATTAATCAATCTAGCAAGAGCATTTATGCCTCTTCTCTAAGTGACAATTATCTTTTAGCATTTTCCTACTATGCAACATTTTTTCTTGGCTTTATCTTCCTTTCTCCTAAGGCAAGGAGTCACATGTCATCGATGTAAAGTTTACATAATCTCTCCCATGTATGTACCGTGTATATGCCTTTGTGAACTTTAAACAATGTTATCCTCGATAAAGATTAATCAAAGACTCATCGATGCTCAATACTTTAGTGTCCCATATGTTGCTTATGCTATGCATGGATTCATCACATAGCAACTAGGTGCAATTTAACTCCCTTTGATACAAGTACTTCACAAACTTCATCTTTGAATATTTGAGATGCGATTTATCATTTTCAATGACCTATTCTAGCACCACAAGGTACGGAGCCTAATGCATCTCTTGCGAGCATTAAAACAAGCATTTATCAATTTGAAAAATGCATTACTTACGACTGGTACCGCAATTGGATTGATAGTGACGCCTTTGCCCGAAGCTCTGTTTGCTGGTTGTAGGATTGTCATCCGCACGCGACATTCTTTACTTGGAGGCCATCGTCCGCAAGTAGACTCAAGAGATTAAGAGGGTGGAATAGATTCAAGATGGGAGAGCGAAAGAGAAGATGGTTAAATTGAGGATCGAGATAGAGGGAAATTGTGCAGCCTCTCGGGGTAACTCTTCTCTCTCTCTCTCTCTCTCTCTCTCAAGCTCTCTCTCACAATCTCTTGAAGGGGTATACTCTCTCTCTCCCTGTCTCTTGCAGCCTTTCGGGGTCTCCTTATGCTCCCTTGTGCCTCCCCATGCCTCATAATATAATGAAATAGAGAGGAGGGGATAAGTTTGAGAACAAGAGTGGAGGGACTCTTAGAAGACTCAATGATCTGATGCTCAGATCATAAATCTGATGGTTGCATTGTTTCCAAAAAGGGGGGTAAAACCCCAAGACGCTTGGTTAGAAAGCTCTTAGTTCACTCCTTCTTTTCTCTGTTCGAAGTGCTGTCTACTGCCTATAGACTGCAATGCGGTGTGCGCGATTTTGCCAGTCACTTTTCTTTATTTCTCTTTTTATAAAATCTCCAAAACTAACTAAAATATCACTTGTCTCTTCTTTTAAATGACTTTTAGTTCTATCTTTTTAGGATAATATCTAAAATATAATAGTTCCCCCCCCCCCCCAAAAGAATCTAATAATTTTGGACCATTCAAACCATACACATTAATACTAGTGATTAATATGGCTCATAAGTCTTGTTCACATTGTACTTTTCGTGAAGGGTGGCTACGGTCCTTATCAATCCGAGAAAAATGTTAGATTTATGACTCTCGATTTTTTAAAATATATTTTTAATTGAATGAAAATTATTAGCTATTAATGCTAGTTAGTTTTTACCTTAGTTAGTCTCTAGTTAGTAATCTTACTAACTTATTAATTGACTAACTAACTTTCGAACTAACCAACTAACTTTTATTGTGTGAAAATATTACAAGAAGTTGATCATTTGCTTCATGTATGTGAGTGATGCAAGTATTGTAGTCATTATTGTATATGTAGATGACTTGATCATCATGGGTGACAGTGAGATAGAGATTCGTCATCATGTAAAGAATCTTCTCAAGGATGAGTTTGAAATGAAGGATTTGGGAGAGCTAGCTATTTTCTTGGCATAGAGATAATTAGGACTTCAGAGGGTACATGATTGCCACAGAGATAGTATTCTTTGGATACATTGAAAAAGTATGGTATGGCTAATTGTAAACCAATATTGATATCTCTAGGTATCAATGCTAATCTTAGTGCATACAAGGGTGATGTGATTGGGGATCTCACTATGTATAGAAATATTGTGGGTAGCCTTATGTATTTGACGATCATTAGGCCATTCTTGAACTACATAATTGGTTTTGAGTAAATTTATGTAGCTTCTGTGAAAGCAACCTTTGGATGCAATGCGGTGCACATTGCACTATATCAAGTCTACACTTGTCTATGTATTGTTCTACGTTGTATCCAAGAAATAGCCTATAGTTTCCTATCTAATATTGAAGTAGAGTATAGGGGTACTATAATTATAGCATGTGAGGTAGCTTAGATATGCAAGATACTTATTGGTGATATGGGGTTGTAGTTGGATAAGAAGGTTATCATCTACTCTAATAATCTTAGTATCATTCAGCTAAACCAAGAATCTAGTATATCATGCACAAACCAAATACTACTTCATTCAAGGGTATATTTTACCAAGTGATATAGACTTGTTTTACATCTGTATAGAGGATGAGGCTATAGATATTTTCACCAAGGCCTTGGGATCTAAGAAGCTACAAGCTCAAGATAAGCTTAGCTCGAGGGGGAGTATTGAGATATATAGCTCCACATGAGCTGGCATCCACTATGTGCCTTGGTGATGTGATAGGACTTTACTTAATAGCACATTAGGTGATTAACATGGAGGATATACTAGTGATTCTATAACTAGACTACATCCATGTAGTCCACTTTTGGTTATTGCACATTCATTGTGCTACCTCATTTATCCTTAGCATGTTTAGAGTTAGTGACCACATGTGTATATGTTTTAGTAATTTCATATTAGTTTGTTATAAACTAAGTTTTTTTGTGTGGAAGAAGAAGAAAGAAGAGGAAGAAAAAGATATCATCCCTACTCTTCTATGTGCTCAAGTTGCCATTGTGTGTACACTACTGGTTGCTTCATCTCTCTCTCTCCTCTTGTCTGTTTATATTGATGTGACCTATTTTATCATAGTAGAAGCATTCAATGTCTTGCTTGGACCTAGATTTCATACATGACTACTCACAATCCTAGTTCTTATCTTTATATTGTTTTTTGCCTCTTTCTTCTTAAGTTGCTAATGTGTGACCATTTTTTCCTTGGTCCATGGATTTCTTATGTATTTCTTTGGCCAAAAAATACCATAATATTATTCAACTTCAGCTTACATGTTGAAGTTGAATTACTAATGTGTGTTTTAAAGGTGTCCCATGCTACAAATAAGGAACATAGCAAAATGATCCCCTTAACCTTATCTTCAAACTTTAGTTTTCGTGCTTGCATTTGATTGAATATTATATTGAACTCATTGAGATGAGAGGCAATATTAGTATCCTCCTTCAATCAAATGATTGCTTCATCAAGTGCACTTTATTTGAGGTAGTCTCCTTCTCATTTATTTTGCATAACTTTTTTCATAAGACATGTGGAGTGGTTTCATTCATAACAATAAAATAAACTCATTTTGCTAGGTGCAATTTGATAGCGTACTTAGCTTATATGTCCAACTCCTTCGAGTCCTTTCAAACATATTTTGTATCTATACCTCTTATCAGCTTCGATTGCTTCTTTTCTATAAGAAAATATTGGATTTGATTATTTCACAAGATAAATTTTGTACCATCAAATTTCTTTATGTCATAGAGTTCCTTATCTATAGTAGATTATGATGCCATTTTCACAAATAACAAGTAATTGTCAAGTAGAAGCAACCAAGAATTTTAAAAATGCACTAAAAACTTGAGAGTTTTGTTGATTACTCAATATAACCAAAACTCAGAATAACTCAAATGAACCACTAGACTTCTTTCATTGATATCATTATAGTAAAACCAAAATAATTTTTGCAAATTTGCTCATTCACAAGCACATATTATAGATTGTATCTCATAGCTAATAATATATACACATTGTATATTGCAATAGTACATACACCACAATCTCTACTTTAAAAAATACTTGCTTCATACAATAATGACTAATAGCAAACCCTAAAATCATAAAATTTAAAATATGCAATCTTTGTAAATGTTTGCAATATGATATAGCTTGTATCCCAGCAATCTATAACTTATTACCTCTATTAGGTAACTAGTATTTAGTGGATATTGTAACTTGTACCCTAATTTAGAGATTTTGAGTAAGCTATACAAAATTACAAAAAAATACAAAAAAAGCATGTGTAGTGCTTATAGGTGAAATACAGATCCCAAAATCATCTTAGATTAAAAAATGGAGCAAGTTAAGCTCTTCTAAGCTTTCTTTAAATATTTTTTGACCTCTTTTCTACATGCCAAATCTTTTTAAAATGGATGACATGAAGATATCTACTAATAGAGCTAGCTAGAGACGCCCACCAACTCTAATAATAGTTGATGGAAAAGAGAGAGAGAGACACACACACACACACACACACACACACACACACACACACACACACACACACACACACACACACACACACACACACACACACACACACACACACACACACACACACACACACACACACACACACACACACACACACACACACACACACACACACACACACACACACACACACACACACACACACACACACACACACACACACACACACACACACACACACACACACACACACACACACACACACACACACACACACACACACACACACACACACACACACACACACACACACACACACACACACACACAATGAGATATATATATACCCCAACCCCAACATTTGAAATACGAGTAACCTCTAATCAACTACGTCACAACTCACAATGTAGATTTCCTTACTACAAGACCGTGAGGACTGATTGATCCATAGATCTTCAAATAAGTAGAACTAGTTGTACCACTAGCCTACCTTAGGATTAAACTCATGGCCTCTAAGGAAGTCTTGGCCAATTCCCTCATTGATGAATGCTCTTGACAAGCTCAAATGTATTTGTTTTGTTGGATACTTGTTGTACCTTTTTTGTTATTTGAGTTCTTTGTCAAGAAACACTTTTCCACATCCTTTTGCTAAGGCAAGTCATAAAAAAATATTGGTATAATCTCAAATTTAGTTGACATACTATATTGCATTTGCTAAGTATAGTTTCTTACCATATGGGTTGATTTTTGCATTCATACATACTAATTTGGGATATCCCACCTTGTAGATTGTTGAGCCTTCCATGCATTCAACAAGGGACATGAGTGGAGCTCCTATACTTTCAAGTGTTCAACTTGATTTGATAGACTAGCCCTCATCTAGTCATTCTCTTCCCCTCTCCAAACCACCAAGTTCACTATCTCAAGTAAGAAAGCAATCGAATGATTCCAAGGTTGTAATAGACACACCTTGTGCTTCCTTGATCCAATCTAGAGTTGAGATGGTTTCACGATCTTGCTATAGCCCCCTTCACTCCAAGAGCTCAATCTATACCATAACTCGCGTCAAGCTTGAACCACCATAGCAACAAGAAGAAGAAGAAGAAGAAGAAGAAGAAGAAGAAGAAGAAGAAGAAGAAGAAGATAATGATGATGAAGATGGAAATGGATAACTCAATGAATGCTTCACCCTTGTCCCTCACACTCTCAACCTCAACCCACTCCCCCCTGCCCTCTCTCTCTCTCTCTCTCTCTCTCTCTCTCTCTCTCTCTCTCTCTCTCTCTCTCTCTCTCTCTCTCTCTCTCTCTCTCTCTCTCTCTCTCTCTCTCTCTCTCTCTCTCTCTCTCTCTCTCTCTCTCTCTCTCTCTCTCTCTCTCTCTCTCTCTCTCTCTCTCAATGGAAGCAAGAAATGAAGAAAACGTGAGCGAGAGATCAAGAAGAAATTGGAACACACATAGGAATGTTTTATACTACTTTATTTTTAGATTATATGCATTTCTTCCTTGGGCATACTTCTACATTGGGCACCCCTTTCTCTAGCTAGGCCGCCCTTGAGTTGGCTCTTTTTCCTTTAAGCACCCTACCTATATAGGTTACAAGTTATCATATGTAAAAGTCTACAAAAGTCCTTTTAGAATTACCAAGAGTAAGCTTGGCTCCCCTAAAATGACTTTGATAGTGAACAACATTGTGACTAATTAATCATTAATTTTTGAGGTAAGGTGGTCTACCCAAAAAATTCATTTTACTAACTCTTAGGTGTTGGATTTCCTCCTTTCTCTTCCTCTATTACTCTCTCTTCTTCTATTGTTGTTAAGACGGAGGTTAACATTTACCCCCCTTTAAGCCAAGCACTAGTCCCTTAGCAATGTGGGATGTGCCCTTCTGGGGGTGGCCTTGATGTGGCATCCTATTGGAGGAGTGATAGGCATGTGGGTGTAGGAGTTAGAGCTATTTTCATTGTTTTGGAGGATAGAACTTGAGGGTGTGGGGGATGGTTGTGTGATAGGGTACTATTGCAAAAAGGATGGGAGATGAATGAAGTGGAGGGTGAGAGACACCAATATCATTAGATTGTCACTTGATTGTCTTTATGGTCAATAGCATACCTATAATAGTAATCATGTGCACTCCCTAGGGTATGACTAGCCAATTCTGTCATGCAAAGTGCATGTGTAGTACAATCACTAGTTGGGCCACAAACCCTAGGCAAGCCCAAGGTGTTGACCCATAGTGACCTAATGGGTGTATAGTTATTAAACAGTGTGGTACTTAGGGTGACAGGTCTTTGGTGATAGCTGGGGGTACCTCCCTTGAGGTTCCATGAGATGGTGATGTGTGAGGAGGGGCTAGGGTTTTGTGACTCCCTAAGTTTAAGTGCATATTCTCTCTCTCTTTTCTTTGGCTTGGCTCATCTTTTTCTCTTTCATTTCTTTTTCTTACTTTCTCTTTTTGTCCCTCTTCTCTTCTTTGTTTCATTTTCTTTCATTTCCTTTTTTTTTCTTGGAATAAATGATAGAAGCTAAATTTCCTATTGAGGGAGGGCGTCCAATGTGCACTAGAGGTGGCTTTGCCTAGTAGATATACTTCACAGCTTCTTAGAGGTGGCCACTAGAGTGGCCTCTACCTAATAGATATACTTCATAGCTTCTCAAAGGCTAAAAGGAGACCTAGGGAAAAAAGGATGAGCATACATTGCAAAACTACTATTTACCATGTTCTTTAGCATAGTTGTTTGGTAGAAGGGCAACAAAATCACTCAAAAATGCAAAGGCATCAGCTATGCCTACATTCACGTTGAAAAACTAGGGCAATAGCTCATCTTTATATGGAGTGATAGGCTGATGGATAAGTTTTACCAACTCAATTGTGGGTAATTGCATGTGGTGAAGATGAATGATGGGACATGGTAGTTGGTGAATGGCCTCACAAAATTACTAAAGGGAGGTACAATATTTGATGGCTAGAATAAATAGATCTTTTCAACTCTGAGAGCTTGGTTGTTTGGAATATTTGGGAAGTTATACCTTTTACACCTATTAGCAAGAGCTCTGGTAGAAAGCCTCTATATCTTATTGATAAAGCCATTTTTGTGTTGTGTTTTCCTTGATGAGTAGTTGCACTATCCATAGGGGGACAGACCTTCTGAACTTGGGGATGTCCATATGCCTTAAAATCAAATGTTATTGCACTGATGGAATGGTGCCTCTCTTGATATTGACGTAGGGATTCATTAGGGGCTTCCTCTTTTTCTAGCCCTTGTGGCACTTGTGACATATCCAATAGGGGATCTATCACTTTTAGCATTGAAGCTTTTAGTACATTGATCATTCCTTCATACATCACATGACATTGCCCTTGTGTCATCCCTTCAACCTTAGGTGTCTCACTTGCCCCTTCTTTGTTATGAATTGGAAGTTTGGTCATTTCAATCATGCGCATCTCTTTTGCTAGTGGCACCTCCTTAGTCTTTGCTTATGGGTGAAAATCTCTACTTGATAATGGAAAGTTGTTACTATAGAGACCCATGTGCTTAATATCATCATCATCATTATCATATCCTTCTTAATTTATTACTTTAAATTCCCTCACTCCCTTCCTCCCCCTTAAATTTGTTCAAGGTAGCCATAGTGAGGCTCTGTTAGGTTTTCAACTACTCCAAGTATTCCATAGGTATTTGTATTGTAGTTTTGATGGTGTTGTTGTCAAAGCTTTCGCAAGCACAACCATTTGACTTGACAGAATGCTTATTATTTCAAGTCCTTCATTTGATTTGGCAACAGATACCTCACACATAGCCTATGCATCCTCTGAACTCATCAATCTATCCATTATTTTCCCAAACCACACAAAAGTAAGAATGAACAAATTGATAAGAGTGTAGTGAACTCAGTGCCTCAATGCCATGAAGCAAAAACTCGATGGTGGCTCCATGATGCATGCATTGGTACTTGATCCACAACCTCTACTCCATAGCTTCTGATTCAATCCACAAGCACCTAATCTTCTGCGAGAGAGGAAATGCAAACAAGGAGGAAGACAACCTAATCCCTCATGAAATCCACCTCTCATCCATGAATAGGAAGAAGAGAAGAGCAAGTGCAAGGAAAGAGCTTCACCTCTGAAGTCCCTCACTCTCACACTCTCACTCTCCCTAACTCTCAAGATGGAGCACAAGTAGATAGAACAAAAGCAAGAAGAAGAAGCATGCTCTCAAGTTTGCACACCATAAGAATGAGCTTATCCATTCACTTTCCATTTTTTATACATGGAATTTTGAGTTTGGGCTTCCACTTAAGTTGGGCACATGTCTCTCTTGTTTGGCTCTTGGCTAGCATTTCTTGGTTTATGCATACATGTTAGATTGCCACTCAAAAAAGTGAATGAAAGATAGTGTCCATGCCCTTGCTAAGGTACTAGTCTTTTTACCTAGTGGAAAATATTACAACTTGCATGGGTGCTAAGCTTGGCTTTCAATATAATATTATAGTTAATTGTGGGGTGCCCTTCACTTGATTTGCACTTCTCTTTACTTTTTTTTCCTTTACACATCTTCGCCAATTTTCTTTTCTCTCATGCTACCTTTCATCCTATGGTCTCTTGTTGCATTCTATCTTACAGTTAAGATTACCCCCTTCTAGATGAGTACCGGTGCCATGGCACTCTTTATCAAAGATAGCATGTTGTGGCTTACACCGAAGACGAAGAATGTTAGGTGCAGTCAGGGCTGCATGATGAGGAGAGTGGTGGTTGTTGCTGGAACTTAATTCGGATATTGAAATCATTGGAAGGTCTTAATATGGAAGTTGGATTTGTTTTTCACTTTGGATGCCAAGAAGAGAGTAGTAATGTGGATTGATTGTAGGTCAAGAAATTAGGATCTGCTATGGCAAGCCATTTGGAATCAATTGGAGTGCTAGTTGAAGTTGGGTAGCACCAAGAATGTTGGCTCAAGGTAGAAGCTGCAAGCCACTATATTTTCTTGTACTTGCAAGGGCAAACCTCTTGTGCTCTCTCTCTAGGATAGTGCTAGTTGGATTGCGTGCATAGGATGTATGTATGGATTGGAAGATGGGTTGAATGCAAGGCAAAAGCTAGAGTGTTGTACCACACTTGAGATCCAATTTGTGTGTAGATTATAGTGTGATTATTGAGAGTGCAAGGGCTTACATATGCTATTAAAAGACACTTTGATGGCTTTAGTTTGCCGACCATTAATGAAGTAGAGCACCTATTATTAATGGGTAGGTGATGGGAAGTATTATCGTTGCTATTGAGGAATAGAGGAATCGATGGGGCATCATGAGGAAAACCTCAAAGTATTGTGTGGCCAATGGGGTTCACATTCATGGATAGGATGATAGCGGTTTCTTTTAGTGAATAGAGATTACCATCCTCAATAGGAGTGCAACATTGAGTGATGTCTAGATGACTTACTGGTTGTCATGTTTCTTGTATTGTTGTCAAATTGTGAGAGATTGGAAAAGACTAGAAGAATTTGTGCAAGTGACTTAGGAAGATAGGACTAGAAGAATTGAGTGGCTTCTATCTTCCTTAAGTTACATGCACAAATTGAGTGGCTTCTTGTAATTCTTTTAAGGATAATAGTCCTTGGTTAGTTCAAAAATTTGATCTACCCATATAATCACCTAAATATTCTACATTCACTTGATAAAAATATGAGAGTATGTGCAATCGATGTGGTTCAAAATCCATTGATAGGGCTCTATTTGAAAAAGTACCACTTACTTGAGTCTAATCATCTTGACTTGGATTGTGGTTATCTCTACTTGATAGTCATTGTTTATAAGGTGTGCATTTTTTCTCTTTTTAAAATTTAAAAAAAATAAAAATTAACATAATCAAATAAAACTTTGGTTTTTGTACACAATCATTGAAAACATTAATCAATTTATTTACATGTTTATAACTACAAATCCATGTCACTTTGAGATGTTAAAAGCCTACTCTAGTGTAGTGCAAGCATTGAGGATTCATGGAACTTTTCTAGGAAGGATAAGTATTGTGCAACATTGAGTAGTATTGTTCCTTGTCCTAGTCTACTAGCAACATGCAGTTCCTCTTCCATTAAACTTTGTCAAGTAGGGGACATTTTAGGATGGGTCCTACTAAAACCATACCATGGATAGTAGCAAGTATGTGGAAGAAAGTAGGGGCTACATAGATTGGGCCTCTTTGAGACTGCCATATGGTGAGATAGTCATTAGTTCGCCTCCAAGTTCATCCATCTAAGCTAGAGTATTAAACCACCATTTCTCAAATTGGTTTTGTTCCCTAGCATGTTGTTTTCTCTTTTTTATCTCAAGCACACCATGCTAACAAAGCACTTCATTGAATGTAATTGTTAAGTGTTGTTCATTGGCTTCCTCATCAAAGATATGCTATAGAATATTGTTTAGAATCTCATCATAGTTCTTGCCGAGATGTTCTTGCTCCTTCCAAGTCAATGGATAACCTAGATATTCCTCATGTTCTTTAGGCAATGTGCCCATGCCAACATGGACATAGATACATGCAAGCAACTTCAACCTAGCATCCAATTTTGTGAGACACTTAGTCATGGCAACAAAGAAAACATGCTTAGAAAATAGGGACATGACTATCAAGTAGAGATAACCACAATCCAAGTCAAGACGACTAGACTCAAGTGGTACTTTTTCAAATAGAGCCCTATCAATGGATTTTGAACCACATCGATTGCACATACTCTCATATTTTTATCAGGTGAATGTAGAATATCTAGGTGATTATATGGCTAGATCAAATTTTCGAACTAACCAAGGACTATTGTCCTTAAAAGAATTACAAAAAGCACCACTGAGCAATGAAGGCCTACGTGGAACACATAATTGAAGGGACTTTAAAGACCACATCTGCAAGATCATGCTCCATATGCAAGTTTGCCTCATTATCATTCGTTTAGCTACTCTCTCTACCAATAAACCTAGAATCCAATTTTGTGAAACAAACCTTTGTCAAAGTCATGACTAATGTTGAAGGTTCTAATTGTTGCTTTGGGCTTTAGTTTCGTACGAGGTTTGGAGCAAGATTGAAGGAGTGTAGGATTGCTTGTGCTTTCATGATTCTTTTATTTATCTTGAGTATCAAGGGCCACTATGTCTTATTCCTTATTGGATGTGATAGGTGTAGTCACAACTAATGGGTGTGACTATTCTATTTCCAAACTTGATTGGATATCATGTGCCTTGTTATCTATGGATTGAGTTCTATCTGCAAACAGTTGGAAGCACCTGTTTCTTGGAAAGCTTGGAACTCTCAAAAGCATTCACAATTCACAAGTTTAGCACTTTTGGGAGAAGCGGGAATGGGGATATCTATGGATTGGTTGTGTGTCAAGACTAGCAACTTCTTGCTTAGTTTTATGAAATCCTGTTTTGTGGCTTTTGTAGTTGCTTGATATTGTAGTTGTTTCTTTAGATTACTTTTCTTCCTCTTGGACAATGAAGGTGCAAAATTAGGGGATTATGTGACTTCACTTGGTTTGACAATTGTATTATTAGTCAGCTCATTAGTGATCTCTTCTCCTTTTATCTCCTCATGGAGCTTTCCTTATGTCAAGTTGAATAATGTTGCTAGGCTACAGTGATTTGATTGCCTCTTATTTTGGAGAGTCAAGCCTTTCTATTGTTTCTTTTCATTAGGCATATTAATTATGGGCACTAGCAATTGTTTCTATTTAGTTGCCTACTCTGGGCTTCATCATGTTCAATTATGAAAGGCTCGTGTTAAGCCTCAGATGAACAAGGTGGAAAATCTAAAAAATCAAAAGAAGGCAAGGCCAAGGCAAAAGTGGAATGGAAGGAGAGCACAAGAAGTGTAGAAAAATCCTAAATCAAGGAGAAATGCACACAAGAAAAAGCGTGAGGCAATACTTTTGTAAAAGAGCACAAGGCGCACCATTATTTATTTTAAGAGCACAGGCTCTCACACGCGCAAATTGTAAATGTAGATGGGCAGTAGGAAGGAAGCTAAGAAGATAGGAGGACAATTGGAAAAAGGGCCGATCGGTCATGTAAAAAAGGGGATAAGGAGATGACCGCCCAAAAGGGATTTGGGGCTTTGTATATAAAGTTCAAAAAGTGAATGAGAGGTCATTCTTTGGTGTGTGAAAAAGTGGATTCGTCTTCTTCTTCTCTTCTTCTCCTCTCTTGCTTGCTTGTGAGTGCTTGAGGGAGGGAGTGAGCTTGTGAGAGTGAGGGATCTTGGAGGTGAAGCTCTCCACCATCCTCTCTCTTCTTCCCCTTTCTCTTCTCTCGTCTCACACATGGATACGGAGGATGGAGCTTCAAGGAAGCGGCATGAGGATGCTTGAGCTCGCATTTGGACCATCCATACTATACACATTAACACTAGTGATTAATATGGCTCATAACTCTCATTCACGTTGTAACTTCCGTGAAGGGTGGCTATAGTCCTTGTCAATCCGAGAAAAATATCGAATTACGACTCTCAGTTTCTTTTATATTTTTAATTAAATAAAAAAAATTAGTTATTAATGCTAGTTAGTTTTTACTTTAGTTAGTAACCTTACTAACTTGTTAATTGACTAACTAACTTTCAAACTAACGAACTAATTTTTAATTTCTTGGAAGTATTATAGTTCAAAACTCAACATAACCACAACAATGAAATCAAATACCAAAGTAAACTCAATTGATCGAACACAAATATATATTGCTATATGAAAAGAATAATATAATTATCTCAACAAATATGGATAGTGATACGGATATAGTACTTAGGGAATAACTAATGAGGGATCACAGAACCTTCATGAACTCAAGAAAATTGAGGAATACAAGACAATGGTTGTACTACTACACAGACGTTGAGACTTAGCATAAAACAAGAGCTAGCTCTGCTACTAGATTGCACTTAGGATGCCAGTCACCAAAAGGGACTCACAGAAGGTCTTGAGAGCATGGGAGCCCTTTGCCTTCAAATCCTTATTTCCCTTGGATACTTGATCCTTGAACTCTTGGACTGTGCAAGCCTTGATCTCCTCACTCCCTTCCTTATATAGCATATTGCCTATTGTGATATTCTCTCTACTACCAATGTGCCATGCCAGATGGTCTTCACTACTCTTGTGTGTCTTAGTTCATTAATGTACTACTAGTGACTCCTAGCTTTAAAGGGCACTAACTACCACCACCTTTAGCACTGGCACACAAGGTGGAATCGATCAACAAAATCACTTTTTTGCTGATGTTATCTTCATCCTCTATGTCAAATGCATCATCCTAATCAATCTAGTTTGGGGGAGAAGGTGGGGTGATGGGGGCTGGAGGAAAAATGGGAGGTAGTAAGGGTTGAGGTGGATTGGGGTTTAGAGGAGGCCAGAGGTGGGGTGCTATTAGGTCAAGGGATTGGTGTCAAAGTGGGGGAAGTGGATTATACTAGAGGTGGCGCTACTCCAGTCAAAGATCCATGTGAGTCTAAGAGGGGAGGCTATGAGACATTGTGGTAGATGAGCTCAACCACTAGCTTCTCTAGGTAGAAGGATCTGACCTAGATTTGCTGCTGCAATTGGTCATGCTTGAAAGTAAGACTAGGTAGTCCTAGACTCCTTAAAGTTCTAGTTTATGCCTAGACTTGGTACTAAGAAGAGCATGGATATGATACCATCCCTTGAGGGAGAGGGCTTTAAACTTGGTGAGATGGGCCTAGATTTGGTTAATATCAACTAACTTGAGGATATCAGAGGTGCCAACGAAGGGATCTTTAGAGAGTGGATCATCACGATTAGAATCTCTACCTCCCTCATCCTTGCATAGTTCCCTCTTGCCGCTAGCATTGGGTTGGAGATGGGTACTTTGGCCATATCTTGGTGCAAGGCATAGATCCATTGAATCCTAGCTCGAATAAGAAATATTGACCTTCTTCATCTCCTGAGTAACTTTGACCCACTCTTCCTTTGGATTGTAATACCAAAGAAAGTTGGATTCTACCTTCCAGTCCCATTAGGTCTAGCACTACCTATTATACCACCTAGATTCTCTCCTCTACTTCAGTATTTCATTTCTCTAGTGCTTGGTAGTGCTCCACCATGAGCTACCACTTTCGATCAATAGATCTCGTGCCAGTGTAGGATTCAAAGAAGTCAAAAGACGAGGGTTACAGAGATGCATCCTCCTTGATTAGGATACTGATGGGAGGATCCTCCATGGTAATCTATTTACCTTTACTGGTAGGCAGGGGGTAGTTGGCTACAATTAGTTATTCCCTTGGTGGTCGGTCTACAAGGATCTGGAGTATGGATAGTTTGGTATGAGATATGGCAGCAAGTTTGAACTTGGTTGTGGATCCTGACGCAAAGTGGGAGTGAGTGGGAGCAGAGCCAGTAGGGGCAATTTCACCATGCTATGGTGGATGGGACAGAGTTGTAGTGGGTTGGTGGGGGAGAAAACTTTTCTTTGGAGTCTAAGTCATAGGGTCTGCTGCTAGGCAAAGGTGGAATCTTGGATCAAGAGTCCATCATGGTGGCCAAGAGATAATGTCAAAGCTTTTTTTATCATTCAAGCTACTCCACTTCATAGTCACGTTTGAGTTCTTGAATTATCTCAAGGGAGAACAGGGTTGCACTATGCAAGTTCTCTGCTTTAGTTGCATGCACTTGGAAAAAACATTCTCTTGCTCCAACTATGGCACTTTTCTCCTAACATCATTAGCAAAGACTAGTTGTGCCTATTGGCATACCTCCAACTGAGAGCGGAATTTTGGGGCTGGAAATTGCTTAAAAATAGCTAAAAATTATGAATATCAAGGGAAAAATATCCAATGTCAAAGGCGGCGGCCGATTTTAAGCGTCAAAGTGCTCTAAGGACGCCCGGCGACACTTGCGGATTTTTAGTAATTTTCCCATGCACCTGTGCCGGTCAATGGAGCTGTCAGTCAGTGTGGGATGCCGAGACGAGCTCACAGAAATTTTCAGAACTGGATTCGGACGCCGTATGCGTGAGAGGCCGGGAAAAGGGCCAAAAGGCCCGGTCAAAATTGGGGAGGTGCCCAAAAGGAGAAGTGAAGGGGTGCCTTTGGGGAGGGGCACCCCCTCCCTCAAAAAAAAAAAACGACGATTAGGGGGGGTGGCGTGCTGCAGAGCCGTCGCGATAAAAACGCCCCCCCCCCCCCCCCCCCCCCCCCCCCTCAATGCAGATTTTTGTTGAAGAAGAAGCCATGGAACAGATTACACGAGGCAACTACATTGTTTTCACGCTCCGTATCGCTCCGTTCCGCGCGAGAAATGGCAGCCTGTAGAGGGAGAGAGAAAATCAGTCTTTCTCTCTCCTCCCTCTCTCTCCTCTAAGGGGGGATTCATGTGGGAAGAGAAAGGAAGAAGAAAGAATGGTGGAGGTTTATCCGGCATCGATCGGATTGCTCCGCGGGCTGGAAATGGTGACGTGTGATCGTCATGAGCATGAAGTGCTACTGATTTTCAGATTTGCAGCCATGGACATGAAACCCGAGACACGCAAATAAGCGGTAATTCAATTTTTTCAAAGGAAATTTGAGATTTCATGGCTTTTGATTGATAAAATGTTGTTCATGTGGGCTAAAAATTGTTTATGTTGCTGTTTTCTATGAGTATTTGTTGATCATAACCAGAAAATCAGAAAAAACATGCATCTTGTGGCCCAAAATAATACACTAAAACACGTAAAATATAGAAAACCAAGGGAAAATGATGTTTTTGAGCATAAAAATGGAAGAATAAATAGGAACACCAACTAAATTTTCATGTTTGTTGCAAGAAGGAACTAAGGGCCACAGCCCATAACCTATTTTGAATTTTTAGTAATTAAAATAATGCAAAAAATAAGGAAAAATACAAGGAAAATAGAGAAAAACCACTAAAAATAGGGAAAAAATGCATTGTGGGTGCGGAAAATTAATGGAAAATAAGAACAATGTTTGTGAATGTTTGTGGGGACTGAAGTATGAGGATTTGCCTCAGTTCAGCCCCACCTTCTTGTTCTAGTGTGTTTTTTCCACTTTTACACATAAAATGATGGCAAAATGCCTTACAAATCTATACAACAATGCAACATTTGATCGATGGGAGGGTAGAGTGGTTAAAATGTGTCTACATGTGGAGTAAAATGATGAAAAGATTTTTGGTTTTTGTTTGCATGCCATATAGGTCGGTGCATAATTATAGAATGAGAGCCTAGTAGCACGAGGGTTTCCTCGGTGCTAGGTTCGTGCAACGTCGCATAAGAACGGTAGCTGAAAACCATTAAAAGGATGTTTTCCACATGTGCACAATATTGATTTTATAATTGTCTGAGCACTTAGCATCCACAATATGCATAAATCATGGAAATATTTAAAGGTATCAGAAATCCTAGATGCACAACAATTGCTTTCATTAGGACCTTGACCCACGTTGAGTGAGAGACAGGACACCCTAAGCCATAGGCTAGGCATGGGATCTAGGGGAAAGAGAAGTAAGGACAATGGTACATTCCTGTATACGATTAAATGGTATCTTGAGTAGATTTTGTGCGAAATGTATTTATATGTTGAGCGACGCACCGAGGGGCCAATCCCCAAGGTGTAGGAGAGTCGCAAAGGGGTGGCGGCATTCAGCCGTTGGAGAACCCCCTATGTCTGTGCTTCGTGCCATTAGGCAATGTTAGAAATGAGGGATCTAGAGCATGACATAACCGGAAGCTATGGAGGATGGAAGGAGAAGTGTAGACTCATGATGGAATGGACACTGTTTGTTACACAAGTGAATTAGGTTCCAAGATTGAGACTTGGACTCATAAACACAATCTTGTGTATGTGGACAATGACATTGACACTTTACTGAAATGAAAAGAGTACTATCATTTCATTAAGAAAGGAAGCAAGTACAATGCTTTATAGGAAAGTAGGAAACTGCAGTAGGCACTATTGTGCATATGGGATAAGTTAGCCTGCATATCCTTGACCCTGAGATTCCATACAAAGAGGCTGTTTGAGTGTGATTGCTGATTCTCAACACCCCTCCTCAATCACAACTAGGAAAGGCACAAAGTGTGTAGAGGCTGTAATGAGAACCACCTGCAAAGTGTGGGTATACCACAGACATGGCAAAACACCAGAGGCTGTTGCAGAAAAAGCTAAGTGTGGGTACCATAAACATGGTGGACATCCAGAGGCTGTAACAGGGGCCTCACAAAGTGTACAGGGACTATAATGCCAAGTTACATAAGGAGTTTACAAAGCTTATGGCAGGAAGCATTAGGGTAAGGAAAATACAAGGCTATTAAAACAATCTATCAGAATTATGAGAGTACAAGGACTGATGAGTCTTGTCCTTCCGATCCTGGTGATCTTCATCTTCTTCTTCCTTTGCTTCATTTTCTTCTTCTTCTTTGACTGCGACTAGATAGGCCTTTTGGGATCTCTTTCTTGCGTGGCAGAACTTCTCGGTGTGTCCGGTCCTTTTGCAGAAGTCACAAAAGAGCTGATCTTTCTTGCCTTTGTACCTGTTGCCAACATATAATGCATGCTCATCTCTAGAGGTACTTGGTTCTTCCTTAGTTTTTAGCTTCTTTTCTTCTTCTAACAGTGATGCCTGGATATCAACAAGTTCAGGATTTGGCATGTTGATTAAAGTTGTTGATACGTTATTATATTCAGGAGGCAAGCTCTTAAGTAGAACACCGATGCAAACATCTTCATCCATTTTAATGTTGATTCCTGCAAGTTGGGTTAGGAGTCCTTCCATGTAATTAAGATGTGTGGCAAGTGATGTGCTGGACTTCATTTCAAGCCTGAAGAATTCAATTAGGAGACCATACTTTGATGATTTAGATTGTGCACCGAACAGGGTGTCAAGTCTTTTCCATGTATCCTGTGAGGTCTCACAGTTATCCACATGATGGATATAACTGTCATCCAGCTCCAATTTGATAATGGCCTGGGCTCTGTCATCATTCTTTTGCCAAGTAGTTGCAAGGTCTGCGTCCCGCGGTTTCTTCTCTTTGCCATTTGTGATGGCCCAGAGACCCTTCTTCATCAGAATGAGCTTGATGCGGGTTTGCCAAGTGTGGAATCCGACTCCTTTGAATCGAGCATTTGGCGAGTCTTTGCCCATGTTGGATTTACGGGAACAGTAGCAAATCAACTTCAGACTTTATTAGATTTGAGCAACAGAAGAATTGATTGAGAGACACAAGTGCTAAAAAGCACTAACTGAGTGTCAATGAATACCAAATCTGCAAAAGTCTTTTTCTCCAAGTGATCTTCCCCTTCTTGATTTGATGCTGATGTCTTCAGATCTGAGTGACAGTACTTTAACGAACTTCAGAGAGTATTTCTCAGTGATTAAAATCACTGTTGATAACTTCAGTGAGAGAAACAGTGAAAAATGTCAAGATTTTGAAGCTTTTGGCTATGGCTGACTTTTAGGGTTTCTGAGGCAGCCCTGGTTTTTTACAGATTGTGGGAGCTGTGGTTGACCATTTTCAAAACTTTTTTTATGAAAATGTAGCTCTCATGATGCTCTACCAAAGCCCCATAGCAATCGACTAGATCACGTCGCGTGCAGGCGGGCAGAATCGAAAATCAGAGACGGGCGCAGATTTCGGCCAGATCTGTCGATTTCTTCAATGCCGTCGTGTATGGACTCCAATGTCGTCATGTATGGTGCCACGCTGCAGCGCCTTGAGGTGTAGAGCAATCCCCCAGAAGGAATCGAAAGCTGATTCAGCTTCTATGATGAGATTGGAGTGCTCAAAGGTGGGCAGGTCAAATCTGGCTATGGTGGACCAAAAAACAGAGATTAAGAATTTGAGCAATGCTGAGCTGTGGTTAGGGCAATGTTGAGTTCTGAGTTAACACAGAGGAGCTATGGAAGCATAGGAATACTTTCCCAGAAGGAGTCACAGCAAGATATGACCTGTGGACAGAGATCCAGGAGCTTGAAGCAGGCAGGGTGCAGGGTGGCTATTGCTGCCAAGCAGTCCAAGATGAGAATGAAGTTGAAGATGAAGTCATGTACCCAAGCTGAGCTACCTAGAGTTGAAGAGGGACTGAGAGAGAGCAGAGGAGAGCTTAGCCATGCTCAACCCGCTCTGATACCATGTTAGAAATGAGGGATCTAGAGCATGACATAACCGGAAGCTATGGAGGATGGAAGGAGAAGTGTAGACTCATGATGGAATGTACACTGTTTGTTACACAAGTGAATTAGGTTCCAAGATTGAGACTTGGACTCATAAACACAATCTTGTGTATGTGGACAATGACATTGACACTTTACTGAAATGAAAAGAGTACTATCATTTCATTAAGAAAGGAAGCAAGTACAATGCTTTATAGGAAAGTAGGAAACTGCAGTAGGCACTATTGTGCATATGGGATAAGTTAGCCTGCATATCCTTGACCCTGAGATTCCATACAAAGAGGCTGTTTGAGTGTGATTGCTGATTCTCAACAGGCAATATGTAAGGGACTCCCTCTGAGGAGTAGTGGGTGAGAGAAGAGTGGATTACAAACGACGTAATACAAACGCAAGATATTTAGGAAGGCAATGTGTGTGTCATCAATGCTCCTGGCCGCGAGGCCGTGGGGTTGTTGAGCGTTTGAGATAGAGGTCCGGCTAGTGCACGAGCCAGTGCCGGCCCGTTCTAGGTTCCATCAGTGGTGTGTCTGCCGGGAGCCGCTTAAAAGTGGCGATCCTCGAATCTTGGTTGTCTAGGGACCAACTAGCATTTTATGCCAAAGGATACTGTGATTGATCCGTTATTTATCGATAAGCATCGTCTAGCAGAAATCCAAAAGCAAGAGAGAGACGAAAGAGCTAGGCGACGTGCTGAAATTTTCAGGAGATATTCCCCTAAGCGTAGCAGTGCTGAACCCTTACGAGGGAGTGGATCTAGTGGTCTTGGTGCCACAAGCAATAAGTTAGGAGAAGGTGGAAGCTCTAGTGCTCCCCTTTCTTCCATAAGCCAGTCTACATCAAGTGTGGGAGGTGTAACCCCACCGTCCCCTATTCCTAGTGAAAATCCAATCCTCGTCATGGCGCAGCCTATTGCAATTCCAGCAGGAACGACGGATTTGCCGGCTCTAGGTTACCCGCTACCCATTTTTAATGGGTTAGTTCAGGAAGATGCGGAACTCCACATTAGGGAGTTTCAAAAGCTGATGTTTAACTGTCGCATCCAAGAAGAATGACATTTAATTATGTTCTTCAACATGACTCTCAAAGGAAGAGCCGCTATATGGTATCATGGTTTAGAAGCCGGAACCATATTGAATATTGATTCATTTTATGGAGCTTTTCGAAGGGAATTTGCCCCTGAAAGGGGTAGGCAATATTGGTTGCGTGTACTCAACGTGACCCACCAAGAACCACAAGAGGATATTTGTGCTTATGCGAAGAAAATAAAAGAGGTTTTCCGTAAGTTGGACACCTCTATTCCTATCCCCGCAGCTGCCCAATTGCAATATTTCCTACATGGTTTGGACTTTAACATCCAATTGCAGTTGAGTAGTGTCCCCTTGGGGGATATAGATACTGCCATTACACGAGCATAAGAGGTGGAATCCCGACTACAAGCAGCCTATGCTTCTCGAGGCAATTCGAATATGGGTTTAGTATTGGGAAACAATATGGCGATGGCCAATGGCAGTAGTGGCCAAGGGATAGCGATGGCTAACCCTAATGGGAGAGGGAACATGATGCAGAATGTCCCTTTATTACCAGCTCCCCCTAGCATGTCGATGCCTACGGGCAGTCAAATGGCTCCAAATGGTGGAGGCCAGGCGGTCAATTCTAATACCATGCTTGTGGCTCAACAACCAGTGCCTAATCGAATTGTTAGACCGATGGAACGACATGGTAATGACCAAGGCTATGAGTCGAGTGCTTCCAATGTTCTTGGCGAGGTTAAGGACATGATGAAGCATTATACCAACATGATTACGGAGCAGTATCGGCAAATAGCCGTTGATGTCAACTTCCTTAAAAAACAACAAAATTTGATAGGAAGTAGATACCCAGATGAGGGTGCACCTTCGAGGTTTAGCTGCAAATGGTGTGGTGGGCAACACTATCCAAGAAATTGCCCAAATGTTAAGTGCGACATCTGTGGAAAATCCGGCCATTTAGCAACTACTTGCTAGAGTAAGATCAGTTCCCTCCAGTGAGGTAGTCGGCAACCAGGGCCTGTTAATCATCGTGTGCAAGGAAATGATTCCCAGCGAGAAGACGGGCCTAAACAAGTACTTCAATGACCAAAGACTACAGTGGAGGAGCTACCCAGTGGTAGTGGGGTTATTTTGATTGAGGTTGTACGCGTTAATGATGCTGAAACCTCTAATCTGTGAGTTGTTCTTACAAGAGGTCAAAAGGGTAGAGAAGCCGACAAGGATAAGCCTGTCGACGGAAACCCTAAACAAGGCGACAAAGGAACACAAGTTTTGGATCCTGCAATGGAAGGGGGACCTTTGAAGCCCGTGGAAAGTAAAGCCGATAAGGAATCACCAAAGAAGAAGGTGAAAGTTAAAAAAGAGGCAATAAAGCCGGTTCAGCGACCTAAAGAGCGGATGGTTTGGCGTGAAAAGCGAGCTCTATCGAACTATCATGAATTCGATTTGGCGAGCTCTCTTTGTGAAGTCAAGCAGGATGTGAATCTTTTGCAGCTGATTAAGCTTTCTCCAGGAGTACGCAAGGAATTTAGAAAGATCCTCCGTACCGGTTATATCGTAGAACCTTTGGGTATTGCGCGAGTTGGTGATGATTGGTTCGAGCATGCTGAGAAGCATTGCCCAAGGGTTGGAGCCTATGTCGAAGGGATATTAGTAGATTATGCCATTGTCGTCACAGGATCATCTGTTAACATTATGAGTTCTGAACTCATGGAAAGGTTGGGTCTTGCGATCCAGAAAGATACCTCCACAATTCTCAGAATGGCATATGATAGTTTGAGGCAGCCGGAAGGCTGCATTACTAAGGTCCATGTCATTGTTGCAAATGTAGAATGCCTGTTGGACTTTAGGGTGATTCGTTTGCAGGGCGTCCAAGTTACCAAGTATTACTCAGACAACCTTGGATCTTGCAAGCGGACTGCCAAGTAGATATACCCGCCGGTCAACTAATATTCGGCAGAGGTGCCCAGCGTGTGGTGGTTGATGCTTATCCTGAGTCCCCGCAGAGTGAGAGAGCTCCTCTATCCTCTACAGAATTGGAGACATTAGAAGATTTATCGGCCAGTGAGACATCATCGAGTGATGAGTCCAAAGAGGGATCCACCACGGAAGACATCTATCAGATCACTTTGAACGAGCCGATAGAGGGCCAAGATCGTATAAGAGATGCAGATGTTATCGAGCTAGACCTTGGTACGCCTGATGATTCGTGGCCAATCAAATTAGGTTCTATGCTCAACACAGCAGAAAGGGAGGACTATGTGGCCTTGATTCAGGAATTCCGTGATATCTTTGCCTGGAGTAATGATGAGTTGAGGGGCATTCCTCCTAGTCTTGCTGTTCATACAATTCCGTTGAAAGAGGGCAGTCGTCCTGTACGACAGAAAGTAAGGCGTATGCCTTTCGAACTGAGGGACGGGCTGTTTGAAGAGTTACAGAAGCTTCGGAAAGCAGGTTTGATTTTTCCTATGCAACACACGGAATGGTGTTCGCCAGTTGTGATTAGAAAGAAGAAAAATAATCAAATTCGATTATGTGTAGACTTTAGGGAGCTGAATAAGCAGACAGTTAAGGACTATTACCCGTTGCCATTTATTGACTAGATTTTGGATCAATTAGCGGGTAGGGAGATATATTCGTTTATGGATTGCTTTGCAGGATATAACCAGATGGCAATTGCAGAAGAGGACAAGTTGAAAACAACTTTTATTACTGTATTTTGTACTTTTGCGTACCATGTGATGGCCTTTGGTTTATGCAATGCACCTGGTTCGTGGCAACAATCAGCAGATAAGACATTCGGTGATATATCCCCTAAAGAGTTGAAGGGGTTTATTGATGACTTAGGGGCCGCCACCGTGAGAGGAAGGCAGTTGATCATTTTAAGAAAATGCTTTGAGCGCAATAGACAATTTTGCATCGCCCTAAACCCACGGAAGTGTGTTTTTGGAGTACCTTATGGGCTATTGCTAGGTCATGTGGTCAGTTCGGTAGGAATTGCGACAGACCCCGAGAAGGTCAAAGTTATAGTTGCCATGGGTCCACCACGCACTTCGAAAGAAGTTCATAGCTTTCTGTCTTCGGTTGGTTATTACCGTAGATTCATAAACGCCTTGGCAGAAAGAACGTTGTCACTTACAAATCTATTGTCCTTTAGCTGTTTGTTTGTATGGAGCGACCCTTGTAAGGTAGCATTCGAGGATGTGAAATAGGAGCTAGCAAGAGCTCCCGTTTTAAAAGCACCTAAAAGAGGTGAGGTGTTCTATATATTCTCAGCAGCCACCATGTATAGTATCAGCTCTGCTATTTAGCCCAAATTTGGGAAGATAAGTGGTATCATCCGATAGCTTTTGCTAGTCGGAAATTGGGTATTTTAGAGATCAATTATACCTACATGGAGAAGTTGTGTCTAGCGATGGTCTTTGGGACCAAGAAATTCAGGCATTATATTCTCTATGAGAAAGTCATGCTTTATACGAAGGAGGAGGGACTTCGATTATTGATGAATAAGCTACAGCCACCTGATCGTCTAGCGAAGTGGTTAATCACTTTGCAGGAGTTTGATTATGAAATCCGTAGTAAGCCACCAAGGTTGCAAGGCATCGTGGAATGTCTTGTGGACTTTGGGGAGCCGAAAGAATCTGTGGCTGAAGGTAGTAACATGGAGTTGTTATTTAAAATAGATACGGCATCTATTCCCTCCTGGTACGCTGCAATAACACATTATTTATCGACGGGAGAGGCGGGATCCAAATTATCTAAAGCTGAGAGAAGGAAAATTAAGCAGCAAGCGTTAAAGTTTGCCTTGATCGTAGGTACATTATATCGACAAGGGGTTGATGACATCTATCGCCGATGTGTGATGCCTGACGAGGTGCCATTCATTTTGGAAGAGTGCCATGATTCTGCTTGCGGCGGCCATTTTGCTGGACGGCTTATAGCACAAAAGGCTTTAAGAGCAGGTTATTGGTGGCCTGCCATCTTCCAAGATGCGTTTGCGTATGTTAAGAGATGCGATATTTGTCAACGACATGATAGTCGAGAGAATAGGAAACGACCACTCACCCCTATTATGGCGATACCTCCATTTGAGAAGTGGGGAATAGACTTTGTGGGTCCTATTACTCCGTCGTCGACTGCGCAAAAGAGGTATATCATTGTAGCAACTGACTACTTCACAAAGTAGTCAGAAGCGCGTGCAACAAGGAAAGATGATGCTAAATAAACTGCTAGTTTCCTTTTAGAGCAGATAATATGCCGTTTTGGTCCGCCGAAAGAATTAGTGTCGGACCGTGGAACCCATTTCCTGAATAAGGTGATCAAAAGTTTGACAGAGACTTGGCAAATCAAGCATAACAAGACAACCCCATATAATCCGCAAGCCAATGGGCAAGTTGAAAGCACCAACAAGCAGCTTGTGGGCATCCTGTCCAAAATTGTGTCGGAAAAGAAACGAGATTGGGATAAAAAGTTATACGTGGCAGTGTGGGCCTATAATACGACCTTCAAACGAGCCACTGGCCATTCCCCGTTCAAGTTAGTATATGGGGAGGAGTGTGTCTTGCCTTTAGAGATTGAGCTGCCGACTATTCGGTTTGCCATCAATCATTCTTTGAGTGACGAAGACACACTTTTTGAGCGCTTGACGACACTGGCACATTTAGATGAGCTTAAGCTGCAGAGCTTATTGCACCAAGAAGTGGCGAAGCGCCGAATGAAGCAGCTACACGACCTTAAAGCCAAGAAATACACCTTCAAGAAAGGACAGCTTGTTCTGTATTATGACACACGACGTGAATTATTTCCAGGCAAGCTAGAGCCCAAATGGGACGGGCCCTATAGGATCGTTAGAATAGGAAACAATAAATCCACAGTCTTGTTAGCTGACCTTGAGGGGATAGAATTTAAAAATAAGGTTAATCTTAATAAGATTAAACCTTATTATTTCTGATTGCACTAATACTATGACTGCCTTGCAGGTCTAGGCGAGATCGATCAAATATCTACAAGGAAACCGTGATAGAGGTTGATGGGTCGTCTGATCCCTTATTTAGAACACCCATATTTAGAACAGAGGTATCATCAGGGAAAGCTCATTTGGTGGAGCAAAGGATACAAGGTGACTGAGCAAGAAGGCGGGACATTTATTTGGGAGATCAAGGTCTTCTGCCATCACTGCCTACAAATTTTGACGAGCATCCCTGTTGAATTCAATGATGACGGAGGGATGGAGCCTACAATCCAGCCGTTGAATATGCTGAATTTTGATTACCATAATTACGAGTAGAGTTCCGGATGGCGGGATATGTAAACCCTTTATGGACGTACACCTTGTACTTTGATGGGGCGTCCAGGGGTGCATGCAAAAAAGGAAGTGTAGGAGTTGTCATCCGAGACCCTTGACGACGCATTGTCATGAAGTTAGCTGCTTATCTCGGGGTGAATTTTACCAATAATATGGCAGAATACAAAGCCCTGATTATGGGTTTGAATATTGCAAAGAAGGTTGGTATACGCCAGTTATTGGTGAAAGGGGACTCTCAGTTGGTTTTAAATCAACTCAATGGGATGTACATGGTACGAAACCCCATCCTTTGCATGTACCATCATACTGCCATAGCCCTGCTAGACGAATTTGATAGAGTGTCTTTTCAGCTGATTCCACAAGATTGGAATCAGTTTGCCGATTCATTGGCTAATCTTGCGTATGAAGAAGACCTCTTCTTTAATTGTGGCCCTTGTCCCAATATATCTATTGACGATGAGACAAGACCTGGTCGTTTGTGGGGTATGCTTTCTGAACATGCCCTCTTTGGCAGACGATGGTTGATCTGGGTGATGCAGAGGGTAGGCGAGACTCATCTACCTTTATTATCTTGGACACATAGACTGATTAGATGACATGTGATGCGAACACCTCTTGCGATATAGGCAGGAGGGATGGGTCATAATTTAATGCACCTAGTTTAGGGCCTCGAGCCTCTGTTCCCCTGGGAATGGTATGCTTTGATGTCTATCATAGTTGTTTCTAGGAGGATGTTATGCGGAGTCATGTTTGATTTCATTAGGCCAAGAGGGCCATTTCCCTGTCTAGTGCGGGTGCGTTTAATTGGGTTTTTGGTTTAAGTGTTGTGTTGGACAGGTTTTGTGATTCGTGGAATTTGGTGGAGCTTGGAGGAGCCTTTGCTGCGATGGAAGCTTCTTGTGGACAATCCAGGTGATATCTCTCCTTTACGAGTACCTTTCTTTCCTGTTATATGTGTATTTGTACTTGTCGAGGGGATATATTTTTGTTGGGGACCGGCAACCAAGGCATGAAGTCCCAGGTTTAGGCTAAGTATGTTTGAGGGAAGTCGGAGTAGTCATTGCCTCCTGTAAAGACATTGTCAGGCATCGAAAGACTTGTTTTAGAAGGAAGTCCTAGTGGCCCTGTTCTGCTAGCCTGCTAGGCAGCCGTTCTAGGAGTTCTTGTTAGTAGTGAGGCAGTTAGAGAAGCCTGCTAGAAGATAATAATGATGATGCCAAGAAACCCTGAACATCCCAAAAGATGAATATAAATACGAAGGTGTGTAAAAAGGGGTTCTAACCCCTATCAAAGAAAAGGAAAGGAATGAAAATGTATAGGCAGTTGATCATCGCCTTGCGAAGGCCTGGTAGGTTCTTGGGGACGAGTCAGACCTGGGGCCGATATCTTGTCTTCCTAGGGGTGGCTTCTTGCTGGGAAAAAAAAAAAACAAAACAAGGAAGGTTGGAGCGAAAATAAAAGTGAGCGTTAGAAAAGGATTAAGTGTCGCCTTGCGAGGGCTTGGTAGGTTCTTGGGTGCCGAGACAGGTCTTGAGGCTGATGCCCTGTTCTCCTTGGGTCACTATGCTCAACTCCCTCCTTTTTACATGCCCAAGTATGTTAATAAAATAAAAACCCTAAAAGAAGAAATGTACTGACAGAAAATACTCCTTGATCAGGCTATAGGAGTCCTCGCCTTGTAGGAGCTCCTAGTAGTGTTGTCTTTCATTGGTGGGTAGTTCAGACCACCACTTCGGGCAACCTCTTTGACAATTCTTTTTAGTTTGGTTGTGTTGGAGCAGTTGGTTAGTGACTCGCTTCGGATCTTCTATTAGATGATGCTAGGCCTACTCCTTGTGGATGTCATGCCTTGGTTCTGTCAGGGGGTAGGGTGAGCGTTGTGTTGAGTTTTATCGCATATTTGTTTTGTATCAGCTTGATGCTTCTCTCACTGTTTTATGCAGATCTATTGTGGGATTCTGGTGCGCAGATCGGTCGCAGATAGCTCACGTGGTGAATCCCGGAAGGTCCCCAAGAACAAAGTACTCTACCTTTTTGCACAAAAACCCATGTAAAAGCATGCACGACAAGAGGCAAGAGACAAATTGGGTTCAATCTCCCCCATGCCTTGTGTGAGCGCTTCACAAAGCATGTATTTTATGTATATTTCCAATCTTCATGCTCAATAATAGCCCAATTACAAAAATATGACAAGCTTTTTAGCTTTTGAGTTTGCTTTCTACAAAAATAGGAAAATAAAGCTAATGGACGATGCCCATAGAGTCTGGCACGCCCAATCTCAATGTCCAAATAGAAATAACATATCCGGGCGCATAAGCGCATACAAAATAATAATAAATAATCGATGTCTCAATAGACATAACAAAATATAGGCGTGGCGCCTATCAAAATATAGTCCAAATGTCGAATACCCGCTAGACTCCAATGCTTTCCTCCGCCACTGCTGCTATCTCTACACATCAACTGAAGCATTCACAATCGTTAGTAAAATAATACAATTAAACCGACAAAAGTGAATACCTAGCAGTCTTCAGCTACATAAATAAATCAATTGGTTAGAAATAAATCCTAACCTTAATTTATTACGAGTGTGCACTCTAAACTCATAAACGTTTATTAATTTAATATGCATTTTGCGGAATCACCCGCTATGGAATCACCCATGTACACACTAAATTAATGAAACGCCCGAAAAGGACAGGCGTCCCCATCAACTTCTCGCACAAAGAATCCTCTTTGTGTATGAGCCCCGGTCATCTAAGTTTACGGAATCCACCGTAAAACCTCACGGAATCCACCGTGGAATATGCCTCCTGGCATCATACCCCCGGGGTGGGATAGCAATTGACCTCAATTGCTATTAGCTCAATGTGGAGCTAACAGAGTGGGGAAAGCATTTAAATCTCTAGCGTGCATCCATTGTGCTTTCTCTACAGGATGGTTCTTAAATTTCACTAGATATCTAGAATACCTTCGACCAGTTCTAGTGGTCATGTAGTCAGTGTCTATGATGGCTTCTGGTTCAAGTATTTCAGTCTGTTCTTCTAGTAAAGGTGGGTTTTCATAGACAGGGTGGATAGGTAATTGGCCTCTAAATGGTCTCAATAAACTAATATGAAATGTATTATGAATTTTCCAATGAGATGGCAGTTCTAACTTGAAAGCATTGTCATTAATCTTATGAATGATTCTAAATGGTCCGTAGAATCTAGGAGCCAATTTGACAACTGGATGTCTATCTACACTTTGCAGTCTACACTTTTCTATTCTAAGCCAAACATAATCATCAACTTTGAAATTCATGGCTTGTCTTTTCTTGTTGGCTTGTTTGGTATATGATTGTTGGGCTTTAACAATCATATCCTTAACCTCATCAAAAATAGTATTATGCATAACAGCAATATCATCGGCACTCTGAATTCTATTAGACAAAGATGCAACAGGTGTAGATAATCTATATCCATAGATAACTTCAAAAGATGCTTTCTTTGTAGATGTGTGCGGTGTATTGTTATATGCAAACTGTAATAAATGTAAGTGAGTATCCCAAGTCTGAGGTTTAGAGATAGTATATGCACGTAAAAGATCTAGAATGGTGCTATTTGTGGCTTCTGTTTGTCCATTTGTTTCTGGATGAAATGTAGATGAGAAATCAATCTTTGTGCCTAGATTTGCAAACAGTGTAATCCAAAAATTATTACAAAATCTAGAATCTCTATCTGAAATAATCACTTTCGGCAATCCATGGTTAGTAAAAACAGTTTTCAAAAATAACTGTGCTGCTTGTGATGCTGTTAAAGTTTTCTTACATGCAATGAAATATGCTTGCTTACTAAATCTATCTACAATTGTCCAAATCATGTCATGGTTAGATTTAGTATTTGGTAAGCCAGTAATGAAATCCATAGATATATGTTCCCAAGGTTTAGATGGAATAGATAAAGGCATTAATAACCCATACTGTTTACCATGATGTCTCTTTATTCTTTGACAAATCAGACATTCAGAAACGAAATTAGATACATCTGCATCCATATGCGGCCAATAAAAATCTTCAATTAACATGTGTAATGTAGAAATGATACCTCTATGACCTTGGTATGGGGGACAATGAATTTCATTCAAAACAAAAGATCGGAATGGAATAGTAAAACACAGTCTCTTTTCAAAGAACATGAATCCATTATTATATGACAATGAATCAACAGGAATGAAATTATTTTGAACTAATTTTTGCCAATCAGAATGGAAAGTAATATCCTGGTGATATGTGTCTTTCATAGCAATCAAAGAATCAAAAGATATGATAGAAATGTTATGAATTGCAGGTCTTCTACTCAATGCATCAGCAACTACATTTTCTTTTCCAAGTTGGTATTGAATGATAGGATGGAAACTTTGAATGAATGAAGCCCATTTGATATGACGGTCAGAAATTTGGGGTTGGCTAAGTAGATGTCTAATGCTTTGCTGGTCGGTCTTTATCATGAATTTTGAACCCATTAAATAATGCTTCCATTGTTTTAATGCTTGTACAACTGCTAAGAGTTCCTTGTCATAAGTGGAATATTTAAGCTCAGAGGGTTTCAGCTTAGAACTAGAATATGCTATTGGATGGTTGTCTTGCATTAGCACGGCTCCTATTCCTGATCCGCTAGCATCGGTCACAACTAAAAAGAATGGTCTGTTAAAGTCAGGCAATTGTAGAACAGGGGCATTGGTTAATGCACGTTTGAGTAAGTCAAAGGATTTCTGCTGATTTTTAGTCCATTGATAAACAATGCCTTTCTTAAGAAGTTTGGTCAATGGTAAAGCAAGTAATGAGAAATTACGTACAAACTTCCTATAGAAACTAGCAAGACCAAGGAATGAGCGTAGTTCATGTACATTTTTAGGAACAGGCCAATGCAATATTGCGTCAATTTTCTTAGGATCAACTTTAATTCCTTCTTTTGATACAATATGACCTAGATATTCTATTTCTGTCTTAAAGAATTCACTCTTGTCAGGATTTGCAAACAATTGATTTTCTTTCAGTAACTGAAAAACTAATGATAAATGCTCATAATGCTCTTTTTCACTTTGACTGAACACCAAAATATCATCAAAGAAAACAATCACACAATACTGATATTTTAGAAAAATACGGTTCATCATTCTA